>NC_083319.1:42714076-43018849 GCF_963455315.2 Globicephala melas | reverse complement strand
AGTTGTAAAAGTAAGGGATAAGGGAGAAACTAGAATGTGATCCTGTGTAGAAATTCTGAAACTTAAAAATTACAGTTTTAATGGAAATTTATAAAATTAATATATAGATTAAAGCGTTTGTCACATTGTGTTGTTATTTTCTTGTGAGGTTAAGACTTGTACACATATATAGTTAACATTCTGAGGACTCTGGTTACTTTTTATTTTCTTTGAATTTCCTGAGATAAATTTTTTGTGTGTGTGTGTGGTACGCGGGCCTCTCACTGTTGTGGCCTCTCCCGTTGCGGAGCACAGGCTCCGGACACGCAGGCTCAGCGGCCCTGGCTCACAGGCCCAGCCGCTCCGCGGCGTGTGAGATCTTCCCGGACCGGGGCACGAACCCGTGTCCCCCGTGTCGGCAGGCGGACTCTCAACCAGTGCGCCACCAGGGAAGCCCTCCTGAGATAAATTTGAGATGAATTTTTTCATGAGGAATATTCTGCAGTGAATTAAATAGATTAAAATTTATATGAATTAAAGCATTTCTAAATATTTTTAAACCAAATTTATCTGATCAACACGGTTACATTTGATATTTTTTCATAGAAAAATAAGGAATATAGGGCTTTTGTTTCCTCTGCCTTCCCTACCCTTGGCTTTTTTGTTGTTGTTAATATGGTTTTTGTTTCCTACATATAAAAATAACAACTGTCCATTATTTTTTAAAATTCTGTAGGAAAACTGTGAAAAGAAAAACATAATCCCTGGAATCCCAACACTGTCAGCATTTTGATTCAGTTATTTTTTTTACTATTGTTCTCTATCTGTTTATATTTCTGAATCTCTTGTTTTTAACAGCTATTGTGAGCATGTAAATTTGCTTCAAAAACACAATTTTCAATGAATGCATGATATTCCATCATTTAGATGCACTATAATCAAATGTTCTTCTGTTGTTGAGAATTTATTTCCAGTTTTATAATGTTAGAACCTGTTTGTCTTTTAATAAAAATGTTGAACCCCCCCCAAAAAAATGTTGAACCCATTTGTAATTCTTATAACAACTAATTTATAATTCCTTGCCATACTTTTTGGTAATATGGATTATTTTCTTCTAAGGATGATTTGGAAAATATACATTTAGTTTCTCTTGTAGATAATTATTTTGTGTTCTTGGAGATTTTGATGCATATTTTACTTTATTTTATTTTATTTTATTTTACTGCATCAGGTCTTAGTTGCAGCGTGCAGGCTCTTCGTCGCGGCGCGTGGGCTTTTCTCTAGTAGTGTCACACCGGCTCCAGAGTACGCAGGCTCAATAGTTGCGATGCACAGGCTCTAGAGTGCGTGGGCTCAGCAGTTGCGGCGTGTGGGCTTAGATGCCCCGCAGCATGTGGGATCCTAGTTGCCCGACCAGGGATCAAACCCATGTCCCCTGCAGTGGAAGGCAGATTCTTAACCACTGGACCACCAGGGAAGTCCCAATTTTGATGCGTTTTAAATTTTGAGAGTGAAACAGTTATCTGCTAATTCATCCATGAAAAATTTGGAGTAGTTTACATTTTCTTTAATTTCTCTTTCCAAATTCTCAGTTTCTTATCAATATAATTTGGGATTTTTGACCCAGATGAATATAAAATGGTTAGTTTTTCAAAAATATGTTCTTGAAGGTATTTGCATTGATTCATAACATATTAACAACAAGTTAATTTATTTGACTGGTTTAGTTGTTTAATATTTCTACATCCTAGTTCTTAAAATTTTATTTTTAGTCATCTCTGGCTTGGTTGGAAAAAGTAAGGGTTTGTGGATAATAGGTTATGCTATTGCTTATTTGAAAATGTCTTTCTCTTGCAAATTAACAATTTGACAGAAAATTTTAAGTCATAACTTCTTGCCTCAAAATTGTGTAGCCATTGCTCCATTGTTTTCTGGCATTCAGTATTACAGAAAAGTGTAAGAACAGTCTTACTTTTATTTCTTCATGGGTAATTGTCCTAGATGTTTATAGGCAGGTTTTCCTCTATTTTCTTAAAATTTGAACATTTTACAAAGCTCTATCTAGGTTGATATTCTGTTTCCATTAATTTAGTCTGATACCCAATGAAGTCTAATCTGCAGAGTCAGCTTCTTCAGCTCAGAAAAGTTATATTTTATTATTTCTTTGGTTTGTAGCTTCTCCATTTTCTTTTGGGGAATCGTTTTATGAGTTGACTGAGTTTCTTAGATTTGTATCCCATGTCTTATGGTTTTTAGAAATAATTGAGCTGTATTGTCTTTGCCACAGTAAAAACAATACTTTGGAAAGGGTCACCAATTAAATTCTCTTAGATTTGGTATAGATAAGATAAAGTAAGTGGAATAATTTTCTTTTATAATTAATTTGTATTAAAACAAAAGTTGACAAAGTAGTTTCAGCAACCTGGAGATATTTATTTCCTAAATAGGACAAATATTTCCCTTGAAATATTCTCATTATTTTCTCAGAAAACCACTTTTTTATTGTATAAGGAAAATTTTCAGTCTACTCTTTTTTTTTTTTTTTTTTTTTGCGGTACGCGGGCCTCTCCCTGTTGTGGCCTCTCCCGCCGCGGAGCACAGGCTCCAGACGCGCAGGCCCAGCAGCCATGGCTCACGGGCCCAGCCGCTCCGCGGCATGTGGGATCCTCCCGGACTGGGGCACAAACCCATGTCCCCTGCATCGGCAGGCAGACTCTCAACCACTGCGCCACCAGGGAAGCCTGAGGAAAATTTTCAGTCTACTCTTAATCAGAACTATCACAAATCTCAATTAATGGACTCAGAATTAACGAAGTATTATTTTGGATTCTTTAAATGATCGTATACTTGCACTTACTTTAATGCATATTTTTTACTATTTATGTCAGTTCCCTCTGTGAAATAGAAGATTCCCTCCCTCCTGGAAAAGCAATTCTTTATACGTGGGCTGATCCAGTGGGCTCTAGAAAGCTGAAGTGGAGATGTGGAGAAAGCCACGGTGAAGTAACACAAAAGGATGTATGTACTGGATTGATTATTATGGTGTTCTCAGAAGTCTTTTATTTATTTATTTTTTAAGTTACTCTCTTTCAGCCTTACTAGTTTTGAGGCCTCTTGTGTTTCCACTTCTTAAAAACTGCGAAAGATTTTTAAAACAGTATTCAAACTTTAACTTAACCAGAAATGTTTAAAACTGGAAACAGTCTTATTTTGTCTGCCTTTTTATATTCTATTATGTTATAAAGGGTAAACTTAGGTATTTTCAGCATTCAATTTATAAACCAATATAAATACATTCTGTGCATTGAAAGTCATCCCAAGTCAATTTAACTTCTGTGAAGGATATTTAGGGATCTATTAATGAAAGAATTTACCTCTGGATGGCAAACTGTTGTTTTTTATAATAATAAAGTTAGGTATAAACATTCTGCAGTAATATATTAAATGACTTTCAGAAATTGTTTTATTAAAGTTTTATTGGTCTTTCAAAATTTATCTTAATTTGTTCCCTATTCCAGTGTCTTTTTTCTTGCCACTAGTTATTATTTCTCTTATCAAATGAATATTGAACTTTTATTAATTTTTATGACTTTTTTTAATCTTTTGAGATGATTATATGTTATCTGGGCTTTGTCTTATTTGGTTGGTTTTTTAATATTAGACCAACCTTGTATTTTTGGAATTGACTTGCTAATGCTTTAAGACTTTTGCTTGTATTCATGAGAGAAATTGGCCTGTAACTTTCCTGCCTTGTAATGTCCTAACCAGATTTTGATGTTAAGGTCATTCTAATACATGCTGGGAAATATCTACGATTTTCCTATTTTCTGGAAGAGCTTATGTAAGATTGGTATGATTTCTAGAATGTTTGGAATATTTGCTAGAGTTCACCAGTGAAGCCAAGCCATCTTAACCTGCAGTAGTCTTTGTAGGAAGGTTTTAAATTATGAATGCTATTTTATTATTAAACATAGGGCAATTCAGCTTTCTATTTCTACTTGTGTCATTTTGGTAAGAGGTTTTCTAAGAATGCTTTTATTTCATCTCTGTTTTCTAATATATTGATATAAATGTTTTCATAATATCCACCTTTTTATCTTTTAATATTTATGGGGATGATTCTCTTTTTCATTCCTAGCATAGACTATTTGTCCCTTCATTCCTTTTTTCCTGATAAGTTTTGCTGAGATTTTATTAGTTTAATTAGTTTCAGTTTAGTTTTGTCTGTCAGAAAACCATCAATTTGCTCTTTTGATGATCTCTTTTATACATTTGTTATCATTTTCACCTGTTTCCGCTCTAGTCTATATTCTTTCACCTTTCTTCTGTTTAATTTGATAAGTTTCTTCTAAACTCTTGAAATAGATACTGTGTTAGTCTGCTCAGGGTGCCATAACAAAATACCTTAGACTGGATGGCTTAAACAATGGAAATTTATTTCTAATGGTTCTGGAGGCTAGAAGCTTGAGATCAGAGTGCCAGCAGGGTCAGGTTCTGGTGAATCTGGTGAGGCCTCTTCGTGGCTTGCAGATGACTGCCTTCTTGCTGTGTCCTCACATGGCAAAGAGAGAGTGAGTGAGCCCTCTGGTATCTCTTATAAGGAAACTAATACTGTTGGATCAGAACCCTGTTTACACCTTCCCCCTCCCCCAGGCTGTCATTTAACCTTAATAACCTCCATAAAGGCCCTATGTCCTAACACAGTCACATTGGAAGTTGAGACGTTAGCATGTGAATTGGGGGAGGGGGCAAATGAGTTCATAGCAGACACCTAGATCATTGCTTTTTAGACTTTCTTCACTTCTTATTTCAAGTCACTTAACGTCACGAACTTCCTACCAAAAACAGTATTAGTTTTATCTCACAAATTTTCCTGTGTTTTATGTTACTTATTTTTTAGTTAAAAATATTTTCTAAATTTCATTGTGACTTATTTTTATATTTTGGCTTCATGGTTACTTAGGTTATCACTTTTCAGAAGTATTTTCTAGTTTTGTTTGTTTATTTCTAACTTAATCCCACTGTGACTAGAGAACATACTCTGATTCAATTTTTTGGAATTTATTGAAGTTGACTTTGTAGGCCAGCATGTGGTCAATTTTTGTAAATATTTTATGTATATTTGAAAAAAATATGTATTCTGTAGTTGTTGGTTACGGTATTCTATGTGTTACCAGGTCCAAGCTCACTCTGCTCGCCACACGACAGGCCAGTAAATTGGGAGGTGTTTATAAATTTATTTATTTATTTATGGCTGTGTTGGGTCTTCGTTTCTGTGCGGGGGCTTTCTCTAGTTGCGGTGAGTGGGGGCCACTCTTCATTGCGGTGCGCGGGCCTCTCACTGTCGCGGCCTCTCTTGTTGCGGAGCACAGGCTCCAGACGCTCAGGCTCAGTAGCTGTGGCGCACAGGCTTAGGTGCTCCACGGCATGTGGGATCTTCCCAGACCAGGGCTCGAACCCGTGTCCCCTGCATTGGCAGGCAGATTCTCAACCACTGCACCACTAGGGAAGCCCTGGGAGGTGTTTAGGCAAGGAATAACGACTTTATTCAGAATGCCAGCAGACTGAGAAGATGGCGGACTAGTGGCCCAAAAAACCGTCTTGTTGGGATCTGGATGCCAGTTTCTTTTATAGAACAGAGAGCGGGAGGAGGTTAGGAACTAAAGTAAAAAGCCCATTTATCTTGCAAAACATCTCCTCACAGTGGCCTTCATTGGGGAGGGAATGTGTTAGTTTCTTCTTTTCTGCAGCCATTCACAGGTGGGCAGGGTCAGATTGTCTCCCTGTGAGCTGAACAGAGGTACTTTAGTTTAAGGTTCAGGCAGAGAGGCAGGGTTCCCTGAGGCATGCCATTATGTATGATTATAATAACAAAAGCAGCAAAAAGCAAAGGTTAAAGTCAAAGAAAGAGATCCAACATGGAGTCAAAATCGGCTGTTCCCTGTTACATATATATGTTGATTTATTCAAGTTTTGTTGAATTGTTTAAATCTATCTCATTAAATTTTTTGTTTGCTTGTTCTGTTACTTGGAGAGTGGTGGTTAAAATCATGGATTTACACATTCCTTTTTTGGTTTTGTTAATTTGGGCTCTTATATTTTGAAACTATGTGATTAGGTAGATACAAATTTAGAATTGTTATGTCTTTTTGTTAAATTGATTCTTTTATCAGTATGTAATATTACAGTGCCCACCACAGTATCTTTTTAGGCTTAAACATTCAGACTTACAAAACTATCATAGGCCACAGTTTACAACTGCCTGCTTGGGTGGATACAGGCCAGGAAACACAGCATACCAGCAGGAAGCATCAGACAAGTTTAGGAGGTATTCTCTTTGGTCACTTCAAACAACAGCTTTGATGTGAGGGAAAACAAAGCTCACTGGTTGTGTTATGAGCCCCCTTGACCTAGAAGCCCTACCGCACAGTAGCAGATATCTCTTATAACAACCCATGAGCATAGCTTGTAGGTTTTCTGCAAGGGACACAAAAAGATCATCACATTAACAGAAGCCTAAGGCTTTAGCTTCCTACTGTATTACAGCATTCATTCTTGACTTATTAAAACCTGCTGTAAATTAGTACTTGTACCACTTTCCCAGTAATGTAAGGACTTTAGAACTCTTTAACTCCATTTACTCCTTCCGTCTTATGTAATATTGTTGTGTGATTTATTTCTAAATAGGTTAACTCCCATAAGAAGTATTATTACTGCTTTCTACAATTAGTATTCCATTTAAATTAACCCACATATTTCTCCTTTTGCCACTTTTCATTTCTGCCTGCATCTCCATACTTCTGTTTGGGATCATTTTTCTTCTCTTTACTATTTTTTTAGTGTGAGTTGTTGACTAAAAAGTTATTCACAACCTAAAAGTTGAGAGTTATGTTTTATTGGGCGGGAACTTTTAGGACTTCAAGCCTGGGAGGCAGCATCTCGAGTAACCCTGAGAGAACAGCTCTGAGGAGGCAATGGGGGAAGCCAGGTTATATAGAAGTTTTACAACAAAGGGCAGGTAGTCAGGAACATCAAAAGATTATTGTTAATTAAAGAAAACCAGATATCCCAAGTTAAGGAACTTAGTACTTTTCTGTGTATAGGAAGATGCAAGAGTCTGGGCTCACTGAAATCATTCCTTTAATATGCATCTCAGCTATCTCTGGCCAGTATCCTGTGTTTTCACATCCTGAGTTTCCTCAGGGCTCACCGTGGGGAGTGGCTGCAGTCTGATGGCTGCTAGATGGCAGGTATTCTTCGTGAGTTTCCTCAGGGCTTACCAGCGCACCATAGGCTGTAGCTGCAATAGCTGATGACTGTAACATCCTTGTTTACTGATATGGCAGCCAGTATTCCATTTATCAGCGTCTACAGCTGATTAGTTTTCTGTCAGTTTTATTCTGGACATGTCTTTATTTTGCCCTGTTTTTAGTGGAGTATTTCTGCTGGATATCAAATTTCAGGGTTGGCACCTCTTTTTTTTCTCTTTATCTTTGGAATTCACCATTACATAAATGTGAGACTTTTCATCATGTCTCATGACTTTTATGTGTTTTTCTGTATTGTTTCATCTTTTTCTCTCCTTCCTTCAGTATGGATATTTTCTTCTGACCTATTTTTCACTATACTTCTCTCGCTGTATCTAATCTGCTCTTAAAATCATCCATGGAGTTCTTAATTTTAGTTATTGAAATGATGAGTTCTAAGACTTCTATTGTAGAAGTTTTTGTTCCAAAATTCTGTCTTGTTACATAATTTCTTGAATGTTTTGATCATAACTACTTTGAAGCCTATCTGACAATTTCAATATCTAGATTTCATATGGATATTTTTATATTTTCTTTTTTTTCTTGTTTATTTTTGCATGCATGTTTATTTTTTTTTTGCATGCATGTTTATTTTTGCCTGTGTGCTGGACAAAGTATATGAAAAATTTTAAAGGCAATTCGAGGCTCCATATGATGTTCGCTTTCTCTTAAGAACATGTGATTTTACCTTTGTAAGGTAGCTAGTCTAGGGGGAGAGTACCTTAATGGGGATTGAAATTATTTGAACCTGGTCTTCAGTCCTTGTGAGGACTTGTGTATTTCCAGTTTACCCTGGCACCTAAAGTATCGCCCTTTGGGGACTCAACTAAAAGCCTAAGCTGTTGACCATTCTTTTTGGTATGCCCTGCACTCCAGTTTTGGTCCTTCCAAACATGAGACTCCCAATTTTAATGTTTTTCTTAAGCTCTCAGTGTTTGCTTCTACTTTTAGAACTGGCACTTGTGAACTCTGAATACAAAGTTCACTTTTATTGGCTTTCTTTCTCTCTCAGATCTTGGCCCCATTCTCACTACCTTGGTAACTTTTCTGTCTTTTCAAACACATATTTTTCCTTTTTAGATTTTGTCCAGCTTTTGCTGTTAGGAAGAGTGTTGGTCCAGGACCACCTAGTCATCAGTTGCCAGAGCAGAAACCCCTGGTATCTTTTTAAAATTAAGCTTGTTAGCATAGGGGAGTGTAATGGCATTTTGTGTGTTGATTTTTTTTATCCAGAAAATTCACTGAATTCTCTTATTAATATTGATTATTTGTTTTTTATTTTTCCATATGGACAATCATGACACTTAGAAATAATGAGAGTTTTGTTTTCTCCTTTTCAATCCTTTCATCTTTAATTTCTTTTTGCCTTACTGGACTGGCTAGCATCTCTATATACTGTTTAATAAAAACTGATATTAACACATGTCTTTGCCTTATTTCTGGTCTCAAGTTATATAACTTCAATATTTACCTTTAAGTGGGATCTTTGCCAAAGTATGGTGTGTGTGTTTGTTTGGGGGGTTTGATAAGAGGTTAAAGAACTTCTCATCTAGTCTTTGTTTGCCAAAAATTTTTATTATGCCTGGATATTGAATTTTGTAAAATGTTTTCTGCCACATAAGTACTATTTTATTTACATAACATTCCTTTCTTGCTTCAGACACTCATCTTGGATCACTTTCCTTTTGCCAGTGTTTAATTCCTCCTATAGAATTTCCTTGAGTGACTCTGTTGATGATGATATTTAGTAGTTTTCATTTGTCTTTAGGCATCTTTGTTTCCTATACTTTTCTTCACTGAAGGATATTTTTGCTGAGTAAGGAATTCTGGGTTCTGAATTGTTTTCTCTTAGCATATTGATGGTATTTTTCCAGTCTTTTCAGTGTTGCTCTTATGGAGTCCAGTGTTCTTTGAATGTATTTGAGAGGGCTGCCCATAATTGGCCTAACTTTATTTTTTAAATTCATGATTATTAGATTTATTCAGGAAAAAAGACTTCATTTTAATATAAAAAATAAAAATAATCAAATATTTGACCTGTTGATTAGTACTTTTGCATATTTATATCAAAATGATAGATCAAGTTTATAAAGGTAAATCTGTAATCCAGTGTAAATATTAGAAAAACTTCAGACTTATTTGGAAATTATTTATATCTTAATGTAGTTTTAGTACTATGTATTTTATTTTAGAAAGTGTTATAAGTAACATGACTGTGGTAACAACTCATTTTTAATTTTAGTGGATTATAACATGAATGTGTACTATATATTATAATTTCCTGTTAATCAGAGTGTTCACTTAACTAGAAATTCATTGCTGACAGTTAATTATTAGAAGTTAATTATTGAAACTGAAGACCCTGATATCAGCACAATAATTATATATAAAGGCTTCCTGCAGAATTAATCCTGTAGTAAGTATTTGTGCTTTGTAGAGCATGCAACTGAGGTGTCAGATATTCTTTATCTTATTTAGTTCAGCTCTACAAGGAAATATGAATTTCTGACTGAACAACTTTTAATGCATAACACATTGATTAGTCTTATAATAAATCAGAGAAAATAAAATTTTGTGTTATTGATTAGCCTAGAAAGGAAGACTATTTAATTAGATTTTACTATGGTATTAAAAGAACAGTTGACCTGTCTTCCTGACTTCATAATGATTATGGCAGAAGCTGTCATCAACTGATTTTAATTATGTAAATTTCCAAATGTTATACAATTACTAATTTATTTTGTTCAACCCTGGGAACGAGGTGCCATTACTATTCTCATTTTTCAAATGTGGAATCTAGATTTTATGTTGGATGTGACCAAACTCTAATTTTTTATTTTTTTGATGATTTTGTTTCAGGATATGATGACACCTATAGATCTGGGGGAAAAGACCATTTATTTAGTTTCATTCTTTGAAGGCTTACAACGCATTATTTTATTCACTGAAGATCCAAGGGTATTTAAAGTGACATATGAAAGTGAGAAAGCAGAGTTAGCAGAGCAAGAAATTGTGTTGGCATTACAAGATGTTGGAATTTCTCTTGTCAACAATTATACAAAGCAAGAAGTAGCCTATATTGGCATTACAAGGTTAGATGCGTTAAAATTTGGATACATTTAAGTGATCAGTTCTTAATCATTAAGAGTGGTGATTGTAAAATCTAAAATGAGTTAGTTTAAATTTTCTGTTTTGACTATTCATTGATACTAATCTGAGGTAATGCTAATTTAAAAGTGCTTTGATGCTTTTTTTTGCCTTTTGAGATAAAGACATACCAAAAATCAAATTTATCTCATCATGTTGTTGATTTTCCCAGTTCTCTAAAAATTAGATTTATTCAGCTTATCAAAGGTATATTTTCTTTCTTTAATATGTCATAAGGAAATGTTTAACTGTTCATTACCGCCTACCACAGTGCAGGGTACACCACAAATCTAATCTTTTTCTATGAGTTTGTTTGTTTTTGAAGTACATTTGATCTGCAGCACTATGTTAGTTCCTGGTACATAACATAGTGATTCAGTATTTCTGTTCATTACAGTGATCACAATAAGTCTAGTTACCATGTGTCACCATACAAAGATATTATATTATTATTGACTATATTCCCCACACTGTACATTTCACTTTCTAATCACTTTCTACTTTGACCTTGGCACTTTAAGATCTAATAAGATAATACTGTATTTACCATTTCCCACATAAGTCATCACCAGTAAAACTCTTTCTTTCCCTTTTGCACTTAATATTCCTGTTTATAAACACTTAAAATTAATTTATGTATATTACTGCCAAATTTGAGAGTGTTTCTATATTGCAGTCTGTATAACAAGGATAATGTAGTTTTAATCCTTTACTTGAGTTAAACTCTCAAATAAATATATAAATTAAAGGTATATGATACAGATTTGACTTTGTTTTTCTATGTAAATTCATCTGGAAATGCCCCTGACTTCTCCTTGAATGCTATCCATGCCATTTAAAAAGTCATATTAAAGGGAATTCCCTGGCAGTCCAGTGGTTAGGACTCTGTACTTCCTCTGCAGGGGGCACGGGTTCAATCCCTGGTGAGGGAACTAAGATCCTGCATGCCACTCGGCATGGCCAAATGAATAAAAAGGCATATTAAAACTATTTTCTTAGAAATTTTTTTTGTTCTCAAAAAAGTATGTTTATTACTTAAATTAAAATGTCAAATAGATAACAGATTTTAAGCTGTGAAACCTGATATGTGCTATCTCCTATGCTAAATGATGTGAATGCAAAGGGGATTAATACATGGTTTGTACCTTTCTGTTTATTAAGTGAACATAAATTTTAGAAGGAATAAACAAATAGAATAAATAAATAACTTACATACTTCAGTAAGCAAAACAAGTGAAGTAATTTTAGAATGTGGAAAGCTTTTAAATTCTGCAATTAAGTCTTATAGCAATTTTTTAGTAAATTAGATTTGTTCCATTCACTGTCTCTCCTAGATTACTGTTTCACACTTTATCTCTTTTTAAACCCCCATTCTCTCTCAGCTCACTGCCTTGCATCTTACTTCACCGAGTAAACTGACACAATCAAAAGGGAACGTCCAAAGACCCACTCCCAATATCTCAGCTTCCTATGCACCAATATTTTTTACCTACATATTGCAGTGACACATTTCCTAGTTATCATAGACACATTGTATGTGCCCCTATTTAAACATATGTTTCTACTTTTGCACTATATTTCATTCACTCTTGCCTCTTGAGACATTGATCCAGCAATTCTCTTCTTTTTTTCTCCTACCTCAATAATTTTTGGCTCTCTATCGAATTGTTCCAACCAGTGTAATTTCTTTCAACTAAAAAAAATTCTCTTGAACCCACTTTTCCTGCTACCTACTGCACATTTCTTTGCTTTACTTTATAGCCAAACCCCTTAGAATTGTTAATCTATTACAGAAGATATATTCACTATCTCCAATTCTTTTTTTACCCATTTTTCTTTTAACTATTCCAAACAGGTTTTTGCTTTCAGTATACCATGAAACTGGTCTTGGTAAGATCACCAGAGACCTAAGTATTGCCAGGTCCAGTGTACAATTACCAGTCTTTGTATTGATTATGTTTATAACATTTAACACAGATCCCTTCTTGATACAGTGTCCTTGATGTTACACCCAGGATATCTCACCACCTTGGTTTTTCTTTCTGTTCCAACATTTCTTATTCTCACTTGTTGCTTGCTTGTCTTTTTCTCAACTGCTTAATATTGGGTACCTTGAGGCTCTCAGACCTTAGTCCTCTTCTCTGTTTCAGTTTTGATTTCAAATACCGTATATATGCCAAAAACTTCTAAAAATATATCTTCAGCCAGATTTTTGTCCTGAACTCCAGACTTACCTATCCAACGACTTACATAAAATCTTTACTCAGGTATCTTAAGAGACTTCTTAAGCTTTGTAGTATGTAAAACCAAACTCCTGATCTCCTTCTACCAAAACCTGCTTTCCCACTGGAGTTAATGACAACTACATTCTTCCAGCTGCTCAGGCCAAGAACTTTGGAATCATCTTTGATTCCTCTCTTTATCTTACACCCCACATGTAATCCATCTAAAAGCAGTGTTTTGGATCTAGCTTCAAAACACACGTAGAATCTGACCACTTTGTACTGCCTCACCCTTAGGCCACCGCAGGCAGCGCCATCACCGTTTTTCTCCTGGCTTACTGCATTACATTCCTAACAAGTTTTCCTGTTCTAGTCTTCATCCCTTTTTTTTCTTTCTTCCCACTCCAACACATAGTACATTCTTAAACCTTAGGTCAAACTATGTGGCTGATTATCTTCTCATAATCTTTCAGTGGGTCCTCCTCTCAGAATAAAACTCGGAGTCTTTACAGTATCCTCAAGGCTTTACGTTATTTTGCCTCTCATTATCTGTCTTACTTCATCTTCTACTCTTAATGTGTTCCAGGCATGCCAGCCTCCTTGCTCTTCTACCTGGACGACTACAGGCATGCTCTGCTTGGAGTCTTTGCTCTAGCTTGTCTCTCTACCTGAAATGTTGTTCTTCTCTTCCGTGCTGGATAACTCCCTCATCTTCTTTAAGACTGTTGAAATCTCGCCTTCTTAATGACACCTCTGGTGGCCACTCTTTTCTGATGCTGCCACTTTGCATATCCCAGTACTCCACATCCAATTTACCCCGTCTACTTTTTCTTCTTTCAAAAGCATTTTCACCTCCTAATATATTAAAAGATGCTAATTTACTATTTATTGTCTATCACTCCTCAGGTAAAAGAAAGCTCCAAAATGGCAGAAATGTTCACTGATAATCTCCCTGCCACCTAGAATAGTGCCTAAATAGGAGTTTAATAAGTACTGGTTGAATGAATTCATGTTTTTAAACTTGTAATGTGCTTGCTTACAACTAGGGATATTGCAAAAATTTACTGAAGGTTTTTCAGTAATGGTAATTCATGTAATAAACCAGATAAAATGAAAATGTTTATAAATTAGTACCATGATTTTTGCTTTCATATATAAGTTCTGATGTGGTTTGGGAGACAAAACCCAAGAAGAAGGCAAGATGGAAGCCAATGAGTGTAAAGCACACTGAGAAGTTAGAGAAAGAATTTAAGGAATATACTGAATCTTCACCATCAGAAGATAAGGTTATTGAGTTGGACACTAACATTCCGGTAATATTTTTAAGTACTGATATGAAGTTTTAATTTTTATCTGTTGTAATTAGATGAATCACAAGTTAGTTTTTAAGGAGAGACTAGTTTGCTTACAAAACAATGAATCCTATTATACATACTTTATATAGAATATTTTAAAGGGATAGTTCTCTGTATCAAGATTCAGACTTTCTTAAGCCGCTAATGATCTACTCCTTGGTTAACAAGAAGGCAATAAGTTGCTTTGTTTTATTTTTAAAACTGTTTTTTCTTTTATTGCTTTATTTTTTTGATAAATTTTAGTAAAGTTATATAAAAAGTGATAAAACCAAGTTATAAGGATTATATGAATATTTCTGTGAATTGTATGGATATGGAGTAGATCTCAGTCAAAATCGCATCAAATATTTAGCCTACTATTTAATATTATCTTTAAAGTTTTTTGATACAGATTTCTAATTTTAATCAATTAATAAATAAAGAGAAATTCCATGTGTTTGTGTGTGTGTATGGGCATATTTTTCAGGTTCGCTTCACACCTAGTGGTACTAACATGAAAATTCTGCAGCCACATGTAATAGCTATAAGAAGAAATTACCTTCCAGCATTAAAGGTAGAATATAGCACATCTGCACATCAATCATCATTTAGAATTCAAATTTACAGAATACAGGTGAGTTTGAAAAGATAGTCAAATTATATTCTAAAGGAATATGACAATAAATGTATTCGCATAGTCTGTTTTGTCTAGTACTTAAGTTTCATTGTTGGACTAGAGTTTTTGATTCCTTGTACTTCTTAAATTTTGTTATTCCAGTCAGGTTCTATAATTAACATATTAATATACTGACCTGTTGTTTGTTTTCTTAGATCCAAAACCAGATACATGGTGCTATATTTCCATTTGTGTTTTACCCCATTAAACCTCCTAAGTCGGTCACCATGGATTCAGGTTTGTTTGTATTTTTACATTGCCATAAAAATGGTTGTATTAGCTATTTGGTTTCTTTTACTTTAAAAATATGAAGTGAAACCATTCTCAAGTTTAGTGTCTATAGGATCATTGGAAAATTAGCTTGAAAAAAAACCAGGAAGTACTCAACTAACTTCAATAAAACTGAGTGAATACTGAAGAAAAGATTATTTAGAAATATATATATAATGTTTAGAGATATTAATTTTTAAAAAAGATTACTAATTTGTAAACCCCTAATTTAGAAGCCACTAGAACCTTTGAATAAAAAGATAAGACCCTGAATCTGTTTTCACAAAGACTTCCTAATGATTCTAATACATACTTCTGGTTTAAAATCACTAATTTAAAGGATCAGTTAACCTTAGAGTGAATACAGATAATTAAAAAAAACAATCCTGGAGTCTGAAATTAAGGTTGTGATAGATCTTACAGATATCAGTAATTTTAATTGATACGATTTAGTAAATAATTTAATTGTCCACTGTGATGTGTATTAAATTGCAAGAAAATGCTTATCTTTTGTTTAAAGCATCATTAATCATATTTATTAATCTTTACAGCACCAAAGCCCTTTACAGATGTCAGTATTGTCATGAGATCTGCAGGACATTCGCAGATATCACGTATTAAGTAAGCGTCTTAGTACATTTATTGTGTGTGCATTTAATGTTTTAATTTAAATATGAGTTAATTGTACTCTTAAATAAATAAATTTCAGATGAGTCAAAGATTTAAGTGTAAAATATTAAATTATAAAGGTCATAGGAAAAATCAATTATTTCATAATCTTGGAGAGTCAGAAAGCTCCAAATGAATTATACCTAGGTATTAACAATAGTCATTTCTGAATTGTGTGTATTTTGTTATTTTCTTTTTTATTTGTTTTCTCTATTAAGTTGTCTATAATTACTGCATACTGTTTTAGAAACAAGAAAATAATATTTTCAATTCAGTCACCACCCAGTTCAAAAAATAGAACACTGACAGAAACATCCATCTATGTATCACTACCATATTTCTTGTTTCCTCCACCCTATCACCAAGATAAATACGATTTTTATTCCCTTTTTAAAATACTGTTTATTGTTTATGTGTACCTAAACATTATGCTTCTTACTTTGCCAAAATTTTTCCTAATTAAAGAAAAATTTTTTAACTGTAAATATATTCTTGGGACTTGCTTTTTTCATTCAGATTTTTACTACAATTTATTTTTTTGTATGTAGCTAGAGTTTATTTATTATCACTAGCATGTAGTATTCTCTTGTGTGACTATATACCACAGTTTACTTACCGATTTCCTCTTTGTAGGCATTTTCGTATTATGAGTTTGTTGCCATTATGAACAGTGTTGCCGTGACATTTTTTCATTCATTCACCTAAAAAGTCCTAAGTTTCAATGTTTTAATATTTATCTAATATTTTTTCCTATATAATTTTGTTAATGCAGTTAATCAATGATTTTTAAATGTTTTTCACCTTGTATTATAGGTATTTCAAAGTGTTGATCCAAGAAATGGATCTCAGGTTAGATCTTGGGTTTGTCTATGCTGTATCAGAACTTATGACAGCAGCTGAAGTAACTGAAAAAACGGAGGTAAGACTTATTAATAATATGATGGGAAGAATTAGGGAAAGAGGAGGACTTAAAAAAATTATAACATTATACATTCTTAAATGTATTAAAATGGTTTTAAAAATTAAAATTTTTTTATTATGCTGCCGTGGTTCTACATTGGCAGACGTCACATTTTCAGATTATAGAAGTTGGAAGCAAGACAAATAACCTTTTTATGATGACTTAGAAAATAGGAGGAAAGGTTTTAGGCCAGTAGTAAGGGGAAGAGGATAATCAGTCATGTTTACATCACTTTTTTCCTATTTTATTTTTCTGGGTTACTTTTGTATTGATTAATAATTTAGAAATTTGGATATGCCAGGATATTTGATGAGAAAAGGGATAAGGCAAATAAAAGGTAAGATATCCTTGCATATACCTACACACATCTTCCATGTACTTTAAACCATCTTTAGATTACTTATAATACCTAGTACAATGTAAATGCTATGTCAGTAGTTGCCGGGGTGTGCCAAATGGAAGTTTTGGTTTTTGGAACTTTCTGGATTTTTTTTTTTCTTTTATATTTTCATTCTACAGTTGGTTGAATCCACGGATGTGGAACCTTGTGGATACAGAGGGTCAGCTGTATACTGAAACAGGGCTGGGTACTTGTCCCCCTTTCTCCAAGGCTTATTATTGTTACTGGTTTGTTTATTAGTTCAGTGACTGGCTGGATTATTTTATTGAAGTCTACCCCACCCCCACCCTTACCTTTCCCTGCATTGTTAAGCCTTTGATGTCGCTCCTCAGGGAGGTAAAGATTTGGGACACCCACAGTTACCCTGGAATAAAAGTGGTTTTTTACAGGGCTCTTTGCATTTCTTTCCATGATGGCAACTGCTAATTGCTGGATGATTGCTCTAGTTTTTTTCAGTAATGCCTTAGGGCATAAATTGCTCTACAGACTAATCCAGTCAAATTTGGCCTCCTCTGAAGGAAGTGATCTGAAGATAAGTGTTTGCTATTTGTTCCAACCCCTGTCTCTTTCCCCAGTTCTTTCTTTCACAAAAACTTAACAGGCCTACAGTTTAGCCTGTATCTTCACTGAATCAAGGATTTTCCTCCCAGTTGCCTTTCACCACAACATTCACTGTTTCCTAGAGCACTCTTAGGCCTGAACTTTATATTTTGTTGTAAATGAATTCAGTTTCTTTGGGAAGAGATGAGGAGCTGTCTGTTTTAAAGTCTACTCCCACACACACACACACCCCCACCCCCAGGCAATATCTCGGGACCAGAGCTTTGGACCTCTAGAGGTGGGCCAAGGGTGATCAGACCTCAGTATTCTCAGTGGTGTCACACCCAAGTAGAGCCTTTGTTCTCTGAGTGGAGGCTGGGCAGAAGAGGGAAGCTCCTTCTTCCCCTGTAGTTTAGGCTCAGCAGCTAGTAGCTGGGGGCAGGATGAGAAGTGCTGACCTCTGTTCCTCCCAAGATGAAAGTCTTCCAGTTGGGAGGTGGGGCAGAGAAGGAACTCTGAGTTCTTGGGTGCACCAGTCTAGATTGGAGTTCCGGCTTACTGAGTTGGGAGGGGGAACTGAGAGAATGGTCCTTTTTCAAATACCACAGAGTCACTTTTCCTACCAAATTTTTATAGATTTTCTTGAATAGATGTTTTATTTGGTTATACCCTTAGGTATAGAGGCCTTAAAAGTTTGTCTTTTTAAATGAATTTTACCAGTTTCACTGGAGAGCTAAAGATCTCCTTACACCATTATCCCAGAAGTGAATTTCTAAATATACTTTTAATAAGGTTATCATTTTGAAGTTTTTGTTAATCAGTTAAAATGTGAATGTTGGGCCATTTCTCAACACACAGAAGTACTAGATTTGTGAGCATTTGCAAAAGAAATAGTGTTGATTATCAAGAATGAAAGCACTAATCACTTCATGAAAAATTACTTTCAGTGCCTTCCCTTTTTTGATTTATATTAGTGACCTCTGTAGATGTCAGTAATGCATTTATCAAAAAGCTGCAAGTACGATTGTATTATTCCTAAGAAAGTGTTGATGGATTGGATTAGTGGCCTTTTGGAATAAAATCTATGGTCACGTGAAGAAAACCTTAGTGTCTTTTAATGTATTGGATGGAAACATAGAAGATATGCTTATCAGTTTGTGAGTGACTGAACTTTCCTAACAGTAGAGATGTTAGTTTCCCTTCTAAGGCAGTAGGTTCCCAATCATGAGCAATGTTGAATCTGGATATTATGGGGAAGTATTCTGCAGCGTGTGAGCTATTAGCTTAATACTTCTACAGAAATATCCCTTATGTTTTTAATATTTTATGTTCCTTTATAGGTTGAGCTTTTTCATAAAGATACAGAAGCTTTCCAAGAAGAATATAAAATAGTTTCATTAGGAGATTCATCACAAGTCAGTCTCTATGAATACTTTCATATATCTCCTATCAAGGTAGGGGAAAAATAAGTCATTTTTATTGTCCTTGATAATCTTGGTAATAGCAGATTGATTTGATCTGTTTGGGGGAATACAACATTTAAATTATATTCTTAATAGTATATAAGTTCTATAACTTCACAATTACAAATATAAGTAAATAACAAAGGAATGATACTTTTAAATTTTTATTATTTATTCTTATAATAATTTTTTATCATGTGGAAATAATAGTGGAACCACCTACAGTATGTTTATATGTTTACATCTTGACCTAACATTATGTTAACTTGCTATCTATTAAGGCGTTGTGACAATTTTCAAACTTTTGTGTATGATATTAGTATAAGTTTGAAAATAATTTATAAAGTAACCTTGATTTTAAAATTGAAGATTGAATGGAACTAAAAGTAAGTTCTTAACATAAAATTTCTATGAGTTAACTTACATAATACTTGAAGAAAATTACTGTATAACTACTTATACTATATATAATACATATAATACAAAAGTGCTTTTTAACTAGCTTTACCACACTAACTTAATTCTAATAGTTGAAACGTTCACTTTTGGAGATATTTGAGTTAATTTTCAACAATTTCAACTTCTAGATTGTTAATGTTATTAAAAAATATATGAAGATTAATATTTTCCTAGGTTTACCAAAAGAATTGGATTGAAGTAAATATCATACATTACATGGTTGAATTTAAATTTTTTAAAGGGCTGTTTACATTTTAAATTCTTTCAACATTCCAGGTATTAATTTTGATATAATCTAGGTAACTTTGAAATCTTATTTATGGTATAGTGAATTTAAGATGATATTGAATTTTAAGAGTTAATACTGTCATTATGAAGAAAGTGCTTTAAATATTTCTTTCTTTATCTCTTTAGTTGCATTTAAGTGTTTCACTGAGTTCAGGTGGTGAAGAAGCTAAAGATTCAGAACAACCTGAAGGACTGGTAGCAGTTCATTCTTTAAATCTTTTGCTGAAGAGTATTGGTGCCACTCTTACAGATGTACAAGATGTAGTTTTTAAGTATGTTTAATATTCAAATGTATAAATTGATGAAAAGTCCATTTTATATATACATTAAAATTTTATAAGTGAAAAAGTATGTAAAGTACATTGCAGATCATAGGTTGAATATGGTTTTTTGCTGTTAAATGGAATATAATTTAAGAAACATATTGCCTGGTAACCCTTAACTATTAAATAACAGAATAATTATTAAATAATTTCCTTAAGAAAGAGGGACAGAGGTCATGCAAGTTTGTGTGTTATATAAGGCCTTTTTAGCCTAGGGAAGGATTCCTAAGAAGCTGTGTATACCCAAAGATGTGATGTGTGGTGCTTAAAAGATGTTGCTTTAAGGCCTATGGGATCAAGACTCTTCAAAGCATATGTGACTAGAAGAAAATGAATGCCATGATAGCAGAAGTGAAGGGATCAGTTTAAATGTTACAGTCAAGAATTTAATGTGAGTCATAATGTAAGCTATTAGAGTATCTGACCAAAGAGACAGAGAGTCTGAGTGGAGACTTTAGATGAGCATGACCTTTGCAGATAGCACCTAGAGCTATTATTAAGAACAGTAGTAAGAATCTGCCGGGGACCAGCCCCAGCTGGACAGGTTTCACCCAAAGGGGAGACGGAGTCGGCGTGGACAGAGCACAAGACACCTCAGAGGATGCAAGGATCTGACAAATTTATTTTTCACGATTCCAAAGTATTTATACTATAAAATAATCTCATTTTCAATCTTAACAACCTCATTCCCATGCCAAAAAATCTCTTACACAAGCCATAAAACAAAAGTAATTTACATCAACAGATTACATCAGCAGGTTAAACAGGTTAAATAATCTTCTTATCGCTTATAGTCTCTTTCATCCCCTGTGGCCATAAAACCTCCCCGCCACCATACCCAAGTGTTTCCTAACATATCTCTAACTCCCCAGGAGGGCCAAAACCCATTCAATTTGTCTTCTAAAGTAAGCTTTTGCCACACAAATGCTCCTATTGTATTTCCCTGAACCCAACGCCCTGGCCTGGGAGTGGGGATTTCAGGTGTAGCCATTAAAGGAGCCGGAGTAGTTACAATCTTTTTGGCTTTACCCTAAGTTGGGGTCTTTCCCTAAACCCTCCATCGGAGCTGGAAATATTTCCCAACACTAATAGCAATCCCATAAAAATCACCTTAAGCAAAAGCAGGGGGGAACAAGGGGAACCACGCAGAGGAGAGCTTTGCTTCTCCATATTTGTACCTGACAGTACCAGCTTTGCTTGGCACTATGGGTCTCGTCCGTGCTGAGACTCAAAGGCACTTCCTACACGGCTCCCGGCAAGAATCAGTGAGTCTAGTAAGACATAACTGTAAATCTAGATAAAAGTTAGGAAACAGTCAAATTTAAAAACACAAGTTTGAAGACATCAGAAATAGGATGAGATTTCTAATCTTGCTGCTGTCCTATCCTTAGCATAGAACTTCCCAATTAGTGGTTCCAGGTATATGCTGTGAATAGGTTATAAATAAACTGATGGTGATTCTTCAGCTGTCAGCTGATCAGGCAGGACCTGCAGCAGCTGAACACTGGCCATTCTTGAGCAGCCTCTTCCATTTATCTCAGTGTGTCAGGCATTTTCTGTGTGGGCCATGATAGGACAGAATTGAGAAATATAGTTCATGTCCAGGAGTGGGACCCAAGGTCTCTAAAATGCCTGAATTCTGTGAAAATATGTGTATATTGATGGCTTTTCTGAAGATAAGATCCATAGCTTTTATCAGATTCTTAAGAGGGTTCTTTGACCAGAATATGCAGAGATGTATATAGGAGTGGATTTCCTGACTTGTATGGGAAAATGTACTAAAAGGAATTTTTTTGGAGAAAAATTCTAAAGAAAATAAAACCATTCATTAATATTAAAAACATAATCTCCTTTTCTCTATATATTTATACATTTTTTTGTGTTTTTTTTTTTCAGGCTTGCATTTTTTGAACTCAACTATCAGTTCCATACAACATCTGAACTACAGTCTGAAGTAATAAGACACTATTCAAAACAGGTTTGTCTGAGATTATTTTACAGAGGGACAAAGTGATAAAATGGTGAAGGCATATGTGTCTATAGAGGTATAATGATTTGGCCAGGAAGGGAATAGCCGTTTCAAAATTTTAAAACATGGTTTTTTCCCTCAGGATTGTAGAAAGAAGTTGAGCCCAACCACCATTTCAGTTTTTTGCCTTTCTACTTTTAGCCTTTGACAGAAATCTTTCCTGGATCAGTGTGGACTAGATGTAAATCTTTAAATAATAATCAGCTAAGTAATTCAGCTCACTTACTTAAAAAAATAGGTCAAGGGAAACTATTTATCAGTAAGTAACTGATGAACACAGGGCATTTTTAGTGTAATTAAGTTGTTTAGTCAATTAGATATATTATTTTAGTGGATTTTTGTCCACCTCTGAAGACTCCTGTATTTTGTGGTATAATTTATAGAGCATTGAGATAGTTGTACGGTGGACAGATCACTGAGCATGACTTAAGAGGTCTGGGTTTGGATCGCAGTTTTGCTGTTTACCCACCATGGCTCCGGGCATCATTTGACCTGTATGTTTCTCTAGTCTATAAAATGGTGGCAGTAATAATAACTGTCACACATAGTTGTAAAAGTATTTTGAATATTCTAAAACTTTATGTAAATAGGTCATATTATTTCTTGTACTCTAACACCAAATTGCTTTTTAAAACTAAGACTACTGATGAATACGGTGATATGGTTTAGGCTGAAATTGGTGGTGAGGGTGTTAGCCTGAAAAAAAACTGGATGTGTTTACTGAATATAAGGAAAAAAAATATTAAATCTGATAATCTGATTTGACTAATGTTTCTATTTCATTTTTAGGCCATTAAGCAGATGTACGTACTCATTCTTGGACTTGATGTTTTGGGAAATCCCTTTGGCTTGATTAGAGAATTTTCTGAAGGTGTAGAAGCATTTTTTTATGAGCCTTACCAGGTAAAATAGTTAATCTTGTGTTGTGCAATATATCACACTAATACTTTTGAATAAATAGTGCATCCCATTTGCAGACACAAATTGCCATATGTAAAATAGATAAACAACAAGGTCCCTACTGTATAGCACAGGGAACTATATTCAATATCCTGTAATAAACCATAATGGAAAAGAATATGAAAAGTATATATATACATACATATACACACACTTGTGTATATATATGTATAACTGAATCACTTTACTATACACCAGTAACTAAAACAACATTGTAAATCAACTGTACTTCAATTAAAAATGATAATAATAATCACCCCAGTTAACTTGAGTTGTAGTTGTGAATGGATTTTTGGAAACACAACAAAAGGACATTATTTTGAAGCAAACAATGGTAAGAGGTTTTTGAGAAGTCTTTTGAGAAATATTTACCTTTTCCTTCAGAATTTAAACTTAAGACTTTACTAAGAAATACCAAATTTTAAGTGTTCTGTTGGAATATTAAAGATGGATAAAATTTGTACTATAGTAGAAGGAAGATTCCCATGGACACACAGTCTTGCTTTGCACAGTGGTGTGGGACAGTAAAAATAACCATGCAAACTGACACTGTGTGAAACAATCTTATTAATCAATGGCAAAAATTATGATTGTTCTCTGTCCCTTAAAAATTTCTGTCAAAACATTCAAAACTCTCCTACTTTCACTTTTAAACATAGAAGATAATGAAAAATAAAGTAAAACTAGTATTTATTTTGTACACTATAATCTAAAATATTAGAAATATTAAGAATTAAAGTGTTTTTATTTCTTTTTAAAAATATTATATAGAGTAGTTTGTGGTTACCTTCTCATAATATAACATATACTCCGAGTAAGCATCTTTTGTACACTTTGGTGAATAGTCATATTCCTTTCTAAGTTTGGATCAACTTCTAACATTTTATCTTTTATACTTTGAATGCCATGAAATATCTGAGAATTATGTTAATGTGAAGTTTTCTTCTGATATCACTTTCTCTGGGACATCTTTATTCTTTTTGTCACTACTACTCTTCTTGTATATACCAAAAAAAAAATTTACCTTTAAACGTAAGCGTAACTTTATTTATTGTTATTCTTTTTTGACCCTTTAGGGAGCCATCCAGGGTCCTGAAGAGTTTGTGGAAGGAATGGCACTGGGACTGAAAGCACTAGTTGGTGGAGCTGTTGGTAAGAAACAGAATGCCTACCAAGAATGATTATGCTAGAAAATAATGATATGTTTTGTTTTACTAAAAGTATTACAATTTTGCTAGGTGGATTAGCTGGTGCTGCCTCCAAAATCACCAGTGCTATGGCTAAAGGGGTAGCAGCTATGACTATGGATGAAGACTACCAACAGAAGAGAAGAGAAGCCATGAACAAGCAACCAGCTGGTCTTAGAGAAGGCATCACTCGTGGAGGAAAAGGATTAGTTTCTGTAAGAAATTTCCCATGGTTGTGAACATTTTAGGAATATCTTTTAAAGCCATGATCTGTGAGTAAGGAAATAGACATAAAACTTTCATTCACTCAAATATTATTTGGATGTTGGTGGAGCAATGGGTTGTGACATAATAAAAAATATGTCAGTAGCCTCGAGAAATATTCTGTTTAAATAAAATACTTAGGAAATATGTTAATTCTTATGGTATCTAGAAAGCAGATCTTTGCATTTCTTTTGTAAGCCAGACTTGGTTCTTCAAGGTATCATGTCAAAGTATTGTAAATTTTCAATTGTGCTTTTCCTCTAGGGTTTTGTAAGTGGCATAACAGGAATTGTTACAAAACCGATCAAAGGCAAGTATAGTGATTCCTTTGGGTGATATATATTACCAAGGCTTTCATAAACTGATTCCATTTTCGTTCCTAATCCAATTGTCTAAAACTCTGTCTTTTTTCTATCCAGGAGCTCAAAAAGAAGGAGCGGCTGGTTTCTTTAAAGGTTTTGGGAAAGGTTTAGTTGGAGCAGTGACAAGGCCAACTGGAGGCATCATAGACATGGCTAGCAGTACATTTCAGGGAATAAAAAGGTAAATTCTCTTTGATGTAAAATATGAGTAAAATGCTTAAACCAAGAGAAATGAGATAAATCTCTTTGGCTTGAGGCACTTAATTATGAACCTACAATAATGGCAAGTTGCATATGATCTTCCTAATTGCTTTTGATACTTCTTAAATTGTTGGTATTGCATCATTTCAGCTTCATAGAGTTCTACTTCATTTGTCATTCATTCCCAGCAGCCTTGGCAGGGAAGGTTTGGCAAGTTAAGCTTTTCACTTTCCTTGATTGCAATACATTACAAGAATGTAATGCTATACATCAGTTACAAAATTAGCAAATATAATATTCTGTCTCCTTTTTTGAGAAATAAAGAATGGCATTTTACATTCCCGGTTCAAACTCAGCTTGTGTTCACCCCTTCCTTTATGGTCTTATTTTGTTATGAAACTATTATATCCTTTCCCTCTATTTCTCTTCACTTGTGCAAATAATTTTAAACATGTTCTCTTTTCCTCCAAATTAAATTTAGCATAAGACTAAAATTTAGTAGTTGTGTTATTGTTACCTCTATTCTAGAAGTTTGTAACACATAAAACAATTGATTAAATTCATACTAATGAATTTAACTTAGAAACCTAACTTAGAAAATTGGTGGGTGGATATCTCCCTGACTTTTTTCCTTTGTACTTTCTCTGGCTTTCTGCTCTATTGCAATAAGTATTGTCATTAAATTAGTTGCTCCTTTTAAGTCAGTATTTCATACTACGCCCATAATGGGGTGTTTCCAGTTTTAGTTTAGAGTTAAGGTTGGGAAAAAGGGTACAGTTTTTTCTACCTGTAACTTTAGTTTCACAAATATAATTATTGAGTCATAATCATCAGAGAAGTTCAAAAGTCAATAACTCATAGGGAATTCACGATGACAATCAGACAAGAAAAGGAAATAAAAAATCAAACTGGAAAAGAAGAAGTAAAACAGTCACTGTTTGCAGATGACATGATACTATACATAGAAAATCCGAAAGCTGCTATCAGAAAACTACTAGAGCTCATAAGTGAATTGGTTAAAGTTGCAGGATACAAAGTTAATACACAGAAATCTCTTGCATTCCTATACACTAACAATGAAAGATCAGAAAGATAAATCAAGGAAACTATCCCATTTGCCAACACATCAAAAAGAATAAAATACCTAGGAATAAACCTACCTAAGGAGGCAAACGACCTGTACTGTGAAAGCTACATGACACCGATGAAAGAAATCAAAGATGACACAGATGGAAAGATATACCATGTTCTTGGACTGGAAGAATCAATATTGTCAAAATGACTGTACTACCCAAGGCAATCTACAGATTCAGTGCAATCCCTATCAAATTACTAATGGCATTTTCCCCAGAATTAGAACAAAATATTTTACAATTTGTATGGGAACACAAAAGATCACAAGTAGCCAAAGCAATCCTGAGCAAGAAAAAAGGAGCTGGAGCAATCCGGCTCCCTGAGTTCAGTCTATACTACACAGCTACGGTAATCAAAACAGTATGGTACTGGCTCAAAAACAGAAATATAGATCGATGGAACAGTATAGAAAGTCCAGAGATAAACCCATGCACCTATGGTCACCCAATCTATGACAAAGGAGGCAAGAATATACAATGGAGAAAAGACAGTCTCTTCAATCAGTGGTGCTGGGAAAACTGGACAGCTACAGGTAAACGAATGAAATTAGAACACTCCCTAACACCATACACAAAAGTAAACTCAAAATGGATTAAAGACCTAAATGTAAGGCCAGATACTATAAAACTCTTAGAGGAAAACATAGGCAGAACACTCTTTGACATAAATCTCAGCAAGATCTTTTTCGATCCACCTCCTAGAGTAATGAAAATTAAAATAAAAACAAAAATAATTAAGCTTAAAAGCTTTTGCACAGCAAAAGAAACGATAAACAAAAAGACAACCCTCAGAATGGGAGAAAATATTTGCAAATGAACCAACCGACAAGGGATTAACTTCCAAAATATACAAACAGGTCATGCAGCTCAGTATCAAAAAAACAAACAACACAATCAAAAAATGGGCAGAAGACCTAAATAGACATTTCTCCGATGAAGACATACAGATGGCTAAAAAACACATGAAAAGATTCTCAGCATCACTAATTATTAGAGAAATGCAAATCGAAACTACAATGAGGTATCACCTCACACCAGTCAGAATGGCCATCATCAAAAAGTGTACAAACAGGGCTTCCCTGGTGGCGCATTGGTTGAGAGTCCGCTTGCCGAGGCAGGGGACACGGGTTCGTGCCCCAGTCCGGGAAGATCCCACATGCCACGGAGTGGCTGGGCCCGTGAGCCATGGCCACTGAGCCTGCGCGTCCAGAGCCTGTGCTCTGCAACGGGAGAGGCCACGACAGTGAGAGGCCCGCATACCACAAAAAAAAAAAGTATACAAACAGTAAATGCCAGAGAGGGTGTGGAGAAAAGGGAACCCTCTAACACTGTTGGTGGGAATGTAAATTAGTATAACCACTATGGAGAACAGTATGGAGGTTCCTTAAAAAAACTAAGAATAGAGCTGCCATATGATCCAGCAATCCCACTCCTGGGCATTTATCTGTAGAAAACCATAATTTGAAAAGATATATGCACCCCAGTGTTCATTGCATCACTATTTACAATAGCCAGGACATGGAAGCAATCTAAATGTCCATCGACAGATGAATGCATGAAGAAGATGTGGTACATATATACAAAGGAATATCACTTAGCCATAGAAGAAATAGTGCCGTTTGCAGCAACATGGATGGACCTAGAGACTGTCATACTGAGTGAAGTAAGTCAGACAGAGAAAGACAAATATGATAGTGCTTATATATGGAATCTAAAAAAATGGTACAAATGAACTTAGCTACAAAACAGAAATAGAGTTATAGATGTAGAAATCAAACTTACAGTTGCCAAGGGGCAAGGTGGGGGAGGGATAAATTGGGAGATTTGGATTAATGTATATACACTATTATATATAAAATAGATAATAATAAGGACCTAACGTATAGCACAGGGAACTCTACTCAATACTCTAATGGCCTGTATGGGAAAGGAATCTAAAAAAGAATGGATATATGTATATGTATAACTGATTGACTTTGCTGTACACCTGAAACTAAAACAACATTGTAAATCAACTATACTCCAATAAAAATTCATTAAAAAAATTAAATGTCCTTCTTTGTGTCTAATAGGAATTTTTTTTTAAGTCTCATTTTTTTCTGATTTTAGTATAGCCATTCCAGCTCTCTTTTGGTTATTATTTACATGGTATATCTTTTTCCATCCTTTTACTTTCAACTTATCTGTGTCTTTGACTCTAAAATGAGCCTCTTTTGGACAGCATATAGTTGGATCACATTTTTTTATACATTCTGTCAATTTCTGCTTTTAATTGGAAATTGATCCATATGTATGTGTCTATACATATGGATACATTACATGGTAAGCTCTTAATATTTGTTGAATATGTGAATGTTTGTTGAATGAATGAATGAACAATAAATGAGTCTTTCTCATGTAGGTCCATACAGTCAAAAAATGTTAAATAAAATATTAACCAAATTCAGCAATGTGTATATGTGTTTCAAACAGTACATATCAAGCCTTAGAAGGAATGTGAGGGTATGTGAACATTAGAAAACCATGTAATGTGACTTAAAGCATTAATAGTTTGAAGGAGATAAACCACAGGATCACAGCAATGACCAGGGGAAAATTCCGTATTTAAAATTCATTTTTCATTCAAGATTTTCAATAACAATGACAAAAAAAAAGTTAGCAAACTAAGAGTAGAAATGAATTTCCTTGGCTTAACAAGCAGTGCCTTTAAAAAAAAAAAAGTTGCTGATATCTGTACTTCATGAATAACTCTTAGAAGCTTTACCTTTAAAGTTGAGAATGAGAGAAGGATGCTTGCAATCCCCTCATGTATTTCGCATTGTGCTGGAGGAGCTAATAATGCAATATAATAGGAAATAGGAAAAGCAAAAGAAATTAAAAGTCTTAAACCAGAAAAGAAAAAGCAGTACTCATATGCTGATTCTCTGATTATTGTCTACAAAGAAAATCCAAGAGAATCTATAATCACACTTCTTTACAGTTCTACATTTGTCTAGAGAACTTATTATTTGTGTCAAAAAACAAAATTTAAAAAAGAGAAGTGATGTAATAGTCTCATTTTATCCAAAAGAAGATCTTTTTTTAGTAGTTTCATTTTAAAATATACTTAGGAGTTTTTGAGTAATTTTAAAAATCAAGTTATGTTTTCCCTCTAGAGCTACAGAGACTTCTAATGAAGTGGAGAGTCTGCGACCCCCTAGGTTCTTTAATGAAGATGGAGTTATCAGACCTTACAGGTTGAGGGATGGTACTGGAAATCAAATGTTACAGGTGGGTGAAGAAATATCTTATGAATTAAGATTAATATAGTCAAGTCAGCTTTTTATTTAAAGTAGCTATATAATGCTTTAAATATGTATTAGATTATTTGGGCTTTTATATGTTTTGCTTAATTCCATTTAAAGTTTCTTACATTTACTTAGGTTTTAAATGTACATTTATTTACTGTAAGAATTTTTTTTTTCTTTTTTACAGGCATCAAAAAGTTTGATATGAAAATAGTTAATGCATGACTTTGCAAGTGAAAGCCAACAGTAAATTTTAGTCTTAAAATTTACAAACTACGTACAGCTGTTTCAGTATTTTGAATGCAAAGAAAAGCTTTTATATTGGTAACTTTTTGTATAGGATTTTTAGCAAATCTGACCTTTTTATAGGGTACTCTAAGTTCTGTACTGGATTTACTAGATTAGTCGAAAGCCATTGTGCCTTATGTGCCCTCACAGTTGATGGTACTTATCTACCCGGTTAGACCATTTCTATTTAGGGTGCTTCCTTCAAACCACTAACAGCTTTTATTCCAGATATAATCCTCATGTCCAGTTAGGTATGCATAAGGAAAAAAAAATCATGACCACTGCTATTGTGAATTCTTGGGTTCTCCTGCTTTTCTTTCGAAGATGCTCAAATGGCCATGACCCTCTTCCTGCTTTATGCTTGTGTGGTCTATTTAAAACCCTGTGGAATTGATAAGCAATTTACACGAAAACCAACATCTTTTAGTAAGGAAAATTAGCTTTTAGAACAATAGTCAGTTTGAAGATAGAATATTTTATCTGTTTATATAACTTCTACTTTGAAAGTTAGACTTTTAAAATCTGGATTATGCTGCAGATAACATACACAGTACGATATACCAATTTAAAGTCGTTTCTGTTGTTTAGTTGTGAAATACTAAATTAAATCATTTAATTGAAAACAAGGAGGCTTGAAAATACTCATAGTAATAATAAATTGTACATATTTGAAAATACTCATAGTACAGACTTGAAAGTATTGCTAGTACTTGATATCTTTACGTTCACAGTATATAATTCTGCATTAAATGTACTTCCATAAACTACAAGTATTGTGTTAATGTGTGATATTTAGTTAAGTGGTTTTACATTGTGTTTAAAATGTTTTTAAAGCATCAGAATAATTGCATATTGGGATAGAACTGGCAATCTACTGAGAGATTGTGTTTTAAATGGCAGGTTGACAAACTCTACAATGGCAGTATATCATTCTTTGAAAATATTGCAGAAGTCACCTATAGTTATACAATTGAAACATACATATCTACTCAGCACGTGCCTTCCCCTATTAGAACACAGTTAACATATTACTAATTCATTTTACTAAACTGAATAGTTATCAAATCACCTTTCACAAAACTATTTCTTGAGAAACTGTTTTATAAACTTAGTAGGAAGTAAGGATGAGTAGTGAGGAGAGTTTAGACATACATCCTCATTATTAGAGAACAGATGATAAGAAAGCCATGACATACCAAGTTTTTCACAGCTGATAATTTGATTTCAGTAACAAGTAAATTTGTTCTGTACTTTTTTCCATTGATTGTTTTCTAAAGCTCTGAAGTTTGGGATTTAAGATCATGACTATTGACTGTATTTTTAAACATGCCTATTATTTTCATTAGGCCAGTTGTAGAATTAATTGCTAAAAGAGCTGTTTAAATGACTAAAATCTCACAATCCTTGTCAGCCATTACTTATTTTTCAGCAGGAGTATTAAACATAGTATTAGTCGGAATACCTATAGGAATTCACCAGATGCCTTAGGATGTTTGTGTTTGGCATTACTCTCTTACAGGTGTAAGAATTGGGTTGTTGCTTTAGTGGTAATGGTGCTTTTTTTGAATCAAAACTTTACTATTAGCAAACACTTTGAAATATACAAATACCAGTGCTGTGGCAAAGAAGTAGATGACATATAAACAGTATTTCAAATCTCATCTGCCTAGATTTAATCTGATTTAATAATAATGCCCTTAGAAAACATTTAATACTTTCAAATGTTTGTCCTTTTGTTTTCTAATTTTCTAAAAAGGGTGCTCTGTGTTCACTAAATTATATATGCCTATATATGATAATTAAATATGAGATACACTCTCTTATTGTGTACCTTTCTATCTAGAAAGTGGCACATAATTATAGTGCTTCCTAGTAGTCCATTAAAGCTACCTACTAGAGAAATAGAATAATTCTAACATAGTCACAAAATAATTTACTGGTATCATCAAGCTATTCTGTACATTAAGTGTACCAACCAGTGGAGTTTAGTTAAGTCTTATTAGGTTAAGAAATTATATCCATAATTACTGCCACACTTAGAGCTGAAGTCTTCTTCAAAATTATTGACTTCTTGAACATTTCATAATTTTACGTGTTTTCCAAGCAATTTGCCATACTTAACTAACATTTGTGCTTCTTTTTTTCTTTACCATGCTTACAGAAAATTCAGGTCTACAGGGAGTGGATTATGACTCACAGTAGAAGTAGTGATGATGATAATGATGATGACGATGATTAGTCAGATCTGAAATGTTCAAATTCATATGTTCTTTGTCATTTTATTTGGAATGTTTCATTAACATGTTTTGTATGACTACTACCATAATGCCCATATGGAGTTAAAAGTACGTTTTCCTTTTAAAATGTTTTTCTATGTATTTTCAAAAACAAAAATGTATGCATTATTTAAGCACGGAAAAATGTATTTTATAGCCAAAGTAGGGCATACCATATATTATAGCATTTATGTGTTTTATAGCTTTGTAATAACAGTTTGTCTTTAAGATTTAAAGTTAGACAATTTTTTTTTTTTAACGTTCACTAGTTTCATTTTAAATTATCTGTTTATTTGTTAGCAAAATGCTGTTTTTAATGTTCTCTGTAAATTTTCTGGGCTGTAATATAATGTAATTGAGTTAAAAAAAAAAAAGAAAAAGAATAGTAATAGCCAGTCAATATTTTATATTTATTTAGTATTTTAAAAGCATCTTCGTCAAATTTCTTCTAATAATAACAAACTTATATAACTTGAAGCAATACGAATTTGTTGGTCTATTCCAAAATCATATAGGTTGAACTACTATTATAAGAAACATTCATGATTTGTCATAAAGGTTAGATAGTGAAATAATTTATAGTCTGAGAATGAAGAAAAATGTTCTTTGGTTCTTTTATTTCATTTTATTATGTATACATTTTCTGAAACAGTGAACAAAGTTGGTTTTACAATCATTATATTTACTTATTAACTTACATATCCATGTGCTATATCCTTATAAAATGTTATGAATTCAGGACAGAAGAATTGTTATAGTAAGCATAATTATATGTATTTCTTCTAGATAATATTGGGAAAATGTTATCTATGTTTCTGAAAGATGTATAAGCAAATCTGTTTTATGTTTTGCATACTGAAGGCTTTTTTTTTAATTTCAAACTTAGATGAAACTTTTTGTTCTATTTTTCTAGTATATCAGATGTACTTAAAAAAAAAAAACTCGAAAAAGTTAATGACTGTTAATAGTATGATGTTTAAACCCTTATGACTGCTCTGCATTTGGATCAACAAAGGAACATTTACCTTAATTTATGTTAAGCATTTTGCTTATAATGAGCTTATATTAGACTGTAGTAGATAATTGCCTTAATTGTTCAGCTTTTGGTTTAATTTATTCAGCCAATGACTTGAGTCTCTTCTAATTCTTAGGTTTATCAAGAGTTTATCTCTATAAATCATTATTTCTTAGAAAATGACTATTTCAGATTTTTAGTATTGAGCTTACAAAAAAAGAAGCTAAAAGATTTTGCTCTTGAAATTTCTACCTGCCTAGTAGCATTGATTCAAATTAAGTAGAAATCCAGGTTGTGTATGCTAGGACTAAGAAATATGTGAATGTCAAAGAATTTAATTACTGTTTTCATCAAAATATAGTATTCTTATCTTTTTGGAGTAAGGTAAATAAATTAAAACAGTGACCATTAAAATAGTCACTGCTGGTATCAGAGACAATTAGTCTTTGTCTTGCATCCAGTGCTCTCTCACCCTTGGTCAAAATCAAGCAAAGTCTGCTGCTTCTACTGGAAGCTGGAAAGAACATAGTCTATTGTTATGTATTGTGTATGCCTGAGGAAGGAAGGGTTTGGTAATTTCATTGACTTCTTGATTCCGACTATGCTAAGCATGCGGCCTTTCTAAAGGAGAAAATGCTAACTGCTTGTTTGCAAGAAATTTACTGAGTTTCCTGTGGTTGGTCTGTGACACTGTACAGTGTCTGTACAGATTTCACAAAGGTCCTTATGAATTTATCTGGGAAAAGTTCTGGATATTTTAGCAGTGCCTTACCATTTTAATGAAAAGAAAATTGGAGGTAGAATTACATTTATTTAAAATCTCTTAAACAGTAAACAAGATTTAAAATAATATTCTAGTAACTAGTAAACTTTGTTCATGTGGCCTTAGGGATTCATCCTTAAGTTTTTAGCCCTTAAAAGTGGCATACATTCTTTTAACAGTATAATTGGCCTTGTTCTTTCTGTTTCTGTTTTCCTGCCCCAGTGAAATAATCTTTTCAAGCTTCTCTGCTGACAGGTATTAATTATTTTTTCAGTTTAAAAAATGTATTTATTATGTTAATTTTATTTGAGAAAAATTTAAGCCTGAGGATTGCTCTATGTTTTCTTGATGGAGAAATAGGACTTGGACAAAAATATCTTCTTATTCCTCATCAAATATATAGAAAATTAGTTCAATTTTGGGACTTTAAATGAGATGAACCGTTCTTTTGTTTGTTTATTAGTGGCCCTGTAATTAATTAGAACTTTAAAAATGGGAGTATCCATCTAATAGTGAGAAAGCTGAGTTTGAAAGATTGACTATGTAATACCACACCTTTCCATAACCTTTAACTTTATTTATATTCCAAATTTCTATGTGGTCATTGCCTATGTATAGAAAAAGGGATAAAGGGATGGAGAGTTCTTCTGTCTTCTTTTCTAAGGGAATAATCACTCATTCTCTATTTTCCTTTGTGTCTACTTGACACTTGAATAACATAGTGAAAACTGGCAAGAAGAAGAGTTTATAAAAATCCTAAAATTGTGAACACCTATCATCATGGATAAATAATCTGTTTTTAAGAGCCTATAAATGAAATTAATTGATGCTCACATTGGTATAGATATAACAAAGTAAATCCAGAGTAATATTACTGACTTTCAATATTCCTTATTGAAAAGGAAGTTGGAATAAATTTCAATTTGCTTCTATTTTTAAAATAATCAGAATTTTATAAATTTTACCTTTTGAAATTATTCAAAACACATATCATTGATGTAGTGTTGAGTGTTGACTTTAAGGTCATGTTATGAAAATTAACAGATGGAGTTAGATCTGTGAGTAGGACATCAAAGTTCAACATGAAGTATGTGCTGCTGTATTTTTCGTCCCAGGGTCATATACACTATAGAATGATGACTGCTGTGACAGCTACTATAGTAGTTTGTCTGATTTAAGTCCCATGGTGAAATTTTGCATTATACTTTTCCTATAGTGATGGGAGGAGGACCAGAAACAACAATCCAACTGTTACTGAGTACTTTTCTACTGTATCTTCAAGCCACAGTTTTTTCTTTTATAGGTTTCCTTGCATATTTGTAATTTATTGTAGTAGTCCAAAATATTATAGGTCCTATAGGGTCTAAATAAGATACACAAATCATTCATTTAAGTCAAATAATAATTATGATGGTTATGTAAAGAGAATGTCAGTTTTATTTATTATCCTACACCTTTGAAATAAATGGAGATCAATTAAAAATGTTTAGATTGTTAATGTAATCTTTAATTTCAGTAGATGAATATTCAAGTTTATGAAGTGCAGTGAGTACAAGCCATACTATATACAAAACCTTACAGAAAGGCCTGAATCAAAGAAGAATGAAACACATGATTTCAAATAACGCAGACCGTGTTAGGGAGCTAATTAGAATAATTTATGATGGTCATATGTAGGAGTTTATGGCTTGGTTTGTTTTAATGTGGTAGACCTATTTTCATGTCTGTAATTATCTCTCAATCAGTGTGATAAATTTATTTAACAATTATTTCATATCAACCAATATGTATATAGGAATAGTGTACCTCCAAATATCAGCTTTAAAATAAACATTTAATAATTTTATAAAATTGGTTTTTAATGTAACCATCTTTATTGCATATACATATCCTATGCAGTGAAATGGTAACAAAGATATCTACTAAATTTGCATTATGCTATTTCTTAGAGATCCTTAATTATTTGAGCATTCAAAATATAGTCATTGTGTTTTTATAAACAGATAATCAGGATAGTATATATAATTCTTAATCGGGAATGCTATGTTTTTATACTGTAAATTATTATCTATGAATAGCTTGTTAACTATATTATGTCTACAAAGATTTTTTGAATGTATTCAGTAAAGCTTGGAGTTTCTTTGAACTAAAAAATTTAGAGACTCGCACTCCATGGAAAAAGGTAAATCTCTCTTGCGAATCACTGGACTAACATTGATTCTCAATCTACAGTTTTAGTATTTTACAAAAGATGTGAAATTTTTCAAAAATTAAAGTAGATTATTTTCTACATTGTTAAAGTAATATATGCTCAGTAAAGAAAAATAGGAATAGAAAGGAAAAAACTTACCCTGTCTCCCCACCATTTATTATGGTGTATTTCATTTTTTAATTTTTATTCATGTAATTATGATTCAAATATATAAATTTGTTATATATTTTTTATTATTGTAAATTTTTATAAATAGAATTACTATTAACTTCTAAAGAGTAAAAATGTGACCCATTCGGTCCCCAGTGTGGGAAACCTGGTCTTTACTTATGGAATACATTATCACCAGCAGGACCTTTCTATGTTTTGTTTTGTTTTTTTTTAAATGTATTTATTTATTTATTTATGGCTGTGTTGGGTCTTTGTTTCTGTGCATGGGCTTTCTCTAGTTGTGGCAAGCGGGGGCCACTCTTCATCGCGGTGCGCAGGCCTCTCACTATCGCGGCCTCTGTTGTTGAGGAGCACAGGCTCCAGATGCGCAGGCTCAGTAATTGTGGCTCACGGGCCCAGTTGCTCCGCGGCATGTGGGATCTTCCCAGACCAGGGCTTGAATCCGTGTCCCCTGCATTGGCAGGCAGATTCTGAACCACTGCGCCACCAGGGAAGCCCTCTATGTTTTTATAGTTGATGTAGAAGCTTTTTCTTTTTGATTGAACATATTTTTACCTTTTGACTCTGCCTTTTTTAAAAAAAATTTACCCCTTAAATAAATCTTCTCAAAATTCATTTGTGTATGTACATGTATGTATAATCTTTGTGTTTTTCATTGTGTACAGATATTGACAGCTGGGTTGTCCCATGGGGGTAGTATTTTTCAGCCATTTCAGACATCTAAAAATTTTATCTGTGTTTTCTTTGAATCTCTTACACGTCTTACAAAGATATCATAGATGCCATTATATGAGTTGTAGAAGGGACGCTGTTTTCGTTTGTTGTATATTTCTTTTCTTTCAGAAATTACAAATGTTTATAATTAGCTTCAAACACTGCCTTAATAGCAATTGGAAGATAACTACCTTCAGCTGATGTGGTCTTTCCCTTTACTTCCGGAAGAGAATTACAACTGATCTGGGAAAAAAACGGGCTTATCATAGGCAGTCAGATCACCAGAGTAGTGCTGAACATTCTTCCTGGCTTCATCTGAAATTTTGAGTAAGTGGACAAGAACTATGAGATAAAGGACTATTGGATTTCACTCTTCATTTTTAACTCTTCCTCTCCAGAAGCATACTTCTGAATGGGATGAGAAAACTGAAGAGAGCCAAATTCTGTTATCAAAGCAAATTAGAGTTAGCATCTCAGATAAAGCAGATGCCATGAAAAGATTACCTGTCCAACTTGGATACAATTCTCATACCTCATTTATTAGCTTAATAGAACTCTCTTGGAGAGTCTTTGGCACATCATTTTTGAAAGCATATACTTTTGAACATTTAGTAGTAAGTCCCACTAACTTTATTTTGGACCAGTGGACTAACTCACCCCACTTAGAACCTTCCAGAATTACATAAAAATAACTGTGTGAATAAGACTTTGAAATTGTATCTTTTTCTGGAGGTGATGGTCCCACTTAGGGGAGGTTCCAGTTTTCTCTTTGTCAAAAAAGTGTACAATGAATTTTTAAATTATTTTTTAATCCAGTAACTGAAATGAGACTAATTTGATTATTAAATCTTTTTCAAAAGTTTGTCATCATTTCATCCCATAAATTTATAAATATATTATGGAAGGATAAATATTAAAGTAGAAAATGTAGCACATTTAAAAGAAGTAAAAATGTTAAGCTCAGATAGGTTCAACTTGAGTCTTTCTGCTTACCGAGGATGTGCAAATAGAGCTAAAATTCTGCAGTAAGTTTTAGTTTAAAAGGTCTTTAGGCTTTATTTAGCTAAAGGTGCTAAATTGTAACCTGGGATTCAACCCATGACTTCTCTACTGATACATGAGAGCCCTACCTTACAATGTCCTTTGGTTACTTTCAACAGCACATAGGTTCTCAACATAACTTGAGCTTAGTAAAGTTGATTCATATTTTATTTTAGTGTGTGCTCTAACAATAATATTGTTAGAAGACTTTATTATAAATTATGAAAAGTCTTCTTTATTAGCCAAATATCCTATGAGAGAAAAGCTGTTGTCTTGCCAAATGAAACAGTTCATCTTCATAGAAAATTAGATTGGAGGCTGCTTTCATTCATCTAAAAACAAAATTTAATGTCATCTATAAAAGGAAACACCATGTATAGTTTTTTGCCAGTTAAGAGTCTTTAGTTGTAAATTCAAATGAAACTGATATCCTATCTGGTGATGATTCTGATGAACTGTATATCAGTGAAAATTTACCGCTAAAGAATCTTATAGGAAGCAGTATGGAGAAATGTACATTTAGACATTTTGTGCACTTTGAGTCTGAGTTAGTTGTTTATTAGTCTTACTACCTTCCAAAGAGATAATTATCCCTGGGTATTATATGAAATGGAAGTATTACAGGAGATGTGACACAGCTTGTGAACTATCTGAATCCATATTCCAATGAGCTGTTAAAATGGGATCCCACTTCATCTAGTGGAATATATGTATTTCTTCTATGCTAACTCATTTTGACAGTAAAGATACCTGGGGTGCAGTAATACCGTATGGCTCAGGGCCTGGATTCTGGAACCATGTAAACCTGAATTCAGTACTAGCCTTTTCCTTTTACTAGCTTTATAGTCTTTTATTCTAGTCTGATCTCATATTCCAGACTATAAAATGAAGATAATTGTAGTACTAACAGTACTTTGGTATATAATACCAAGATAATAGTACCTTGATGGTGTTGCTAGGATTAAAAAGCCAGGTAATATATGTGATTATTAGTACAGTGTCTAATAGGAACTTAATGTATTTTCATTATTCCAGATGAATAATAACCAGTGTATGCTGGTTCTGGTCATCATTATTCTATATTCCTCATTTGTCTCCTCTTTGCCAAAATAAAAGCCATCATTAAATTTTGCCTTTTTTTTTTTTTTCTTTTAAGGTTAATAGAATAGTTAGAATGTTGTGACGGTTTCCACACATTAACTGGTAAGCGATAGAAACAATAAAACCTCAGTGATTTGGACTGCTCTGAATTATTTCAGTATTTTGAAAGAAATGTTATTCTTTTCAAGTTTATATAGTATCATGGGTCAGTAAATGTTCAATAGAGGTTCTGCTGGAAATGCATTAGAGAGACTTTTGTAACTATTCACTTACAGTGTTTCTGACCAGTTTCTCTGGCTCTTCTTGTAGAATGTATTAGGTACGTTAATTAATGGTCTGCTGTTGTCAGTGCACATAATTATGTCATGAGCATAATTCTGTCCTTTCTCCAGACTGTTTTAGTTGAACCAGTTGGTGACAATTCACATCTCTTAAGATAATAGTTTCTTTTATTTGATTTTATGTCACAGTGTTATGCTCAGCTGTCCTGTGTAAGCTGTCAGCATAGTTTATACTTTGGCTGACTGTCAAAATAGCTTATTTGCATGGGAGGAGACAAAGGTATGGGGGGAATTAAACAAAGCCTTATTCCTCTTCAGATTTGATGACACAGTCAATGAGATTCAATTTTTTTAAAAAACCAATTTGCCTAACATAATAAGCTAAATGCCAATTCTTTACTTGTGTTTATATTTATTCTGCTATATATATGAAATCATTGAGCTTTCAGGTAATGAATTTCTATATTTGCCCATGAAGCTTAGTTGAATACCTTGTTTTTCCTGGCTATAGCTCTCAGATCTGTTATATTTAAAGTAAATTGATAAAACGTTTTTTATCCCTAAGCCTTAATCATATTACCCTAAGGAAGTTATACTTACTGACTACATTTTTCTGTAAAGAGAAGATTACAAGTCATTTATTTATTTACTTCTTAAATAATTGAGAAATGGCAGCATTTACCATTTTAATTTGTTTTGTTTACCTCCCTGAATTTTGTCATTTTTAAAAGTACACTTAATTTTTTAGTATAATCTGTTGATAAACTTTTCATCTTTCCCCATTGTCTCCAAACTATTCAAATTAGCCAATCTATAGAACCATTTATTCATTATCCAGTAGATTTTCTTGCTCGATAGCATTTTGTTCTTTATCTTTTTCATCTAGATGAATTTCATTTTCCTTTTATCACTCATGCTGCTATCTTAAAAAATATATATATATCTATATATATACACCTCTATGAAACTCATCTTCCAAAAGAAACAGATATTGATCAGATTTTGTTTTTGTTTTTTGCTTAACTGTATTCTTATCTTTACCCAATTTTCTTAAATATATTTGCAAAGAATATTAGCACCTTATATTGTTTGGGATTTAAAGTCTTCCATGTTAGTGATTTGTTCATATCTATCTTTTCATATTTTGCTTTGTTTTTTCAGAAATGTGTTTGTTATAGAACTGTGCTAATTCATAGCATTTAGATGGTTGGAAAGTGTTAGCAGTGTTTTCTGTATTACTATAGTTGTTAGGTATGTTCTTTTTCTAAAGTACTGGGACTTAACTGGCAGGAAATACGGATATTATTAGAGAATAACGCTGACACAACTGTCTTTCCAGTTCCTACTTTTTGTGTGTTTCTAACGTATAATCAATTTGGTTTGGATTTATTTATATCTAGTAAACTAAGGCTTACATACTCAACTTTTCTAATGCAAAAGGGACCCTTATCAATAACCATACATTTTGTTACCTGTAGGTTCTGACAATTATATATAACGAATGTAGTTTCCTTTGTGCTTCTCTGTTTATTTCTTAAAGTTCTTAAATGATGATGGATAATTCATATATTTTTTTAATGAATAAGGCAAAAAAATGCTTTTCCTTTAACACTATAGCATGTAAGTGAGGCTAACATGTCTATAGTACTGGCTATTGTACTTGATACTTCAGGCAAAGTTATTGATTTTTCTGCCTAACTTTGGTCTTGATGCAAAGCCTACATGTGATTCCTAGCCCTGGTTTTGCTAATTCTTCATTTATTTTAAAGGGTATCCCAAATTATTTTAGTAGAAACATTCATACCTAGTATCTGATTGGGGTGAAGGAAGATAAGGTATTAATATTACACTATTTGAACACTGTTAACCTAAAAAAGTTAAGCCAGCCTGAGCAGCTTTAGCAGCCTTCCTCAGCAGCATCCAGGGATATTGAAGACATTTTTGAGGTACCATGGAAACGTGTGACTGATACTATCATGGTGTAGTGAAAAGCACTGGAATTAGAAGTGAAGAAACCACTTTTTTGAGCCCAGTTTTGCAACTGACAATATGACCCCAAGCAAGTCACTTAAATGTAATCTTAATCTAATAACACAAGGTTGTTGTGAAGATTAGATGGGAAAGACACTTAAATGATCCTCGATTTCTTCATGTGTAAAAGGAAGAGATTAGTTTGGATGAACAATAATATTCCTTGAGGTCTAAAATTCCAGGTTTTCAAAATACTACAAATGATGTTTTGAAAAGTATAAAGCTTCATATGTAGTGAATTTACAGAGTCAAATAATTTGGCAGGAAATTGTGACCAAAGGCATGACATTTGTAGATTCTTTACAGCATGATGGAAGATGATGGCTGATAAGCTATCACATTCTCTCCCATCCTTCTATAGGATTTAGTTCGAAGTTGTAGCTTCTTCTCATTAATGCTGTTCTTATTCCATAGTCGCATGTTTTAATGGAGACTGACTAGCAAAATTTTGCTGTATATTGAGTTATCTTTGATGTGTTTATTTAAAGATTGACCATTCATGTTTCAAGTGTTGCATTTAAGGTTTTTGATGAACTCCAGAAAGCACTGCATGAGTTACTTTTTTTTAGCTTTTATTTATATCAGATGCTATTGTGACTATTAAAAGTGGTTTAATTTCTTAAATGTACGGATTAGATTGGGTCTGAAAAGTGGAAAGTGATGAAAGGCAGACTCAACTGCAATACCCAGACTTAACATAATATTGAAATAGAAGTTAGTTACTTAGAATTGAACCATTAGCTTTCAAGTTATTTGAAGATTGTAATCGATTAATGGGGTTTATAGACTCTTGTCTTCTAGTAGTAGTGATGTTCTTAAGGAAATCAACATTTGTATTCTATATTTTAAAACTTGGCTATATAGAACAAAAGAAAATACTTACAAGCTAATTTCTTTTCCAGTACCAAAAAACTGAAACAAAAGGATGTAAAGTTAAAAATAAAAGCTTCACTTCTAACCCCAACTCCACCGTTATCCTTCCCAAGCCCAGAGTTAAATGCTGTGAACAGATTTGGTGTGTTACCACCAACACTTCCAGAAATTCTTAGTAATTTATTCATTAAGTAAGTAATTCATTATTAGTAATTTATTTTCAGTTATATCTTGCCCATCTTTCTGTATCAGTACACACAGATCTACATTTTTTTAAAAAATAAATTAATTTATTTATTTTTGGCTATGTTGGGTCTTCGTTGCTGCACGCGGGCTTTCTCTAGTTGCGGCGAGCGGGGGCTACTCTTCGTTGCGGTGCGCGGGCTTCTCGTTGCTGTGGCTTCTCTTGTTGCGGAGCACAGGCTGTAGGCACACAGGCTTCAGTAGCTGTGGCTCGGGGGCCCTAGAGCGCAGGGTCAGTAGTTGTGGCACACGGGCTTAGTTGCTCTGCAGCATGTGGGATCTTCCCAGACTAGGGATAGAACCCGTGTCCCTTGCATTAGCAAGTGGATTCTTAACCACTGAGCCACCAGGGAAGTCCCAGATCTACCTTTTATTACCCTTGTAAGCAGGATTGTTTCTTTTTCATGCATAATGTCCCATTGTATGCCTATACTATAATTAAACAGTCTCCTGTTTCTGAACATTTAGGTTTTTTGCATTTAACGCAATATAACCATGAAGATTCCTATAAGTATGTCTTCTCACATCTTTGCATAAGATAAATCATAGCAGTGGAATTGCTGGCTCAAAGGATACATTTATTTAACTTGAATTTTCTTGATTTTGAGTTAGATTGAACATTTTCTCATATGTTAATTGTCAGATTTTGTGTTTTGCTAGACTACCTGTTCATATCCTGTACACATTTTCCTATAGATTTTACTCATTTTTCTTCTATTGGTTTATTCATATTACTAGAATTCTGTGTGTTATGAAATTAGTTATATATCACTGTATTGACAGATATTTTCCCAATTTATTTTTTGTTTTATTTCTGTTTATTTGCTTACTGTTTTGCTATTCATTAGTGTTTAACTAATGCTATTCATTAGTTCCCTGCGCCACCAGGGTAGCCCTGTGTTTTATTTTTAACCCTTCACTTTGATTATTAAAATGTTATTTTATTCTAGTACTTCTGTAGTTTCATTTTGTATAGTTAAATCAGTGATCCATGTGGAATTAATTTGGTGTAAAGAGAGAAGTAGGAAAAAAATAAAAGAGAGAGAGAAGTAGGAATCTAGCTTTAGCCAGCAAGTTGCTTGAAGCACCATTTACTTGAAAATGCATGGTTTTGACCAATAATTTGAAATGCTGTCTTGATTTCTTAAATTCCTATGTTTGGATATATAGGATTTTATAAAATCCTATTGCATTTTGGTCAGTTTCTGGAATCTATTCTTTCTATTGATATTCTGTATACAATTTCCACTAGCATCAAACTGTTTCACGCCTGCAACTTTATAAATTGTATTAATATCTGCTAGGGTAGTTCTCATTCTCTTTTCATAATTTACTGGATAATATCACTTTTTTTTCTAGATAAATTTCATTATAATATTGTCAGATCACTTTTCCCCCTCCCCAAAACAAATGAACAAACATCATTTTGGGATCACAGTGTGTATGTATAAAAATGGGGTGGGGGAATAACATCTTTATTATAATGAATTTTTATATTCAAGAATAAGACATGGGGCTTCCCTGGTGGCACAGTGGTTGAGAGTCCGCCTGCCAATGCAGGGGACACGGGTTCGTGCCCTGGTCTGGGAAGATCCCACATGCCGCGGAGCGGCTGGGCCCGTGAGCCGTGGCCGCTGAGCCTGCGCGTCCGGAGCCTGTGCTCTGCAACGGGAGAGGCCACAACAGTGAGAGGCCCGCGTACCGCAAAAAAAAAAAATAATAATAAGACATGGATTTCCATTTTCAAATTTTCCGTTATTCCCCTCAGTAGACTGTTACAGCTTTTAACATACAAATTCTGCATGTTATTTGTTAAACTTATGTGTAAATATTTATCTTTATTACCCTTGTAAGCAGGATTGTTTTCCTTCCATTTTTCAAACTGATTATTGTTTATATAATAAAGTTACTGGATTTTGTGTACTTGAGTTTTCCAGATACTGTCATCTGAAAGTAATTTCTACTCTTCCTCTCCAATATTTGATGCTTCTTTCTGTTAATAATTTATCATTTCTTAAAACATGACCCATTTTACCTACTTTTACAAATTTATTTGCATAATTTATATGTTAATAATTTTTATTAATTTCTTCTGAATCTCTGGTTATGTCCCTTTTTCATTTGTAATTCCAGGAATTGGGGTTTAATTGCCCCACCCACTACAGTAAATAGTAAAGATACTCTTTCCTCAATATTAGGATCTTTGAAGTTAGAAAATTCTTCCATGCAGTTAATTTGTATGTTTTATCCTGCTGGGGTTTTTTTTAACTTCTGTCTCCCATAAAAAGTCTATTGTATCAGCCTTCTAAAGCAACCTTATTATGAAGTCACTTGTTAGTTTTCTTCTAAATTACATAATTTTAGTTTTTTGATATAGCCTCATGGAACACAATTTTCCAGAATCTTTATATTCTCTTTTGGAATTTCTTCAAGAGATCTAACATTTTTGGCTAAATTTTTGATGTATCTTAGTCGCAGTTACATTGCTTGCCTTTAAAAAATAATAGTCTAGCCTGCTATATATTTTAAATAGCCAGAGTAACTCCATCCTCAGAGCAAATGGTATTGAGAACAGATTTTAAAAAGCCTATTTTGCTTATGTAGTTAACTTTATATTTTTTGAGACAAAGAATTGTTGATCATGTCATGGATAGTGTTTCAGCAGTCTTAAAGATAAATAAAGGCTATTGCATATGCTGGTCCTCGGGTTTCCTGTTTGTCCAGAAACGGTCTGCTCCTTAATTTTGAATGAATTGTGAAATTAGCAAAGAAAAGCATGTTTGTAAGGCAGATAATGGAAATTCCAGGGAAGAGGCAAGGTGGGAGCTAATAGTAATTTATGTGATGCATATGTTTAAATATGTGTTAGTGTTTACATGTGTTTTTGTACAGGTATGATCAAATACTAATCTGTTTTCCAAGACAAAATGAATGTGATGGTTTAATAGTAACTTCAGTAGGTTCCACTTAAACTTTGTAAAATAACAGTATCTTCTAAAAATCTAGCATTAAACACTGGTATAGCTGCAATTGAGTAATCTTGAATAAAGCAGTACAAATAGGTGCTTTTAAAAAGGAAGCAGAAGTGATTTTTTGAATATTCAACTTGCTGACAATATGTTTACTGTGTAAGTGTGCTAACGATTTGCCCCCTTGAGAAAGGTTTTTAGAGGATCAGTAAGGCATTACTTGTATTAGAATAGGATATTATCAATTTTCTCACTCTCACCTTTTTTTTTAGGTCATGGAAAATGGAAGATTTGCAAAATACAAATATTTTACCCATGTCATGATCAATAAAACAGACATGTTAATGATAACCAAAAGGTAACTTTCTTTCTCTAATATAATTTGATAAGGGGTTAACTGATAGCCACCCATGAAGTGAAGCAGTTTTTATTCACATCTTGTTCCACATATTTAACACTGATTCATACTAATTATGGTTCTCTTGCTCTACAAGCCTCGTGCCTAAAACTTTGTACGCATACAGATAAATGCATAACCGTGCACAAACATAATTTTAAATTAAATATTTTAGCATTTGTTTCAACCAACTAAATGGATAGAGAAATTCCTGTAAAACTATCCTCTCAAGTGTAGGCAATACCATTCCTTCCCCCTCTCTGAAAAAGTATGCAATTTCAGGTTGCCCCAGAAGTCAGTAGTCTTCTGGTGGTATCTAATCATTAGAATATATAGAGATTCACTCACATAAGTAGATATACCACTGGAGACATTAGTTTTTTGGGGGATACTCCCAACTACAGCCAAATCTTCAAATAAACCTGTAGACAGTAGACGGATACATGTAAAAATACACAGTGGCATAGCCTCGGAGGGGCAAGTGTTTGCAGGAAGTATTATTATGAAACCACGGAAAAGAATAAGCAAGTGCAGTAGTAGGGTGGATTTCTGGATGATGCAGGGTGAAACTGTGGCTGAGGAGGAGAGATTATGGCTGAATAGAAAGGAGTGGCTAATTAAGCTGTGTGGCTTTGTTCACTGCCAAAAAGGTAAACTTATATAAGCATCTTGTTGGTTCGAGTTGACTATTGAACTTAGCAATCATTTTTAATGTTTTTAATCCTAATAATTTCTGAGCCCCAAATTTATAGCACTATCTTAATTTTCTTGTTTAAAAAGTAACATAAAATATAGAAAACTCACACAGTATTAGAAGGTATAGATGTGAAAGCCAGTATTCATTCCATCTCAGATACCAGTCCCTCTTTTCCCCTTCCTAGAGACAACTACTTTTGTATCTTTGAAATATTCTATGCCTATGCAAGCAAACATGCTATCAAAGCATACATCTGCCTATAAAGGCATACACATACATATTTTAATGTAAATAGGAATCTATTTTAACACCATTCTGTACCTTAATTTTTTACTTAAGATCTATGTCTTTTTATTTATTTATTTATCTATTTATTTATTTATTTTTGGCTGCATTGGGTTTTCGTTGCTGCACACAGGCTTTCTCTAGTTGCGGCGAGTGGGGGCTACTCTTCGATGCAGTGCGCGGGCTTCTTATTGTGTTGGCTTCTCTTTGTTGCAGAGCACGAGCTCTAGGCACGCGGGCTTCAGTAGTTGTGGCATGCGGGCTCAGTAGTTGTAGCGCGCAGGCTCAGTAGTTGTGGCACACGGGCTTAGTTGCTCCGTGGCATGTGGGATCTTCCTGGACTAGGACTTGAACCCATGTCCCCTGCATTGGCAGGCGGATTCTTAACCGCTGCACCACCAGGGAAGTCCCAAGATCTATGTCTTAAAGAGTATTCCATGTTAGCATATGGAGATCTTTCTTAATTTGTAAATGACTGCCTGGTATTCATTCAGAAGTATGTGCTATAATGCACATCTAAGTTGTTTCTGAACTTTTATACTTACAGACAATGCTTCAACAGTCATTTTTCTTCATAGCAGCATTCACTCATGTTTTATTAACCCTTCTCCCCATTGACTGAGGGAAGGGTGACTCATCAGAGTTAAACAAGAGTCAGTTGCAAAGTTTATTATTTCCAGATCTTGCAACATTTTCTTTTCTTTTGGCTGCGATGGTTTTTCGTTGCTGTGCATGGGCTTTCTCTAGTTGTGGCAGGTGGGGGCTACTCTTCATTGCGGTGTGCGGGCTTCTCATTGCGGTGGCTTCTCTTGTTGTGGAGCATGGGCTCTAGGCACGTGGGCTTCAGTAGTTGTGGCTTGCGGGCTCTAGAGCACAGGCTCAGTAGTTGTGGTGCATGGACTTAGTTGCTCCATGGCATGTGGGATCTTCCCGAACCAGGGATCGAACCTGTATCCCCTGCATTGGCAGGCGGATTCTTAACCACTGCGCCACCAGGGAAGTCCATTGCAGCATTTTAGAAATTACTTTCTTCTCAACGTAGTAGACCTCTTTAAATGAGGTCACATAAACCTTGACAGAGTACATGTAGTAAGCTAGTTGTAGTTGATTGAAAGATGATATTTATACTTAGGAGGTCCTTTCTTTCCAAATTTTGCACTTGAAGATAAAGAATCTTTTAATCAGGAGAGGGAGTACTAGGCGCCTGAAATAAGATTAGCCTATCTTTGATTTTTCACGTGGTTGAAGATGTACTGGAAGACCAGTAGGTTTGTTCCAGCAGCCCCTATAATCCAAGATTGGTGAAAGAGGGGATCAGAGGCAGAAGATTGAGATGAAAGAAATAAATCTTAATTAGCTTTCTCCTTTTCCATTCTAGCCAGGTGCCAGCTGTTACTTTAATTTAGTCCCTTAACTTAAAGTATATGTCACTTAAAGAAACCTCTGGTTGTACTTACAATTGATGTTTCAACCAGAAAGAAGATTTGGGGAAGAAAGACCTTTGAAGGAAGAATTAAATAGAATTATTATAGACAGAATGAATTTTCATCTCTTGATTTCCTTCCTCAAAATGGGGGGAAAACAAGAATTAATTTTAAAAACCTCTTTCTGATACAGGTTGGTAAATATATTACATGGAGCCTTAAAAGCATTTTGTTCTAAAGCATTAATTACATGAAGGTTCTCCAAAGTATTGCTTGGTAGCTGGTTCTCTACATTTTTCCTATTTCTTAAAAACATTCCTTATACATTTTACTTTATAAGTACTTTATGTTTTCTAAGATAAGTATGTTGTGCTATACATTTCCCACTAAACGTTGCTACATAAATTTTATGTTTTCATTCTCGTTCAGTTCAAACTATTTTCTAATTTCCTTTGAGATTCTTTGACCCGTGGATTTTTTTTTTAGAAGTATGCTTTTAAGTAAGCATTTGGAAGTATTCTTGTTATCTTTCCATTACTTGTTTTCTAGTTTAATTTCATTATGATCTGAGAATATACTTTGCATGATTTCAGTTCTCTTAAATTCATTAATGTTTTTTATGACCCAGAATATAGTCTTTTCTGGTGAATGTTCTATGTGCCCTTGCAAAGAATGTGTATCCTGCTATTATTATTATTATATTATTGAATATAAGTGCTTCAGTTTTTAAAGTGGTTTCTTTCTTTCTTTTTCTGAGTGGTGTGTTGTTTGTAACAAAAGGAACGTTTGGACAGCTTACATGTGAGTGGCAGTATAGTTTTGATGAGTTTACCAAAGAGCCATTCATTGTTCACGAGAGAAGGTTGCGCATCGAAGCAAAGGTATGTTGAATAGATTTTTTTGAAAACTTGGAACTGAAAACAACACATTAAAATAGTCTTTACTTTTGTAATGTTTCTCCCTCTTTTTTACATGTTGCTTGGTCTTTGTATGGTTTTTCTTTACACCTGCTGTCTTACTCAAGCTTAAAGAAAAGAAAGCTAGGCCAAGAAAAAATGTGCTACCTTATGTGCTCTTACATGGACCACAACGTTACTGGGCCCTCATTTTATACTCAGTAACAGAACCGCAGCTTTCCCACTGCTATCCAAGGCACTAAAGTGAGATATTTGTACACCTCAGAATCCCTAGCAGTTGCCTACAGAATTTTTTTCCCTGAAAATCTTGCTGATGGACACTTGAAAAGTTCTCGCTCTAACAGCCCATTATTGGTAGTTCTTTCTCTTTTTATAGATATTATCTTCCTAATTCAGTTATAATCTTCTTGAATGCGGAGGCCATTTCTCACTCTGATTTCTAGCAGCTAGAACAGTACTTGGTATTTGGATGTTGATATAAAATACAGCAAATTGCTAGTCATTTGGTAAATCATCAGAGTCTCTATATCCATTGTAAGTTGTAATGATTGCACTAGGTACCGTAGGTGACACAGAGAAATAAAAGATAATATATTTGGCCTCACAGTATTTGACCAGACACCTATGTGAAAAGGGCCGCTTTGGCACTGGCTATATTAATCAGAAATACGTGACTCAGCCCAAGTTAGTTTTGTTTACTGTTATTTTTGTTTGGCTTGATTTTGAGGGATTTAATTGGCTCGTATAACTGAAAAATCCAAGTCTATATATTGTAGCTTAATTATGCTCAAATGATGTCTTTAGTATTTATTCTCACACCCTTCCTCTCCTCCTTCATTTTGTCCATCTTTGCTGCCCTCATCTCTAGGTTCTGCTTTCTTCAGTTTGGCTTCATTCTCAAGCAGGCTATCGTTTGGTGACACTATGGCCAGCAGAAGTTCCAGGCTCATATCCTACTAGCTCAGCAGAATGAAAGCTTCTCACTGGGTCTCACTGGGCCACCTTTGGTCACTTCCTTGTTCCTGAGCCAGTCACTTTAGTCAGGGGCTGGAATGGGCCAGTTGGCCAGGTGAGGGTCACAGGATCATTGTGGTGCTACCAAGAAGGAAGGGTCAGCTCTATATGAAGTTTTGGGAGTGAAAGAGGGTGAAAAATAATTACCCAAAGAACATTCAAGAAATTGTTACTGGAAGAAGGGGCATTGGATGCAGACAGGCAGAGACAACAGATTTCTTCTAGACTAGCCTATAGAACAGAACTGTCCCTAGGCCTTGTGCTTAACTAGTGAAGACCATTTATCCAATCTTACCATTCATTCCAAAGACATGGGGCAGCTCTTAAGGAGACTGGATGTTAGTTTTTGAGGATTTTAGACCAACTTACCCATTGAGAATTTCTCTGATTCACTCAGAAAATGAATAACCCTGTGGCCATATATGAAATGATGGATAGTAGTAGCTGTTAGGCTCTGCTGTAGCCCATATTGCATTTCCTGGCTTTTTTATCTCCAAGGATAAACTTCTTACCTCCTTCATTTCTTCCCCTTTCACCTTTCCCTTGCGACCTTATATCAGCAATCATACTTTTTTTTTTTAATAATCTGATTTCTTCTGGAGTCTGTATATGCATGGTTAGTTGAATTACTTATAGAGATTGTTAGACTAGTAAAATATTGCTTCCTCTGTGTCCTTATTACTCATGGTTAATAGAAGTAATCACCACACTCCTCCTCGATAATCCTATTCTATTTGCCCCTCTAATGCTTAATATCCACCATTAGGTAGTTCTCCTCCCACAAACACAACAGAATATCAAAGGAGTTTAAAAAATGGAGGACAGGGCTTCCCTGGTGGCGCAGTGGTTGAGAGTCCGCCTGCTGATGCAGGGGACACGGGTTCGTGCCCTGCTCCAGGAAGATCCCACATGCCGCGGAGCGGCTGGGCCCGTGAGCCATGGCTGCTGAGCCTGCGCGTCCGGAGCCTTTGCTCTGCAACAGGAGGGGCCACAACAGTGAGAGGCCCGCGTACCGCCAAAAAAAAAAACCAAAAAGTGGAGGACAATCGTATAGAATCTAAGACCCACCCTGATTTCTTTGATTCTGAAGCTACATTCTTATTGCATTCTTATTGGTTTAAAATGTCAGAAGTTACATATATAAACACATACATACACACACATACATACCTATACAACACGTGTATATGTATGCAGACATACATGTGTACATTATTTTTGAGCTGAATTTATCATGAGGCCATAGCCAGATATCAGGAACTATCTGAGACATTATTTGGAGAGGGAAAACAGTGGTACTGCTTCTAGATTGATCTCCTTCCCATCCTCTGCATCAACCCTTGACGGCTTTAGCAACTGAAATGTCACCTAAAGCTTTTTATCTTAGGTTTAGGGATAACGGATGGCTTCGAATTTAGTCTTTTTTTTCCATTTGTGTTTGATTCTTCTTGATTTCTCATTCTTGGCTTTTTTTTGGTGGCATTTCTTTATGGTATTTCTACAACTAGATTCCCATGTTAATGAAGCTACTTATTCTATTTATAGGAGCGGGTGAAGTCTGTATTCCATGCCAAAGAGTTTGGAAAAATAATTAACTTCAAGACTCCAGAGGATGCAAGGGTAAATATAGTCAATCTTTTGGTTAAACAGATAGCAGCTTCTCATTTCAAAGCCATGTAAGTTGCATTATTCTTTAAGACAGATAAGTTGTGTTTGTTTTTTAATTTTATGTTTGCATTTTGACAGTTTTAATATATGTAACTAGATAATATTTTCCACAAATTATTTTTTCATTAGATTGAATTCAACACACCTACTTGTCTTTGAAATCAAATTGTTCTCTTATTTTAAATCCTAACTGTAATACTTTGCCAAAAAAAGCCAACAAATGAAAGAAATTAATGCACTCTAATGCTAATCTACCAGCTCCAACAGGAAAAGTATAGCCCCACATTGTTTATTTCTCTACTGTATAGCTATAGGGATTTTTTTTCTTTAATTACTGTAGCCTGGCACAAGGGAAAAAGAGCCATGCCTGTGGTTAGAAAATCTGGGTTTAAATACTGGTTCTGTTCCTTCTTGACTGTAGGACCTTGGGGAAGTCAGTTAACCTCAGCTTCCTCAAAATGTGAATTATGTGAACTGAAAAGCACTATACATACTTTAGGGATTATGGCAATTATAGGGAAGTGCACTGTCAAGAAAAGGAAGACTATGAATTGATTATCTACCTCGTTGGTCACAACTAAGACACTATTCCTGATACTGAAGTATACTCACTCTGTCGTGAAACTTACAATAAGAACACATGGGTTCTTTACTGAATCCCTGGGCCTCCCGACCTCTCTGTGTTGGTCCTGGCTGGTTATGATTATTTACCAGTTCACTTCTCACATCTGGAGCTCAAACCAGAAACCTCTCCCACCCATACACATGTACCTTGGACCATTTAGCATGTGCTGTGCAATTTTCTATCTAGACATTGGGTTATAAGGTAACACTGACATATTAACAGTAGAAAACTGAAAGGAGGCCAAGTTACAAAGAAAGAGAGATAAAGTTACTACACCCTCAATATGCATGTTGCCTGGAACAGGGAGACAGTAGAGCATGATGACAGCACGACTTTCAGGCCATCTTCTTTGTGCTGCTGAAGGACATTACCTTCAGTTTCTCTGTAATAAGTTTTCCATTTAATCTCTGTCACTGTGTTATTTTATCCCAGAAGGTTTCTTTTTAATCCTCCTGCTCTGCCAGAAACATCCAGAAAAGGCTACTGAGTCCATTTCTCTTTCTCTGCTTATCTTAGAGCTATTTTCACTAGGTTCTTCTTAAGTAAAAAAGCACAAATATCTTTGCTTAAGCTTTTCATAATGGGATAACACGAGTATCACCTCCATGGCTTTTATTTGTCATGCAGGCCTAATGATAATAGACATTATTGACAAAAAGGTTTACACTTCATTTGCAGTTTAATTTTGTGATTTCAGATCCTTTCAAATTAGAAAAATGTATCATAAAAGCACCTAATATGCTCAAGAATGTTGCTATGCTGCTACCCACTGTAGAATTATATGTACTTATTCCTACTCAATCAGTAGAATCCAATACATGGAATCGTGAAGGTTTGTGATACAGAATTGGCATAGGTTGAAAGGAATTCTACATAGATGATTTTCACACTATGCCAGAGTTATTCAATCCAGCTGTTAAATTACCCTTCTCTGTCAGGATGCTTCATTTTACTTTGCTTATTCTGAAGATGAACATCTAAGTCCAAAGACCTTAGAAAAACATTATTACTACTGTTAAATCAAACCCAGTACCATTGTCCCTGAGTCATCTGGGCCATTTAAGTCAGTGAATGATCTCTCCTGCATAGAGAATTTAATTATTGGCTATAGCAGTATACTCCTAACTAAACTGGAAAGACAACTTCTAGATTTTCATTCATTATATTTTGTCATTGCAAGTTCATTGAAGTTAAGTAAATGTTGCTTCATTTCCCCACAACAGTGGATCCTCAGAAAGCTAGAAGAAGCAAGAGAACCTTCCCCGAGCCTCTGACAGAGACTGCTGCCTGAAGATACACAGCAATAAATCATTACAATTTCTACCTTGTACCTTCTAAAACCTGTTTGGGGAGTATAGTATAGGAGTAATTACAAGTACTTTAAAAAAAAAATCAGAATCAAGTAAAACAGTTATGTGATGAAACTATTTCAACTCTTTGGGGATCCATTTGGCTTTCTAACTTGAATCATGCATCTGGTTACAATTCTAATTACTTTATAAAGGAAATATTTCTTTTATGAATCTTAAATATTTGCTCCAGGTGATTCTCTGTAATGGTGGAGAAGTTGCCCATATTTAGCCTAAATTTAATGGCGCTAAATGTAATGTTCCTAGTTCACATCTTACAGTTCTATCATGCTTGCTTCAAGGTCCCTGAATGAGTGATGGGTAAATGATCAAATCAAACATTGCCTTAGTGGTATCAAGATAACCTTGGTGGTAGTTTCTTTAGAAACATGAAGTTCTTTTTACAGATAAATATTTTGGTATGATTTTCCTTATTTTTTTTAAATAGAGGGTAGGTTTGAATTACTATTTGAAGTACATAGCGTGACTATGAAAAACAATCTTTTTTATTTTATATAATACAGATTGACTAATACCCCTTCAAGCCTCATCCTAAGAAAGTCTTGAAGAAATGAGTGTGCTACCCAAAAAGGGAAGGCCCCTCTCAGAACTTTCAAGCCTTAGAAATACTTCCTCAAGCCAACGCCTTGAGATCTACTTGGTTTACCAAGGTCATGTTTAATAGATTGCTGACCTTAAAGGAAAATTCCTGAGGCCTTAACAATACCAACTTCCTATTCACTGGTAGTATGAAATAAACAAAAGTCCCACCATCTTAATACGAGTTATGCTTCAGAACAGACAGCCCCTCTCTATACGCATGTCGGGTAAGTGTGTGTACCCTAAAGTCTAACCCAGTAACCTGTCCTGTTGGCAATAGATTGAGAATTTCTGGTTTGCTTTCTCTACAATTATTCAAGTGAGAATTACTCTTAAGTGTATACTCGTCAGAACAAAAATCGTGGGCTGCACATTAGTAAAAATGTCAGGGGGGGTATTTTCCTTGATTTTTGTCCAAGATCCTTGTACCTTGATATTAATGGACTTTTTCAAGTGAAAGGGGATGAATATATGATTGTGAACCATGAAGAAAATGATGCAGTGTCTTAGTTATTGAATAATACAAAGTATTTGATGCATGTTGAACGTACCGCCAAATTACTATAAACCGTTTTTAGAATTGGAGACTATATAAGTCAATGGTTGTGAAATTCTCCTCAGATTCCTCGCTTTGTTGTAAAAGCTAAAATAAACAGCATGCCAGACTGTAATTGTATTTCTTCCTGACGAAATCTTGCTACTAAATATTATTGATTTTCCTCTGATTAAAAATCTCATTGTTTATTAATAGTTTCCTTCAGAATTTTTTCTTTGCTGAACATAAATTTAGTCACGAGATGACAAATTTCAAATCTCATCATAGTGCATGCTCCCATGATGACCTTTGTTCAAAGTAACATGCACTTTTTCTCTGTTGCTGAGCTCTGCCAATTTTGCATACGTTAGAATTAAACCTAAGAGTAGAGGTAGTCAGAAAGCTTTTATCAGATTGTCCTCATCTGAAATGTTGTTTTACTGGAGTTCTAGTCAGTGCCATTAGCCAAGTACCTCATTACCTACTCCAGTTTCATGACTTTATACTCAGAAAAATACAGACCCATAACTTTTTGGGTATCCCATAGTAAAAGGGAAAAGTCTAAAAGAGTAAGGATAGAAATTCTTCTGGTATCCTCTGGAGGCCAGGCAAAGTGGGTCTTGTAACTACTATACATGCAAAGCCAGTGTGCCTATCCTTCCTGTTCCCTTACCAATGAGAACCTAGAAACATCTTTCCTTATTCTTTCTCTACCCATCAGTCATCTACCCACTAACACCTCCTATCAATTCCTGTTTCTAGAGTGGAAAGACCCACGATTTCAAGAGCAGTAGTTTATCAATTGTCTTAGAAGATTTTCTTCATCTAAACAAAGAACATAAGTAGATCACTAGATGTCAGTCTTTTTAGCATAACATTTTACAATTATGTGTTTGATTCTGTAGTCTTTTTCTTGAATATTACAGAGTCCATAATCTTATGGTATTTAAAAATAATCTACCCTGAATTATATTTAACTGTGTTTAGTGGCTGTCTGCTTGAAAATTGCAAACTTGTCTTCGTTTTTTGGTAATTGCGATGGAAGATGTCCTGAGTATCCTGTCCTTTATCTCTTTGTATTGATATTATGTGTTAGCTATAGCCCTGTACCCTTCATGTATCCTGATATGTGTTTATTGTATGAAGCTGAAGGCAGAGTGTCTATTCCCTGCCAACTCTCCTCCAGAAAACTATGATCCCTAGACATGGCAACTTTTTTTTTTTTAAGAATCAAATTTATTTATTTATTTTTGGCTGTGTTGGGTCTTCATTGCTGTGTGTGGGCTTTTTCTAGTTACAGCGAGCGGGGGCTACTCTTGGTTGCAGTGTGCAGGCTTCTCATTGTGGTGGCTTCTCTTGTTGCGGAGCACGGGCTCTAGGCGCATGGGCTTCAGTAGTTGTGGCACACAGTTTCAGTAGTTGTGGCTCACGGGCTCTGGAGCGCAGGCTCAGTAGTTGTGGTGCATGGGCTTAGTTGCTCCGCGGCATGTGGGATCTTCCCAGACCAGGGATCGAACCCATGTCCCCTGCATTGGCAGGCGGATTCTTAACCACTGCTCCACCAGGGAAGTCCCTAGACATGGCAACTTTGATTTCTGATACAATAAGAAGCTTGTGATTTCTTCACATTTACAAAATACTCTCTGAACCAAAGAGCATGTGCACTTCTGCAGTGGCTTCCCTATTAAAGTATGTATGTTGGCTGCTTCTTCCCTGGTGTTAGCAAGACCTTGGAATTTTTCCCAGGCTCAGTTTAGTACAGCTGAGTTATTTTCTGGTTCCTAAATAATCATGACTAGCTGTAGGCAGTCCTTTCCTGTCCCTCTCTCCTCCAGAATCCTAATCCATCCCCAAATTATCCTGTGGCCTCCAAATAAGAAAATCTTCTTAAACTTATTTATCATTTCCATAAAATTATCTCTCTCATTTTTTCCAATGGTAGTAGCAGTAGTATAATACTATCCCAGTGAATATATACGCACCTAGCTCATCTCTTAGAAATAGCCTACAAAGTAGTATCCTATTCCTGTCTGGTAAAAAATAAAGACTACTCAGTGCCGAATTTTATGAACCTTATTCAGTCATTAGTTACCAGTTTTAGTTGGTACTTCAGGCCAAGCCAAAGCCCCAGTATTAAGAAGGTTGGGACAAGGTACTGGATTAGTTTGCCTGTAGGAACTGAAAGTGTGCGCCGCATACACTGAAGGGAGAAGTAGCTGTTTGGAAATGGGTGTTTTAATGCCCCAGCCAACACAAGTCAGAGAAATCTGTTGGGGTTCCAGGGCCATTGCTTTTACCTTTTCTCAAGATCAGCTAAAATCCTCAAGGACAGTGTTTTTCAAACTGTAGTTCTTAACCCATTAGTGAGCCGTAAAATCAGTTCAAGATGAGCATATTTTAAAAATAGAATAGCAAAGAAAAGAAGAGAGTTCTGCGTGTAACAAGGTTAAATATTGTTTCCTGAAATATCGTTTCAGTTAAATAATCTATACTGTGTGTACCGGGTCACAATATAGAACGTACCCTCTTATTGGGAATTGCAATTTGGGGGGGCGGGGAGAAAACCCTTGGAAGCCAGTGCTGTAGGAGGCGTTCACCATCCAGTGACTGTTGAAACAATCTGGGCTGTGCCAAGTTGTGAGCACTGCCTTTTTCTTTTGAGTGAGAAGACAGGATAGCTCTTGTTTCAGAAATGTTTTCCTTTCCTGGTGTGTATCAGATACCCTTAGATACCTGTGTCATATGTTCCACTAGATATCAGTGGTCTAGAAAAAGCATAGACACGTTAGATCCACAAACAGCAAGCACCCAAAAAAGGTCATAGGATATCCTTTAACTACATGTATTTCAATCTCTTGCGCACTAAGCACTCTACTGAGATGGGCACAGAAGTTCTCCTTTTAAGTACATTGAGTGTGCTCCATCTGCCTTCTGTCTGATTCACCATACAGGTGGCCCAGGCAAATGGGGAGCTTATTCACGGGTCACAATCTTTTAGGGCCAAAATACTTATTCTCTGGAGGGTGCTAAATAAATGCCAGTGCTGTTTAGCTGAAAATAATTGGATTTCCTAATTTCTGTAGGATTCAAGTAGAAAACACGCATAATCTGACTCTTTTTGCGAGATTCAATACAAAACTTATTCACTCTGGTTTTCTTTGGTGCTACCCAGTATCACTGATAGCTCCTTTGCATACTCTGAACGAGGACCATCCACCCTCCTGCCCAATCCTTTGAAATATACTTTTGAAATTATACCTTACTGCTAATGCTATACCTAATCAAGCTAGCACTGATCAGTTAAAATTTTTAGGATTCTTATCATCTGTATTTTGGATCATTGCCCAAAACAGCTATCAGTGCAGACCTTTTCTCCTGCTTCTTTTCTTTCTACCACAGTTGGTGTAAAGCAGTACTTGTTTCAGGGCTATCCTAAAAGGCCAGCACAAGGACTGAGAATATGCTGGGTCCTACTCTTTTACAAACCTTCTTCATGTTTCTTTAATTGAAACCTTTTTTTACTTTATTTCCTCTTTTGTAAGGTAAATTGTTCAATGTCATTTTTTTTTTTAAGTTTTGCTTTACAATTACAGATTAGTTCTTTTCTAAAAGCATTATGGCATTTCCAAAAAAACTGATACTTCTGGTTACCCAATGAGCCATGTAAGAGATGAAACTTCAAATTTTATAGGTTGATATGAGTATATTTTTAAAGTTTTTATTACTTTATACAAATCCAAAGTTATTTGTATTACAGTTTAGCACCTGCTGTAATATCTGTCAGCCTGAAAATCCCTGTCACTGAATACCATTCACATTCATTTAGTATTGCTCTGATACCTTTAATAATGGGTTCCTTCTAATGAAGTCCTTGTAATAAGAAACCCTGTAAGAGTAATATAATAAAAAGTCTAATAATCAGAAGTGTACTTAAAATAGATCGTGTTGGAAACCCCCAACATTTCTTCTAATGCCATCATACCACCAGCGTTCTATTGGCTACCCAAAAGTTTCCACTTTGGGAGCTGAAAAATGTTCAAGTAACAATGTAGACTACATTGAAATGTTCTCAATGTCAGTAATTTTGTACCGACACTCACAGACTATTAGAAATTGTATGTGGGACTTGTTGCAAGGTCAGGTTGTTGTAGACCTTTTAAAATGATCATCTCCGTATGTGAATATGTGTATTACATATAAAATTGAACTCTTCAGGGAATGTGCACTTTAAAAATATTTCCTTACTAATTTTTGTATTGACCAAATAGTCTGCTCCTTTGGAATGCTTATTCTTTAGCAAAAATATGGTTGTTGATGATGACAGTTCTTTAAATGTCTGTTTCTGCATCAGTGCAATATTTCCTTCACTTTTGGGTTCCTTGTACTTATGTCTGACCCAGTTGCCTGTTATACAGTCTCTGCCTTGATTTTGTGTGTTCTGGTAAAATAATTAATTTATAAACACAAACGTTTACAGTGAAGTTCTTCCTCTTGAAATTGAACTTAGTCTTATTTTCCACTGAAAATTGGTTGGCTATGTTCACCAATGACTTTTTTCTAAATAATAATAATTTCTTGCTATTGGTAGAATTGGATTGCTTGATCACTGACTGCCCAGTTTAACTATGTGTACCTCTTTCAAATAAATTGAGTCAAATAAAGATTTCTGATCTTCAGTCTGCCTCTGTCTTTAGTTACTGGATAGAACTAGAAACATTACCAATAAGGCTTCCCTTACCTATCTAAACTCTGCCCTCTCTGGGTTCTAAATAAATGTAGATAACTATCAGATTGCCCAAGGTCCTAATTTTGCAGTCAAAGCTGACAGCATTCCAGCCTAGCATGATCAGTGCTGACTAAGAGGTTGAGTGGTAATATCTAGTAAATTCTTAAGCACCAAGACTGTGCCTCCCAACATCAGAAGACTTCAAATGGCTCATTTCCGAGGTAAGTAATGAGTATATTTTGAAAGAAGGGCTAGGAGAGAATTTTTTACTTGCAGAATTAATATTAGCAGAGATAAGTAATATCTGTCTTCTAATATGGAGAGTTCAGCCTTTCCATGAGTTAAGAAAATATTATATTACTACCTTTTGTTAATTTATTCAACAGCCCTCTGCAATTAGAAGTGATTCAAAGCCATTTTCTTATATGCTTTGTCAGCCAAAGATAAAAATAATAACTCAGTGCTAGAAAGTGCCTAAAAACAAAATTCCTCATTGTTTAATTCCTCTGGTTACTGAGTCTCTTGAGCCCTTTTCACTTAATTGGATGATCTGAAGCAGCTCCTTACCTTGAGAGCATGGTGTCCACCCCCCACCCCGGCTCGTTTTGCTTTTTGTTTGTTACATTTCTAGATATCTTTGAGAGCTACTTCTCCATTCTTTGGGGTTTGTTTTTTGTTCTGGTTTTTTCAGTCTATTGATTGATCTTTTTTTTTATTAGAATATAGTTGATTTACAATATTATATGAGTCTCAGGTATACAACATAGTAATTCAGTTTTTTTAATTTTTATTTTATATTGAAGTATAGTTGATTTACAATGTTGTGTTTCAGGTATACAGCTAAGGGATTCAGTTATACACATATCCATTCTTTCTCAGATCCTTTTCCCATATAGGTTATTACAGAATATTGAGTAGAGTTCTGTGTGCTATACAGTTGATCCTTATTGATTATCTATTTTATATATAGTAGGGTGTATATGTCAATACCAAACTCCTAATTTATCCCTCCCTCCCACTTTACCCTTTGGTAACTAACCATAGGTTTGTTTTTGAAGACTCTGAGTCTGTTTCTGTTTTGTAAATAAATTCATTTTTTTTTTTTTTTTTTTAGATTCCACATACAAGTAATATCAACTGATATTTGTCTTTCTCTGTCTGACTTACTTCACTTAGTATGATAATCTTTAGGTCCATCTATGTTGCTGCAAATGGCATTGCTTCATTCTTTTTTATGGCTGAGTAATATTCCATTGTATATATGTACCATATCTTCTTTATCCATTCCTCTGTCAGTGGAAATTTAGGTTGATTCCATGTCTTGGCTATTGTAAATAGTGCTGCTATGAACATTGGGGTGCATGTATCTTTTCAAATTATGGTTTTCTCTGGATATATGTCCAGGAGTAGGATTGCTGGATCCTATGGTAGTTCTACTTTTAGATTTTTAGGGAACCTCCATACGGTTCTCCATAGTGGTTGTACCAGTTTTACAGTCCCACCAACAATGTAGGAAGGTTCCCTTTCCTCCACACCCTCTTCGGCATTTGTTGTTCGGAGAGTTTTTTTTTTTTTTAATAAATTTATTTATTTTATTTATTTATTTTTGACTGCATTGGGTCCTTTGCCGCAGTGCACAGGCTCTCTCTAGCTGCGGCGAGCGGGGGGCCACTCCCCGCTGCGGTGCGCGGCCCCCTCATCGCAGCATCCCCTCTCGCTGCAGAGCACTGGCTCTAGGCAAGCAGGCCTCAGCAGTTGTGGCACGCGGGCTCAGCAGTTGTGGCTCGTGGGCTCCAGAGTGCAGGCTCAGTAGCCGTGGTGCGTGGGGCCAGCCACTCTGCAGCATGTGGGATTCTCCTGGACAAGGGCCTGAACCTGTATCCCCTGCACTGGCAGGCGGACACCCAACCACTGTGCCACCAGGGAAGTCCTTGGAGACTTTTTGATGATGGCCATTCTGACCCGTGTGAGGTGATACCTCATTGTAGTTTTGATTTGCATTTCTCTAATAGTTAGTGATGTTGAGCATCTTTTCATGTGTTGGTTGGCCATCTGTATGACATTTCTTTGGAGAAATGTCTGTTTAGATCTTTTGCCATTTTTTGATTGGGTTGTTTGTTTTTTGATATAGAGCTGCATGAGCTGTTTGTATATTTTGGAGATGAAGCCCTTGTTGGTTGCTTCGTTTGCAAATATTTTTTCCCATTCTGTAGGTTGACTTTTCATTTTGCGTGTGGTTTCCTTTGCTGTGCAAAGGCTTTTGAGTTTAGTTAGATCCCATTTGTTTATTTTTATTTTCATTTTGTTTTTATTTTCATTACTCTGGGAGGTGGAACGAAAAAGATCTTGCTGAGATTTATGTCAGAGTGTTGTGCCTATGTTTTCCTCTAAGAGTTTTATAGTGTCTGACCTTACATTTAGGTCTTTAATCCATTTTGAGTTTATTTTTGTGTATGGTACTAGAGAATGTTCTAATTTCATTCTTTTACATGTAGCTGTCTGGTTTTCCCAGCACCACTTATTGAAAAGACTGTCTTTTCTCCATTGTATATTCTTGCCTCCTTTGTCGTAGATTGACCATAGGTGCATCGGTTTATTTCTGGGCTTTCTATCCTGTTCCATTGATCTGATTTCTGTTTTTGTGCCAGTACCATACTGTTTTGATTAGTGTAGCTTTGCAGTATAGCCTGAAGTCAGGGAGTCTGAATCCTCCAGCTCCATATTTCTTTCTGAGGATTACTTTCGCTATTCGGGGTCTTTTGTGTTTCCATGCAAATTAAAATTTTTTTGTTCTAGTTCTGTGAAAAATGCTATTGGTAATTTGATAGGGATTGCATTGAATCTGTAGATTGTCTTGGGTGGTACAGTCATTTTGACAATATTGATTCTTCCAATCTAAGAACATGGTGTATCTTTCCCTCTGTTTATAGCATCTTCGATTTCTTTCATCAACGTCTTATAGTTTTCAGAGTACAGGTCTTTTGCCTCCTTAGGTAGGTTTATTTCTATGTATTTTATTCTTTTTGATGTGATGGTAAATGGGACTGTTTCTTTAATTTCTTTCTGCTCTTTCATTGTTAGTGTATAGGAATACAAAATATTTCTGTGTATTAATTTTGTATCCTGCAACTTCACTAAATTCATTGATGAGTTCTAGTAGTTTTCTGATAGCATCTTTAGGATTTTCTATGTATAGTATCATGTCATCTGCAAACAGAGACAAATTTACTTCTTTTCCAATTTGGATTCCTTTTATTTCCTTTTCTTCTCTGATTGCCATGCCTAGGACTTCCAAAACTACGTTGAATAAAAGTGGCAAGAGTGGATATCCTTGTCTAGTTCCTGATCTTAGAGGAAATGCTTTCAGATTTTCACCATTGAGAATAATGTTAGCTGTGGGCTTGGCATATATGGTCTTTATTATGTTGAGGTAGGTTCCCTCTATGCCCACATTCTGGAGAGTTTTTATCATAAATGGGTGTTGAGTTTTGTCAAAAGGTTTTTTTACATCCACTGAAATGATCATATGGCTCTTATTTTTCAGTCTATTAATGTGGTATATAACACTGATTGATTTGTGGATAATGAAGAATTCTTGCATCCCTGGGATAAACCCCACTTGATCATGGTGTATGATCCTTTTAATGTATTGTTGGATTTGGTTTGCTAGTATTTTGCTGAGGATTTTTGCATCTATGTTCATCAGAGATGTTGGCCTGTAATTTTCTTTTTTTGTGGTATCTTTGCTTGGTTTTGGTATCAAGGTGATGGTGGCCTCATAGAGTGAGTTTGGGAGTGTTCCTTCCTCTGAAATTCTTTGGAAGAGTTTCAGAAGTGCAGGTGTTAACTCTTCTCTAAATGTTTGACAGAATTCACCTGTGAAGCCATCTGGTCCTGGACTTTTGTCTGTTGGAAGTTTTTTAAATCACAGTTTCAATTTCAGTACTTGTGATTGGTCTGTTCATGTTTTCTATTTCTTCCTGGTTCAGTCTTGGAAGTTTGTAGCTTTCTAAGAATTTGTCCATTTCTTCCAGGTTGTCCATTTTATTGGCATATTGTTGCTTGTAGTAGTCTCTTATGATCCTTTGAATTTCTGTAGTTTCAGTTGTCACTTCTTTTCATTTCTAATTTTATTGATTTGAGCCCTCTCCCTTTTTTTATGAGTCTGGCTAAAGGTTTATCAATTTTGTTTATCTTTTTGAAGAACCAGCTTTTAGTTTCATTGACTTTTCTATTGTTTTCTTCTTCTTTATTTCATTTATTTCTGCTCTGATCTTCATGATTTCTTTCCTTCTGCTAACTTTGGGTTCTGTTTGTTCTTCTTTCTCTAGTTGCTTTAGGTGTAAAGTTAGGTTGTTTGAGATTTTTCTTGTTTCCTGAGGTAAGATTTTATTGCTATAAACTTCCCTCTTAGAACTGCTTTTGCTGCATCCCATAGGTTTTAGAGTGTGGTATTTTCATTGTCATTTGTCTCTAGTGTTTTTTGATTTCCTCTTTGATTTCTTCAGTGGTCCATTGGTGGTTTAGTAACATATTGTTTAGCCTCCACATGTTAGTGGGTTTTTTGTTTTTTTTTTTTTCTTTTCCGGTACGAAGGCCCCTCACTATTGTGGCCTCTCCTGTTGCGGAGCACAGGCTCCGGACGCGCAGGCTCAGCGGCCATGGCTCATGGGCCCAGCCACTCCGCGGCATGTGGGGTCTTCCAGGACCGGGGCATGAACCCGTGTCCCCTGCATCAACAGGCGGACTTTCAACCATTGCACCACCAGGGAAGCCCCATGTTGGTGTTTTTTACAGTTTTTTTCTTGTGATTGATTTCTAATCTCATAGTGTTGTGGTCGGGAAAGTTGCTTGATATGATTTCAGTTTTCTTAAATTTACTCAGTGCTTGCTATGTGGCCCAGAATGTGATCTATCCTGGAGAATGTTCCATGTGCACTTGAGAAGAAGGTGTATTCTGCTGCTTTTGGATGGAATGTTCTGTAAATATCAGTTAATCCCCTTGGTCTAATGTGTCATTTAAGGCCTGTGTTTCCTTATTGATTCTCTGTCTGGATGATGTTCATTGATGTAAGTGGGGTGTTAAAGTCCCCCAGTTTTATTGTGTTACTGTTGATTTCTCCTTTTATGGCTGTTAGCATTTGCCTTATATATTGGGGTGCTCCTATGTTGGGCACATGTATATTTACAAGTGTTAGATCTCTTGGATTGATCCCTTTATCATTATGCAGTGTCCTTCTTTGTCTCTTATAAATCTTCATTTTAAAGTCGATTTTGTCTGATATGAGTATTGCTACTCCAGCTTTCTTTTGATTTCCATTTGCATGGAATACCTTTATCCATCCCCTTGCTTTCAGTCTGTATATGTCCCTAGATCTAAAGTGGGTCTCTAGTGGACACTGTATATACAGGTCTTGTTTTCATGTCCATTCAGCCAGCCTGTGTCTTTTGGTTGGAGCATTTAATCCATTTTCCTTTGAAGTAATTATCATATGTATGTTCTTATTGCCATCTTGTTAATTGTTTTGGATTTGTTTTTGTAGGTCTTTTTTCTTCCCTTCCTCTTTTTTTTTCCTTGTGATTTGGTGACTATCTTTTGTGTTGTGTTTGGATTGCTTTTTCTTTTTTGTATGTGTATCTATTGTAGGTTTTTGGTTTGCTGTTCCCATGAGGTTTTGATATAGCACTCTGTATATAAACAAGATTGTTTTAAGTTGCTGGTCTCTTAATATCAAATGCATTTCCAGTACCCTGCATTTGTACTCTCCTCAGGATTGCTGGTTTTGATAAATTTGTGTGTAAATGATTTCCTACGTTTACTGTATGTTTGCCTTTACTGGTGAGCTTTCCCATTCGTAATTTTCTTGTTTCTAGTTGTGGCCTTTTCTGCCTAGAGAAGTTCCTTTAGCATTTGTTGTAAAGCTGGTTTGGTGGTGCTGAATTCTATTAGCTTTTGATTGTCTGTAAAGCTTTTCATTTCTCTGTCAAATCTGAACAAGAGCCTTGCTGGGTAGAGTACTCTTGGTTGTAGGTTTTTCCCTTGTATCACTTAAATACATAGTGCTACTCCCTTCTGGCCTGCAGGGTTTCTGCTGAAAAAATCAGCTGATAACCTTATGGGGATTCCCTTGTTTCTTATTTGTTGCTTTTCCCTTGTTGCTTTTAACATTTTCTCTTTGTTTTTAATTTTTGTCAGTTTTACTAATATATGTGTCTCGACATGTTCCTCCTTGGGTTTATCCTGTATGGGACTCTGCACTTCGTGGACTTGAGTGAGTATTCCCTTTCCCATGTTAGGGAAGTTTTTAGTTATAATCCCTTCAAATGTTTTCTCAGGTCCTTTCTCTCTCTCTTCTCTTCCGGGACCCCTGTAATGGGAATGTTGGTGTGTTTAATGTTGTCCCAGAAGTCTCTTAGACTGTCCTCATTTCTTTTCATTCTTCTTTCTTTATTCTGTTCTGTGGCAGTGATTCCCACCACTCTTTCAGCTCACTTATTTGTTCTTCTGTCTCACTTATTCTGCTATTGATTCATTCTAGTGTATTTTTCATTTCAATTATTGTATTGTTCATCTGTTTGTTCTTTAAATCTTCTAGCTCTTTGTTAAACATTTCTTGTATCTCCTTGGTCTGTGCCTCCATTCTTTTTCCAAGATCTTGGGTCATCTTTACTATCATTACCTTGAATTGTTTTTCAAATAGATTGCCTATCTCCAATTCACTTAGTTGTTCTTCCGGGGTTTTATCTTGTTCGCTTGTCTGGAATATGTTTTTCTGCCATTTCATTTTGTCTAACTTTCTGTGTTTTTGGTCTCCTTTCCTCAGGCTGCAGGATTGTAGTTCCTCTTGCTTCTGGTGTCTGCCCCCCCAGTGGGTGAGATTGATTTAGGGGCTTGTGCAGGCTTCCTGGTGGGAGGGACTGGCGCCTGCCCACTGGTGCTTGGATGTGGGTCTTGTCCCTCTGGTGGGCAGAAATGTGTCAAGGAGTGTGTTTAGAGGTGGCTGTGAGCTCAGTACAACTTCAGGCTGCCTGTCTGCTGATGGGTGGGGCTATGTCTCCCCACCCCACGACTGCTGGTTGTTTGGCCTGAGGCCTCCCAGCACTGGAGCCTGCAGGGTGTAGGGTGGGGCCCACTTCTTGGTGCCAAAATGGTGACCTCTGGGAGAGCTCACACCAATCAATATTCCCTGGGTCCTTCACCACAGGTGTCCTCGCACAGAGAGAGCCACAATCAACCCCCACCTCTTCAGGAGACCCTCCAATACCCGCAGTATGTCTAGTATGTCTAGTCCAGTCTCCTATGAAGTCACTGCTTTGTGCTGGGTCCCCGTGCACGTGAAAACTTGTGTGCGCCCTCCAAGAGTGGAGTCTCTGTTTCCCTCAGTCCTGTGGAGCTCCTGCACTCAAGCCCCACTGGCCTTCAAAGCTAAATGCTCTGGGGACTCCTCCTCCTGATGCCGGACCCTCCGGCTGGGGAGCCTGACGTGGGGCTCAGAACTCTCCTGTGGGAGAACCTCTGTGACATAATTATTTTCCAGTTTGTGGGTCACCTACCCAGTGGGTATGGGGTTTGATTATATGGGGTGTGTGGGTGCGGTGCCCCGTGTGTGCTCCCAGTACGGTGGAGGCAGCAATCAGCCCCTGTTCATGGGTCTTCCAGTGGCAGCAGTGGCCCCCATGCCCCCGGGATAGTGGGGGCAGCAACTGGCATGTGCTCCTGTGTTTCTTAGTGGTGGTGGCAGCCCATGCACTCCCGGGACAGCAGGGGCAGCGATTGGCACCTGCTTCCATGTCTCCCGTTCTTTGTTTTCTTGTGCAAAATTGTCTTGGCTATTCCTGGACTGTTACTGTTCTAGATAAAATTTTAATATCGTTGTCAGGTTTCACAAAAACTGTTGCTTTTGCCTTCATTTCTTGAGTGAAGTTTAGCTTTTAAAGCTTAATATTACTATTGTAGAATCACTAGCCTCTTATAAGCTTAATTTCTGTCTTTTCCAGCATAGCTGTTCTTCTCTTCTTCAATAGAGTCACACTTGGAAGTGTTCCAACAGAATGAGAACCTGACTATCCTTAGTGGCTGATAAAGGCTTATTGCAGTTACAGGAATGCTGATTGTTCCATAACATATGTAACTAATCTGGGTACATTTTGTAGACTGGTGATAAAACACGTCACATCTTAAATCTCTGAACGATGTGCTTACGTGTGTATGTGTATTTATATGTGTGTACACACCTTCAAATAAAAAACAGAAACAAAACCATCTTGGGCCTTTGATTTGAAGCACTCTGCACTTCCCAGGTGATTCTGCTTCTGCTTTACTGAGCCAGCTACTAAGGGAACCTCAGTGCGATGATGAATAGACTTGCCTCAAAAAGGAGGATGAAGGGGCGCAGAATATGCCATCCCAAAATATGCCTCTTTGGCATAAGGATTATTTTGAGCGGATTATTTTTAAGAAACAGACAGAAGAAAAGCTCTAAAAATCTAGTAGAAGTTACTCATTTGTAGGAGACATTTACATTTATAAGAGAAATTTTTATTTGTAAGTGTGTCTTCTAATCTGTGCCAGGAAGAGAAGGATGACTCTAAATCACAAGAAACTCTTATCAGTGGAGAAAATACCCAACTTAAATCTGCATAACAACCTTACTCTGTTTACTGTGTTTTTCCTAGTAACTTCCCATAACTGGCCTTCTCCACCTCCCAACATTTTTCTTGTATCTTTAGCTGAAAAAGGAATTTAAGATGATGGCTTGGGCTATTTGAGGGAGTTAGTTTTCCAGGGTCTCCCCCATGTATACAGGATGTATACATGTTATTTGTTTTCTATTTGTTTTTCTCCTGTTAATCTGTCTTTTATTACAGGGGCGGGGTCTCAGCCAACAACCTAGAATGGTAGAGGGAAAATTTTTTTTCCTCACTGACAGTTTGGTGACCCGTGATGGGATCTGCTGAAACACTGTACTTCTTCTGGAGCCTGAAGATAGGAACCTGGAAAACTGGCAGAAGCCAGCAAAGGGTAAGAATTCTTAACCAAAGTCACCTCTCTCGGATCTCTGTCTATAGGGCCCAGTAGAGAGAGGAAGGGGAAATTTCACCTTATTCTTTCCAAATTTAGATTAACAGAAGAAAATATTTGTGTGAATTAGTTCCTTGAGCATAAAGACTGGTAAAGATTTTGTTATAAGCACTCTTGTTTTCTGTTGATCCTTTCCCTTCCATAGATGGTCATCCTTTCCCTTCCATAGATGGTCTTATGTTGTCTCTGTCTTTTGTGTCATTTGTCATAAGGAGGAGAACCACAGGTCAGATAAGGTTTTCCTTTCATCTTGTTCTTTGTCTTGAGAGCTTGGCTTTTTGACTAGTAAGAAAACTCTCTCATCACCAGCTGGAAGGTGCTAGTATCAGCCTGTATCCGGCAGCCACTATAGGATGGCAACTCGAAACACATTCTCTTTGTCCCACTGTGCCAGCTCTCCGGGGAGTTTGTCTTAAGGGGTCCTAGTCCATAAGGGGCGTTTGGCGTCTCAACCTCTGTTGTCTTGTTAGTGGTGGAAAAGCCCCATTCCAGTAGTGTCTTGCCTGGTATTACAGATTAGCAGGTTTGTGACTGGAGGTGTTTCATGTTCTCACAGAAAACGTGAGAGATTGTTTTCAGTACACCATTCCTACCACCTGTGACAAAGAAGCTCTTTGCTTTCTTAGGCTAACTCTGGGAGTGAACTTTCTTGACATTATGAGGGTCAGGCTTTTGCACTGTCCTAGGGGACACCTCTTGCATCCACGGTTAAGCCATAAAGAGCCGTACTGGTTTGAGTTGCTATTGAGATTAATATACCATTGAAGATCCTACTCATCAATGGCAAGATGATGGATCTTTTGAACTGGAAAAACTTTGATAAAATAGGAAAAAAATTTTCCAATTGGAAACTTATAAAATTGGGAAAAAATTCTCATTTTAAGGAATTGTCTTATTAGTACCTATGGAAAGATCAAATTGAAAAGAGGACACAAAGGAGTATGGTGTCTAGCCTTAGGGACTCTTTTAACAAGGTAAAATTACAAAGCCCCTTTTGCCTGCACTTTCAGAAGATCCTACCAGATTTAGAGTTAGAAAGATCAGTGGCCATTCACAACCTCACTCACAAGGACCTTGACTGGTTGCTCGGGGGTATTCTTCCCACCCATAATTATACTGCAGTTATCAGAGAAGCCAGACAGCCCCCTAGTGGACCCCCCACCCCCACCCAACTCCCAACCAAGGAAACAGATGACCAGAATTTCTCCCAGGCTCTCCTGCAAATGATCAGGAAATGGATCAGTGGAGGTTAGTGTTCAGAGGATGACAGAAGCAAGAGTGAACTGGTCCAAGGTTGAATTGTACACTCAAGGAGAGCATTCGAAGGCCTTTGCTGAATGCTTTATACAGACTTTACAAAGGTAAATTGTACTAAACCCCAAAGCTCCAGAACACAGTAATGTTATTTCCATCTCAGTTGGAATGGAAATCTTCTCCTTTGGTAAAAATGTGGCTGATTGTAGAGAGAAAAATGATGCTTCTGTAAATAATATACCCTTGTGGATATCAGGTTCTAGTCCTGTTAACTGTCTGAAGTTTCATTATTTTCCTGTAAACTGGACTAGATCCTACTTTCCTCAAATAATCTGGCTATATCTCTTCAAACTAACGTTTCCAATTTTCTTCCACTCTTTTGACTTGGAATCACTAAGAACAAATTGTATGAAGTTCCTAGAAATCTGACATGTCCTGATATAATATTATCACTTGTAATTCTAGTATTATCTTAAAATGTATGTCACAGACATAAACATATTTCCTTGTCAATTGCATTATAACAAAGGCTCATTATATCTTTAACCATGGCTGTTTTTAAGTCTTTTGTCATTTATGAACGTTATTGTTGTGCTTTTGCAAAAGTTATTTCCCAAAGCCCTGCAAACTGAATGTGAATGGACTGACATAAAGTTCAGAGAAGTGACCCCAGCGGCTCACGTTTAGATCATCTTTGTGCCTGTTGCTGTGTGGACCACTCAGGAAGTTTATCTGAACATCCGATGACATCAGACAAATTCAAATTGCAGAAGACGCTTCAACCCCAACATCTAGAAATCTGACTGGCAGCCTTCGGGACTCAGGCTGAGTTTATAATTTGACCCAACCACTAACTTTTGTTTTTCTCTTGTTTCCATAGACATGCCTCTTATTAATACCCAATTGTTCGCACCGTATAAAGCTAACTTCGGGATCCCACCTGCAACACCAGCTCCTGAAATGAGACACAACTGTTTAACTGAGCTGACCTGTCCTCGAGATTAAGAGGTTGGTTCAATGAAATAATAGAGCACTCTATCAACCTAGCTTCTAGACTGTGAAACTTAATTGAACTTTTAAAAAAAATTTATTTATTTATTTATTTATTTACTTTGGCTGTGCCGGCTCTTCGTTGTGGCATGTGGACTTCTTAGTTGCGGCATGCATGTGGGATCTAGTTCCCCGACCAAGGATTGAACCTTGGCCCCCTGCATTGGGACATTGCAGCATGGGGGATCTCTGTTGTGGCATGCAGGATCTTTAGTTGCAGCATGTGGGCTTCTTAGTTGTGGCATGCGTGTGGGATCCAGCTCCCTGACCAGGAATTGAACCTGGACCCCCTGCATTGGGAGCATGGAGTCTTACCCACTGGACCACCAGGGAAGTCCCTCATTGAGCTTTCAAAGGCAGGACTGAAGAGGAACAGAATATGCCACCCCAAAATTTGCTTCTTCAGTATAAGGATTACTTTGAGCTGACTATTGTTAGTTTAGTTGTTAGATTCTTTTCCCAAATAGGGCATTACAGAGTATTGAGTGGAGTTCCCTGTGCTATAGAGTAGGTTCCTATTAGTTATCTATTTTATATATAGTACTGTATATGTATCAATACCAATCTCCCAATTTAATCCCTCCCCCTCACTTGGTAACCATGTTTGTTTTCTACATCTGTGAGTCTATTTCTGTTTTGTAAATAAGTTCATTTGTACCATTTTTTTAGATTCCACATATAAGCGATATTATATATTTGTCTTTCTCTTTCTGACTTCACTTAGTATGATAATCTCTAGATCCATCCATGTTCCTGCAAATGGCATTATTTCATTCTTTTTAATGGCTGAGTAATATTCCATTGTATATATGTACATCTTCTTTGTCCATTCCTCTGTCGATGGACATTTAGGTTGCTTCCCTGTCTTGGCTATTGTAAATAGTGCTGCCATGAACGTTGGGGTGCATGTGTCTTTTTGAATTATGGTTTTCTCCGGATATATGCCCAGGAGTGGTATTGCTGGGTCATATGGTAACTATTTTTAGTTGTCTAAGGACTCTCCATAGTGGCTGTACCAATTTACATTCCCACCAACAGTGCAAGAGGGTTCCCTTTTCTCTACACCCTCTCCAGCATTTATTGTTTGTAGATTTTTTGATGATGGCCATTCTGACTGGTGTGAAGTGATACCTCATTGTAGTTTTGATTTAGCATCTGTTCATGTGCTTTTTGGTGATTATTTTTAAGAAACGACAGACACAGGAAAAGCTCGGAAAACCTATTGTTAGGGAAATTTACATTTATAAGGGAACTCTCCATTTTAAGCGTGTCTCCCTCTCTGTACCTAGAAGAGAAGGGTGACTCTAAATGACAAGAAACTCTTTATCAATGGGGAAGGTGCCCAACTTAATTCTGCAAAACAACCTTACCCTTTTCTACTGTGCTTTACCTGTTCCTGTTAACCTCCCATAACTGACCTTCCCTCCTCCTCCATCTTTCTTGTGTCTTTAGCTGAAGAAGGTAATTAAGGTGATGGCTTGGGCCATTTCAGGGGAGTTAAACTCAGTTTTCCAGGGCAGCTCCCATGTATACAGGAGGTATAAATGGTGTTAGACTTCTGTTACCTTTCTCCTGTTAATCTTATATTACAGGGGTGGGGTCTCAGCCAGGAACCTAGAAGGGTGGAGGTAAAATTAGTTTTCCTCCCCTCTAAGGAGTTATTAACTATTAAAGTCACAGCATTCTTCTTTTTAGGAGCATAACTATCAATCAGTCAACCATGAGCTCAAGGAAACACAACATAGTCCAATGCTAATGGAAAAACGGTATATTCTTAGCTGCCTCAGAAAGGCACAGCACACGTGGGTCAAACAGCAAATCTGTGGTGGGCATCAGACCTTCGGCAGGGCTTACATTACCTTTGTTAAACAGGTTGGGTTTTTAAACTTACTTCATAAGTTTCTAAGACCTGCTCATTTACACACACACACACACATTTTCCACCAATACAACATATATACTATCTAGAGCCCATTTATCTTCTTATGTCAGCTTTGGTTCCGTAGTGACCAAATTGTGGCAAAACTAAATTAGAGGTACTGATACTGTCATTAATTTGCCTTAGAAAGTTAACACAAAGAAGAACCATCTGTTTTTAAAAAAAAAGTCTCTGCTTGCATGTTAAAGGTATACTTCAGCATGAAGAGAGAAAAACACTCAATTACAAGATTTAGTTTAAAAAAAGGATAATCCTAGAGGTCTCAAAGCATGACCTATAAATTGAGTCCTCTGTTATGTGGGTTTTTTTTTTAACGGCTATTCTTACACACACTTCAATTAAAAAAAACAAAATCGTAAATCACAGTGGTTCTTAAAAATGCTATAAAATATCAACTTCAAAAATTACACAAAAATCTTACAGCCTAAAGTCAAGAAAAGAAATGTAAAAACAATTTGGGAATAAAGACTTTGAAAAAGTTTTGCTAAACTCAAATACCTTACAAGCTCCATCACCCATCCCCGTCCCTGTGGCCTGCAGGATGGACTTGGTGCCACCTCTGGGCTGGGCCGGGCGAGGTCAGAAGCACTTACAAATAAAAACACGAGGAGCTTGCAAATCCGGTTTGCTGGCCTGGGTAAGGAGTGGGCAGCAGCTTTCAAACTAGGTTGAATTCCCTCAGGTTTAGTTGTAGAATTGTGTCTTTCACAGCAGCAAACACGAAGCGGATATTCTCTGTGTCTGTAGCGCATGTGAAGTGGGAATAGATGACTTTCTCTTTGTCGGGATTCTGATCTTGATAGAGCTTCAGGATAAAGTCTCTGGCAGCTTTGACATCTTGCTTTGGTCCTAGTCATGAGGGCAGTTAGAGGAAGAAAAAAGAAAGATCCCAACTCACCACCACGTCCTCCCAAAATCATTTTCAATGCACTCTTGTTCTTATTTGGAATCCTCCTTTGAGCCATCTTCTCTCTAGAGACTCATTTACCTGGGACACTATTTTTATTATACCTTATTATTAACCTGCAAAAGAGTATTTTAAAGTGTCCCCTGGTATCTAAAAATCATACTTTAAGGAGATTTGTTGAAAAATGACCTAATTTAATTTTCTGATTTGGACCACTTTTGAAGAGGTAATTCTTAAGTGAACTAGGAGAGCAAAGAGAAAGAATATGGGGACTAACATAACTAGTCACCCAAGTCTGACTCTAAAGCTTGAGAGCCGTATACTACATGGCAACGTGGAGAATAAAGGGAAAAAGGAGAGTGCTTAAACACTACTCCTCTAAATATCAATGTCAAATTTGGTAACGGTTCTACACCAGAAATAATTAGCAATAGGGCATAAAGTCTCCTGCCTTGGATAGGTCATATAGACACCTTCAGCGTCTACCCTGCGTCTGGTAAAGGGCTGCCACACTTCACCTTACACATCAGAAGTGCCAGGTGCTCTGACTAGCCCTGGAAGTGCAAAGGTGAGTCAGGCCCAGTCTCTGCCCTCAGGATCTGACTGGGGTGAGAGCTGAAGGCCGAGAGAGAGCAAGGCAAGCCCAGGCCCCCAAGGGAGCATGAGGGGGGGTGGACTTCCCAAAGGGGGAAGTGCCTGAGCCGGGTCTCAGAGAACAAAGTGGAGTTAGCAGAGGAGCTGGCAGTGTATTCCAGGCATTGGGAGAGGCGTGTGCGGAGGTGCTGAGGTGAAAACACATGGTGATTCAACTGGAGCTTCCATTCAGAGGTGAGGAATGGGGAGAAAGTCCATTAGAGGCAGATCAGGGAGGCCCCTGCGAGCCATGCTGAGAACTCTGAACTGATGCCAGGGAGGCCAGGGCAGCAAGATGGACACTTACTTACCGGTGTATTCTGGGAAATAGCTAATTAGATGAGAGTACATGATTTTCTCCTCCAAAAGATCCTTCTTGTTTAAAAACAAAATCACCGATGAGTTCAGAAACCAGGGGTAGGTGATGATGGTTTTAAATAAGGCTTTGCTTTCCTCCATGCGGTTCTAAGTGAAAAACAAGAGACTTAGGATAAATTAGAAAGAAAAGCAACGCTTCGGGAACAACATACCAAATCACTGGCTCCACCCATCTGTCCTCCTCTTACCCAGCTGCCGTCTCCAGGTCGCTGTCCTTGCTGAGGCTGCTGAGCAAGTGGGGTCTCCAGCCGCTATTTCCCTGGTCCCCACCCTCTCATTAATCACCCCCTTCCGGATCTCCTCTCCTGTAGCACCCAAACTCTTCTCTGACCCCAAAACACATAAGGATATAAGAAAGGCTTCTGTGCAACTTGGAAAAAGCAGGTTCAAACCCATAGCTGACGGGAAGTTTTCTGTGTATAACTACTGGGATTACCAAGTTGGGGCAGTTCAGAGGTGCAGACCGACCTGAGACACACTTTAATTGGGTGTGGGCTTCCAGGCTGGGTGTCAGGAGGCCGGTGACAATGAGAGGAAGGAAGGCTCTTCCGGCAGGGCCACCGCCCTTAGGAATGCTGGACGCTGGCAGAGAAGGGAACTAACGCTCCTGAGCACCTGCCCTGCACCATGCTTGACACGTGTGTAACACAAGCGAGCTCCCCAAGGGGAACGGGTCCCCGTTTTATAGGTGAGCATACTATCGTTCACAAAATTTAAGTACTTTTCCAAGACTGTATAATAGTACAACCTAGTGGAAGCTATGCAGAAGGACAGTAATCATTTCTGGCCATTAGACACCGGCAAGAAAATATTAAGTGATCCTAATTTATGGAGAGCAGACAGGGCACATATAAATCTTATCTGGTGACAAATAATTGTTCTGGCTAGCATTCCGCTCTCAAGTATTTCTAAGAGGAAAGAAACACTTTCCTTCCTTCCTTTAGACTGAGAAACACGAAAGCCCAGTGCACCGGCTCCAGAGGGACACGCCCTAAATTTCTATTCCTACAACTCCCAACTCCTGGGCCCATTATCCTACTCAGTACGTTTCTGGAGATCAATTCTGGAATTTACTACCAGAAAGGTAACATCTCACTTGTTTTTAAAGCTTCTTTAAAATTTATTATAATCTTACCAATAATGATCTCCAAGAAAATACAACATATGAAAAAACAATTCCTCTACGGCATAGTGCGTGGATGCAACACATGTCTGCAACTAGGATGGAAAAGCCTGGAGTGGCAACCTAGGATTTTTTTCCCCAGATACCTAGGATTTTTCAGAGAGGAGAAAATATTTAATTTCTAGGCACATCAGGGTAAGGTACTTACCCCTGGCACACCTGACTAATCCTTTGAGTTTCCCGAGAAATGTCCTAGGTAATTCCTGAGACAAATTTGGAGCTAATTTTTCATATTGGTAACTCAATACCTTCACTTTTTAAAAAAAATCTCTCCACTGGAAGAGCTGGGCAGCCGCCAAGATTTCTATTCTTCTTTGCACAGTGACACTAGTAAATGGGCTAATCCTCCACTAATAAGCTAATGTAACTGTGCTCCTCAGAGAAATGTCTGCTCTCAATAAATACCAGATAGAATCTGTTCATAATTATGGCCTAATCCTGGAAATAATTCTTTATTGATTTACTTTCATGCCCTACAAGCAAGAGATATTTCTACTGTAAAAGGTCAAGAGGTCTTGTGCAAAGGGTCGGGGAAAAGACAATGGTTATCACACAGAAAATACCCCCCAACCTCACAAAGAAGTGTCTGCAACGGTTCCCCTCACTTTCCAGGCAGATCCAGCTAACAGAGCTCCCCCAGCCAGCGTCATGGCCACTCTGCAGAGGACACTGAATGCCTGACTGGGGTGGATCAGTCCCAGCTGCCCTGAGCAAGTCCCTTCCAGGGAAAGCAAAGGGCAGATGCTATCCCAGGCGGGCCCAGGACAGCTCCAAGCATATGGCAACACTCCCCATGCCAGCTCAGCTAGGGACCTAATGTGGAGTGCCATGGGCCATGGAGGCTGGGAAGCCTGTTCTCAGATGAAGTTTATTAGAAATAGTGTTGTCCAACTTTGGCTGTATATTAACATCCCCAGGGGGCTTAGTGAAGATACCCCCAACTCAAAAGCAGGAAATAGGAATCTCTACTGTAGGGTCCTAAAGATTTTTTTTTTTTTTTTTAAATATGCAGCCAAGGCTGAGACCCATGGTTTTGAGTGGCTCTACCCTTTGTAGTGCATTAGATTAGATCCCCAAGCTCAGGCCACACACAGCGCCAATTAAATTAATCTCTGGGGGTTGGCCCCAGCCGCCAGGTTTTTCTTTAAGGTCCCTTGGGGATTTTAGTGTACGCCTGAGTTTCAGAACCAGGATTCTAGGTTAGTGATTCTCAAATTACCTGGGATCTTAAAGATCCTGATTTATTCGGTCTGGGTTGATTCAGAAGGTGTGCATTTCTAACAAGCACCCAGGTGACGCCTGTGCTGTTAGCCCACAGACTTCACTTTGCAGAGCGAGGCGATTTAACCTAAGGGATAGGGTCTAATGCCAGAGCTGGCTGGCTTCTTGCAAACTGCAGAAATAGGTTTCTGTCTTCCGCAGCTAACTGAATTCCTCACCCAGCATACCTCATTGTCACACTCAGCGAGGACCTGGTCGTATTCACTCAGAGCAACCAAAAAAATAATGGAGGTGACACTCTCAAAGCAGTGAATCCATTTCCGTCTTTCAGATCGTTGGCCACCAACATCCACCATCCTGTTCAACAGAAACATATGACTCTTTGGGGAAAAGGACATGGAAATCACACTCTTTAGGGTCCTCAGTAATTTTTAAGAATAAAAAGGGATCCTAAGATTAAAATGTTTGAGCACTGCTACTTTAGGCAATGAGGAACCACTGGATGTTTCCTAGCAAAGGAGGCACAGAATGTAAGAGAAGTTACTAAAGATGTGTGCCGAGGTCACTCAGGTGGAGCCTGCTTGGAGACACTGGTTAGGAAGCTGCTGCAATAGTCCAGGCAGAAGGCTCAAGCATCCACTTGGGCACTGCCCTAACCACCAGAGTGCCAGGACACCAGACACAAAAGAGAGAAATGCAGGTAGGCAGGCTTCAGGACCACTGGGCTTCCTTCCAGCCCTCCCCCTTCTTGTTTCACTGGCTCCTCCAGTTACTCTACAAATCCTTTCTGCATTAGCTGGACGCCACCAGCTTATGGAAATGAGTCCAAGGGGCCTCTCTAGAGTAGAAAAGCATGTACTTCAAGAGTGCTGGGCCCTGTCTAAAGGGATGGCTGCTACACCACTGCAGCAGCTGCAGCTGGACAAAGACACAGCCTCGCTCTTGGACCAGATCCTCCAACTTTTCAAGAGAAACTATCCCCCAACTTACCAAGAGATAGCAAATGTTTTAAGCAAAATAGCCCAGTCTTTATAAATATTGGCTCAAAAATGTTTTTAAACGTCAAGTGGGCTAAAGAGGATTACATCTGTGGACCAGAGTCAGGTTTTGGAAGTTGCAAGCAGCAGTTGATTCTGAAAAGGTTTGGATAAACTTATGGACACACAGGCATAGGGCATGTGCTTGCAGAGATGCAGAATATCAAGGGGCTCGATCAGAGGGCTCCCCCAACATGACAGTGCTCCAGAAGCACTGAGATGCAGGTGGGGTACAGACAGGACCTGGACACGGCAGGACTGTACTTACGCTGTCTCAACTAGACAAGCGTGTGTAACAATTATTAGGAGGAACAAGGGAACTAACAGATATAAAAGTCCCTTGAAATCTGCAGTGATAAATCTTGGAGAAGAGAATAGAAGGGAAGAGAAATAGTCAACAGTATCTTCACTCTGTGGGTTACAGAAATATACAGGTGTGTGTGTGTGTGTGTGTGTGTGTGTGTGTGTGTGTGTGTGTGTGTGTGTGTGTGTGTGTGTGTGTGTGTGTGTGTGTGTGTGTGTGTGTGTGTCTGTGTGTGTGTGTCTGTGTCTGTGTCTGTGTTTTTTACACATAAGAATCATTCCAGACATCAGTAGGGTGTCTCTTCTTCTCTAAGGGGAATAGAAAGGTGGTTTTCTCTCCACTGTAGAACTTAAGACCAACCACAATTCTAAATACCCTGTGATGGAGAGGGCCAATATTGCCCTAAGAGATGGAAGCCCTTTTAGCAATAACACATTTAAGACTCCATTTGGGGACTTCCAAGCCTGGACAGATTCTTAACGGACTATGTCGGGGTGACAGACTTACCGAAAGATGATGTTTTCCAAATCAAATGGGTACTCAATGATGCCGGTTGTGGGCACTCGGACACGAAGCACGTCTTGCTGCGTTGGCACGAACGATGGCATGGCGATCCGGTCAATGTCCGTCAGGTAACTGATGTTAGAGAACAAGATGCTGAGAAGGGAGAAATGCCCCTCCAGGGAAGTCATCCCAACTCACAGTGACCCTACTCAGATTCACGGATTCATCAGTGACTTTCGTGAGAGCCAACACTCCAGCCCTCCTACAACTGTGTGGAGAGAATATGGATCAGAAGCCTTCGTGAGCCTTCTGGGAAATGTGCAGAGCTCGCCTCTCTTCCTGCTGGTTCTCAGCTCCATCACTCTGGCCAGTGAGGGAGCCAGCGGGGCCACAGGAGGAGGAGATTGGAACAGGCCCTCTGACGTCTCACGTGTCCTCCTCTCCCCAAAGGTCCTTCTCCCTCCCACACGCCCTCATCCAAGAACATTACAGAATGTAGATGCTGTTCTTGGACACTTGGCTCAATGAGTTAGTCCAATGGGAAGTCCTCTCAAAATGAGAAAAAGTTCCCTGTTACACTGGGAAACTGAACACCTAAAATAACCCAAAGCTTGTCTTGGATTATTTTTGGCCAAATATTAAAGCCCTAAGCTTATGACATGTCACTTTTTCTGTGGTAAAACAAGAGGACACTACTTTTTTTTTAATCTTAAGGCCTTTTAAAGAGACACTTTTGCATAAATGGCTGAGGCCCTGGCCAATGACGGCGTTGGTGACTTGGAGCCCCCTGCAAAGAGAGGTGGCCCCGCCTTCTCCCCCCAACCCCCTCCACCCCTCACCTACCCCCTTACAGGCAGAGCTCACCTAGGTCTGCTGGCGCTGAACACGTGGCCTCAAGGGGAGCCAAGAGGTAACAGGCAAACCCTATTCCTGTGCAGCCCTCAGCGCAGGAAGCAAACCACTGGGTCAGCCTTCTGTGACCCACACCCCCATGCATGGCCCCAGGGCTTATCGTCATGGACTTCCGTTTGTGATATTTTGATTTACACCTGTCTCGTTCCACTGGACTGTATGTTCCTTCAGGGCAGAGAGCACCAGTTGTACCTGTAGCCCTTACCTCAGTGCCTGGCACACAGCAGAGACGCATCACATTTTTGTGAAATGAATACCTGTCCAAATAAGCAGACAGTACCAGCAGAGTGGATGACAACCACTGACCTGGACCCAGGAAGTGCCCAAGTGCCTGGGATCTTGCCAGTTCCAAAGGCAGGGCACTGTCCGGGTCTGTGAGTGCCGTTTTCTCTGTCGTTGCAGCTCTGTCCACCACCCTAGCCACTCCCCACATTCTTCTCAGTGGACTTGCCCCAGTTTTCAGGGCTCCACTGAGTTCTACAGCAGGCCCAGTGGCTCTTTTCCGAGTTGATCTACATCAAGAGCCCCAGCCACTCCCCAGGGCCTTCACAGAAGCAAATGACACAGGCTGTCCCAGGGAAGGGCCAGGGATGCCTTGGCTGGCTTGGCACCGTCCCTGGCTCCCCAGCTGTCAGAGGCAGTCTGCCCTCCTCCTGGGGACACGGCCTTCCTTCCTGCGAGCTGTCTCCTATGCTGATCCAACAACGTGTCAGGGCTTATTTTACTTCCTTTTCCTCCTTTGCTGCTGTGCTGGACCTAAATGTTCCTGTACTCAGATTGGTTGTGCTAACCTGGATTAATGTCACTCAACACTCAGCCTGGGACAAATGCCAAAGGGAGGCTAGTGAAACTGAGGAGGTAAGATTCTGGTTTCCTTTCCTGCCCACTGGCTTGTCCAGATGATGGGTGAATTACCCACCCACACCAGCTCGAAGGGCAATGACAGCACCTGAAGAGAAGGGGATGGGTCTGGGGAAAGGATTCCAGGGCCTTCAGAGGGCGGAAATGACGCAGGGCAAGAGGGAAGGAGCTGAGTTGCAGAAGAAGCAGGAATCCTCACCCCTTCAAGAAGGACCATGACAACTATTTGCCCAGTGATCTGGCTGATGGAAGCACTGCCTTGGGAAATTCTTAATAAAATCAAACCCTGTGATCTCCGTCGGAGAGTGTGCACGCAATGGATTACTGATTTAAAACTAGAGCCTTATGGATCCCAAATATAATGTGTAGGCAAACAAAGGGCTCCCGGACTGAGCTTTCTCCATGGCTGGGCCCGCAGAGCCTATCTCGCCCACTAGAGGGCAGCACCAGATCAGCCACTGACGGGTGTATTGCACTGCGCTTCTAAACTCTGATTTTAGATTTTAGGGCAATTGGACCTGCTGTCTACTGATCAGGAACCCAGAAGGCAGAGGGATATGGAGAGGGGGAAGTAGAAGCCAGAAGCAGACGCAGTCCTGGTTTAAATCAGATAGTTTCAGCGCCCCAAATGAGATCAGTCCCACCAAGGGAAGCCCACATTTGACTTACCCTCTCACTGAAAAGGACAGAGGCTTAGCACTTGACGAGGAAAGGTAGATATGGGCAGGGAGAGCTATCTGGGGCTCCACAGGGGGACTGAAGATTTCAGGAGGTGGGAAGAGAGGCAACTGAAAGTAAGAGTGGGTTACCGACGAGCAGAAGGGAGGTAGTGTGGCCCCCGGGTGCCTCATTTTAGCAAGTAGCTCATTTCTCCGCCCTTGAAGTGTGGCCGTGCCTGCCTGAAAGCACCCTGGGTGGCCACAGCCTGGGGCTCTGTACTCACTATCTGGCAGAGTCTGACAGCTGGTATTCCCTCCTCCTGTCATAACATTCCTGGATTCCCGGGTCCTGCCAGAGCTGCTTGATGGCCTCCACCTGGTCCCTGGAGAGCGCGGAGACCTTGTCTACGTCCACTTCTCTGATCAGCTGGGCATTTTCCTGCTCAAAGGAAAAGAGAACCTTTCATTAGGCAAAGGAAAGGAAGCCAACATATTGATGACTTGGGGACAAGACCTGCCCTGGTCCGTGGATTAGGGAAGATGTCCCTAGAGGCTAGGGTGTGGTGGGTGCTCTCCAGAAGAGCTGCTCACAGCCAAGCCACTCCGTGGCAGCCTCATTGCGTAGAGATGATGTGGCTGCTTAACTCGGTGGAGAGCGCCAGAGAAGGCCCAAGACCTGTGGCCTTCGGTCCCAGCAGTACCCCGGGGGCCAGTTTCACCAGCATTCAACACCCAGTTGTGAACAGAGAAACACGGGAACGATTGATCATCATTGATTATCATCGTACTAACAAACATTACTTCCTCATTAACATGCAACTCATTTTGAATACGTGTGTAGCCAATGGAACAATTTAAAAGTAACATTATTGTTAGTGGCATACCAAGGGTGGGGTAAGCGGGTCCACCCCAGTGCAGGAAATAAAGGAGTGCGTCATCTTCAGATTATTGAAAAATAACACCACCAACAATCACCAGTCGGCTTTCTTTCTCTTCCTTTTATTTTTTAAAAGATGTTTTAATAGGCTTTACTTTTTAGAGCAGTTTTAAGTTAAGAGCAAAACAGAGAGGAAAGTACAGAGAGTTCTCATACAGTCTGCTTTTTATTATCAGCATCACTAATAAAACTCTTTCCCACTGGGTGGACCACACCCAGCGGAACCCTCACATCATGCCACTGACTGCTCTAATATTATGTTTACTATTCCATCACTAAATTATTATTGCTCTAATACTACTGCTTTATTCCAGTAACTGTTAAGATCATTATTGCTGTAATTATTACTGTTACAGCAGTTATCATTTATTACCCACTTAATAAGTGCTCAGAGCTCTACATATATTATCTCATCAACAGAAGGCAAGCCAGAGGCCAGAAGTCTTTCCAAACCGTAGCAAATAGAAATGATAAGACTGGCCTGTATCCGCAACACATCCTTGTGTTGGCCCCAGAGACTCAGCATCCGATCCCTGGCTGCAAGTTGCAGCAAACAAGAGAATCCTGCTGAGGGAGACAGGAGCCCGGCCTCGTCTTCCCTCTCCCATCTTGCTGTATCTCACAGCAATTACATCATGCACTGGCAGCCGTGAGTCAGCAAAGCAACCTTTGGCAGCTCTGATCTCCTGCACCCCTTGAAAAGTCACTCTCGTCTCGCATTTCTCATCATGAAACCCAACAGGAGGTGGGAGGAAAGGGAGATCTTATAGATTCACTTGACTCAGGGAAAAACCAAGGGCTGTGATTCAATCAACACGACTTTGCCCTACGTCCATCGAGAGGGAGTACAAACTCTTCCCCTAGACTGTGGGATCCTCAGGCAGGTAGAGGATCTTTGCAGAGTCTCAGACAAGGTCTAGGCAGTATGGGTTAGTGGCCAGTGCCTGGGCGGGGAATCAGGACCCTGAATTCTAAGTAGTTCAGTCGGGACTTTTAAGGAGCCCAATAGGTTCCCTGCCTCAGCATGGTCATTTGTAGGAGGAGCCAGCGATTTTCAGTGGGAACCTGATTTATAAAGTATCACCCAAACGTAAGCAGATCTCGCCTTATTATTGCAATAGACGCCTAATAAATATTTCTTGTTTGCCAAAACAGGACACAGTGACAGCCCTTACACCAGGACTTCTAATCCTGCCCAGTGGCACATTTTGTGCCGTGTGCCCTATTGTTAGCCAGAGAGAACAATAAATGGAGAACGTGGACAGTGTCTCAATGTAGCAGGAGGGCTGTCTCCCGCTTCCTCCCCTCCTCTCGCCACTCTCCCACCTCCCAAATATGGTCAGAGGGTCTCCACTGGAGGATGAGGATGACAGAGCTTCCCAGGATACCCCATGTGGCCACACCAGGCGTGGTGAGGGCGCTGACCTGGGCGTAGCTCTAAATTATCTGTTTTCCCATCTTCGTGACAAGTCAGGAAATGCCACAAGGGCAGAGCCAATGTCTTATGTATCCTTACATCCCAGAACCTCATGCAGTGCCTGGCAAATAACAGGTGGCCTCTGTGGATGCAGGTGCCCAATAAACATCTGTGGTGCACATAAAACTGTATCTCTCTAACGGATAACCACGGGAAAATAACAGTGAAAGAACACGAGCAGGATGATGGAAGCCTGTGCCGGGCATGGTGGGAACACAGAGGAGCTGGGAGACGGAAAAGCCTCCCTAGTGGAGGAAAGGCTCCAGTGACTCTTGGCCAATTGGTCTTAACCACTCTGCCCCTGGTACGGTCAGCATCGTTGCTTGTTGCTTGTCAGCAACACAAGGCAGGCCTCTTGTGTTGCTTTTCTACACGTAACTTAAATTCAGCTTACCTGCTGAGAGGTAGCCCTGTGAGAATCATCAGCGATGTTACAGATATTTCTACCTCTCCTCCTCACAAAGGCAATGAAGTACTGTACTCTGTGATGAAGGAAACGTAAGTGGAAGCAACATCTGTCTGTTTTAGGAAGAAACTTTAAAGAACCAGTGAGTAATTCACCACATTGCCTTTTGTCTCCTGTGGTGATTACCATGGGATAAGATAGAGCCTCCAGCAGCCAGGCTTCCTGAGTGACGATGGTGAGCTAACACACCAGACTGCATATGGAGCATGAGTGAGAAATCAACTTTAATTAAGTAAGCTACACTTTGGGGGAAGTTTGTTACTGCAGCATAACCCACTCTGTCCTGACTGATACACGTTGCCATGGATAAACCCAGTGTTTGGCTCTTCCAGTAGATAGAAAAAGTGGATCCCAGTGAGATATTAGAGAGGAATTCAGGCTTCTACATAGGCTTCTTGGGGGAGAGGTGGAATTTGGGGAAAAGACATAGACCTAGGATTTCGGGTAACCAGGGGAATTCAGCCAGGTGAGAAAAACATACTGTCTGTTCAGACCAGCAAGGGGATTTGGGTGGAATCCTGCTTGAAAGAAGAGGAGAACAGAGGATCCTTAAAGACTCAACAATTGGGACTTTGGTTTGGAACAGACTAGACTTAAGGCGGCCAGAAGGATTCCAAGTCTAGAGGTCTCCTGTCCGTCTTTGGCTGCTCCTGGTTAGCTCTCCCGCCTGTCTGGTTCAATTTTTTTTTTAACTTATTTATTTATATTTTTGGCTGTGTTGGGTCTTCATTTCTGTGCAAGGGCTTTCTCTAGTTGAGGCGAGCAGGGGCCACTCTTCATCGCAGTGCGCGGGCCTCTCACTGTCGTGGCCTCTCTTGTTGCGGAGCACAGGCTCCAGACACGCAGGCTCAGTAGTTGTGACTCATGGGCCCAGTTGCTCCGTGGCATGTGGGATCTTCCCAGACCAGGGCCCGAACCCGTGTCCCCTGCATTGGCAGGCAGATTCTCAACCACTGCGCCACTAGGGAAGCCCTGGATCAATTTTTTTTAAACCTCTTATTTTGAAATAATTTAAGACTTGGGAAAAGGTGGGGAACATGGTACAAAGAGTTCATCTCTGCCTTTCCAGATTGCCCAAATGTTCATAATTTCCTACCTTGCTTTATCATTCTCCCCACTCCCTCCACATGTGTTCGTACATACCCACACCTGCACACATAACTCACACATATATTTTTCTCTGGAAATATCTGAAGGGAAACTGCAGACACAATGCCTCTTTATCTCTAAAGACTTCAGTGTTATTTCCTAAAAACAGACATATAGAACTTCCCTGGTGGCGCATTGGTTAAGAATCCGCCTGCCAATGCAGGGGACACGGGTTCGAGCCCTGGTCCAGGAAGATCCCACATGCTGCAGAGCAACTAAGCCCGTGTACCACAACTACTGAGCCCACATGCCACAACTACTGAGCCCGTGTGCCTAGAGCCCGTGCTCTGCAACAAGAGAAGCCATGGCAGTGAGAAGCCCGCGCACCACAGGGGAGAGTAGCCCCTGCTCGCCGCAACTAGAGAAAGCTCGTGTACAGCAACGAAGACCCAACGCAGCCAAAAATAAATAAAATTTTTTTAAAAAACAAACATATATAATCATATATAAAGGTCAAAATCAGGAAACTAACACTGACACAATACTGTAGTCTACTCCTCAGACCTATCCAAAGTTTGACAGTTGTCCCATAAAGGTCCTTTACCTGCCCAGTCTAGGCTCACATATTGCATTCGGTTGTCTCTTTAGTCTCCATCTATCTGGAAAGGCTCTGCAGTCAGAGGAGCCGTTTGTGTTACTCTGATCAAGAATGGCCCGACGAGGATGTGTTCTCGAGTCACGAGTCATCACAAGGATGGCTGGTGGAGAGAGTGGCACAGCCGAGCCCCCAGAGTGTGTTCCAGGGGCAAATATTACAAAGGGCAGAGAGCAATGAGGAAGAGGGTGACCTGGTTTTTAAATAAATTGTATTGAAATATGAGATGAAAGCCTTCTCCACGTTAACAGTGTGTGTTTTTAAAAAGTGGGGTTTTGTGCAGATTTCCCTCTGACTTGGCTGGAGAGTTTCATAACAGGGTGTGCGCATTTTTATCATCATGTTCAAACCACGTCTACGGTGCACACCGTCTGAGAGCAGGGCGTCCTTACATAATGGGCAAAATTCTGTGTCAGGTAGTTGGGCTTTTTCATCTCCTGGAAAGAGAGAAGAACTGTTCTAAGAGGATCAGATTGAGGGAAGAAATGTTATGATTTGGGCAGGGGACAGGCCAAGTCTGAGGGGGCTGACATCTAAGTGGAGAAATCCAGGAAGCAGATGAATAAAATGGGTTGTAGTTCATGGAAAGGTCCTCGGCTAGAGGAGCGTATTGAACTGAAACTGCCTAACTCATATATTTCTTTGAAAAGAAAAATCACAAAGCAGTAAATATCACTGGAGCAAATAGAGCAGATGCAGAAACGCAAACAGTTTCTCAAACACTGAGCTCACATCTGGCTTTTCCTCTCTTCCTTTCTCAGACAAAAGCACCATTTTCACTGCTCTGAAGAAAGAAGAACACAGAAACCAGATGTCCTACATGTGTGTTTCACTCAGTAATTCCCAGGGTGACAGTGGAAGGAGCTGCTTTTGAAGTGTCGCCCTGCTGGCTTCACACTTGGATCCCCGGCCGCCTGGGTGACAGTCGCTTTCGAGCCCAGCCAGCCCCTCTGGCTGGAATCCAGGGCCCAGTGGGCAGCCCCATTCTCCACCAGGTCCTCACAGGGGGAGCCCCTACACCATTAACCGCCCAGCACTGCAGGGCCCAGAGCCTTCTCACTGACTAGGGGAGACTGTTCCCTAGTCAGAAGCCAGAGTTCCTGTTCTTTCATCAGATACTTAATCATTTTCGTTAAAACCTTTATCCATTAACATATTCTAGATAATAAAAGCCTAATTTAATACTATTTCAAGTGTCTACTATCATATGCAGTACCTCAAAAGCTTTGTAAAAACAAATGAGATTAAAATAAGATTAAAAATGAAAGTTCCCCGTAACATAATATTTCTGACTTTCACACAATCACTCCTCCTTGTTTTAACATCTACATCAAGATCCAGAACTACACTACATATTCTATCAAACTAAAATTAGGAAGTAAAATTTTCAGTGCTCCGGGCTTCCCTGGTGGCGCAGTGGTTGAGAGTCCGCCTGCCGATGCAGGGGACACGGGTTCGTGCCCCGGTCCGGGAGGATCCCACATGCCGCGGAGTGGCTGGGCCCGTGAGCCATGACCGCTGAGCCTGTGCGTCCAGAGCCTGTGCTCCGCAACGGGAGAGGCCACAACAGAGAGAGGCCCACGTACCGCAAAAAAACAAAACAAAACAAAACAAAATTTCAGTGCTCCATAACGATCAGCTTTGAAAGCATCTCAAAAATTACATTATAAAGAAAATGCTGGTAAACTATGCTAGAGAAAGGAATGTTTTCTATAAAAAACAAAGAACTTCTGCTTCTGGTAAAGGAAGACTAGGACATTTAGATCAACTCTTCTACTAAGGACAGCTAGAGATGGTGGACAAAATATTTTCAAAAGTATGCTCAAGAATAATCAGGAAACTAATGAACAGTAAGTTATTGCTGGGCCAGAGTGTAGGGTAGGATGGCATCCAAGGAGTTGAACCAGCATTTGGGAAACCTTTCTCCCTGGGGCTTCTTCTTGTTCTAGAAGGAGCAGTGTGAGGCTGAACAGCTCCTTTTTCAATATTACAGGACGAGGAAAAGTTAGCAAGAGCTAAAGGCCCTTAGAAGCCCTCTGGCTCCAGGTTGGGATCCAAGGGGTAGCTCTTAGTGACCTGCAACTCAGCTTGGAATCACCACAATATCAGAAACTGAGTATCCCCAGACACCTGGCAGAAGAAAAGAAAGTTTCTTTTTGAAGCTTGGAAGATTGCATCTTCCTTACCCTCGAATTATTTTTTCATGCGTGTCCAGCACACTAACAAAAAGAACCAAGCATAAGAAGATAAGACAACTCCAAAAATGAGGTGACAAGTAAAAAGATGCAAAAAAGATATACCATGCAAACAGTAACCCAGAGGAAGGAGGAATCTATTATCATAAAAATAGACCTTAAGGTTTATTTGTTAATTATACCTCAGTAAAGCTGGGGGGAAAAAGTAGACTTTAAGGTTAAAAGTATAACTGGAGATAGAGATATTTCAAATGACAAAAAGGTTCAGAAAGACATAACAGTTCTAAAGTTGTATGCAGCTAATAACATAGGCTTAAAATATAAATATAAGGAAAAAATCTCTAAGATCTAAATGGTGAAATGGACAAATCTTCATCTTACAGGCAACTGAAACATACCTCTCTCAGTAACTGATAGAATAAACAAAACATTCAGTAAAGATATACACAATTCAAACATAATCAGCAAATTGGACTTTATGGACACATGTAGAGCCCTATATTCCAAATAACTAGAATATATACTTTTTTCAAGCACACCAAGAATAGTTACAAAAATGACCATTAATTTGAGATTTCACATTTTCAAAAACTGGTTTTCCAGCTTCTTTTGATCACTTTCTAATTCCCATTTCTTTAGCAACTCTTGGCTCCAGCAGGGATGCCACCATTGCCACCAGCCCAGCCGACCCACTGTGCAGGCATCTGAATATTTAACCACTGTTCTAAAGCTACCTAGATTTCTCCTCATAGAAAGGCAGTCTTCCACCACACTCAGAATGGGAAGGAAGCTTTTCTAACCCAATTCAAGATTCAAAAGAAATCTTTATTTCTACTCCAATCTTTGTCCTCCTCTTTCTCCTTATCTCCTCTCCAACAAAAATAAATAACAGAATTCACTGGCCACAAAGCGTTGGCATGAAAAGCCAAGTTACTTTATTTTTTCCTGTCAGTCAAAATTTCAGTGGGTTTAACTTAAAAGGCTCTTTCCAAAGAGTCCTGCCATAAATTACTTTGGCACAAACATCCAAAGCTACAGTGAGTGTTAATAATGCAGCTGAGAGATAGAATCTTTGGCCTTACGCTGTGTCAACTTGGCGAAGCACGCTCCCTTCCCTGTAGGACTCTGGGTTAGGATCTGCTACAAGAGAAGTTTGAAAGGGATCTGCGAGTCGGGAGAAACAGCGGCCGTCGTGCTCTGAAGGTCAGAGCTCTGCTTTAGTACAAATGCACACATGCATGCGTGCACACACACACACACACACACTCACACACACACACACACACACACACACATTGTGACTGGTCTGGTCAACCTCACTGATGGGGGGGGGCGCGTGTGCAGCAGCTGGGCCTCAGCACCCCTAGCTCCCACTTGGACCTTCTCCTTCAACTTCTCCACATCCTGGGGCAGACATACACGCAGGTCCACAGCAAAGGATGCCAGTTTCCGCTGCAAGTCACCTGCACTGTCAACACGGAGATGTGAGAGGCAGATGCAGGTTCCACTTAGTCCCCACGGGGTCCATTCGCCTTCATGGGTTCCCATCTGTCTCTGTAGGTTCCAGTTTGCCTTTGCTCTGGCTCCTTCACATCCAGCTTTTCTCCCCGACTACCAGCCCTGCTGCCCAAACACCAGATATGCAGAGGCAGTTCCAACATCTTCACGACTCCAACAGCTACATACAATGCAATCCCTAAAACGAATCCATTATTCCACATCACTTTGAGTGACTGAGTTCCTGATCAAATCAGGAATCTTCCATGCTGGTCCATTGAATTCTCTTTAGGGGCAAAATACCCTATAACCGTAGGTCCAGGTGATGGTAACAGTTTAGGCCTCAGTTGGGGTGACCGAAATGGACCCAAACTCAGCGAGGCACTCGCACCCAGACTCCATCATCATTCAGGGCACAGTATCACATGCCTACTCCCTGCTAGATCCAGGCCTGCTCCTGGGAATATAAAGAGGACTGTGGCCCTGCCCCTGAGGGTTCCAAAATGACAGATCCGCACACAAACGCTAAAAGATCAAAGAAATGGAGACATTTCAATTGGGGGTGAGTGACAGGATGGGCTAAGATTTCCCACCAGAGTTGCCCTGATGTTCATAAAGAGAAGGGCTGTGTCTGCCCTTCGTGTACTCATGAATGTGGATTCCCGAGTGTGCTTGTTAAAGGCAGCACCGTGAAAGTGCAGGGACCAGACCAGTTCTTTGCTATATCACCTTTCACACAACATTCCTTCCCCTGAGATGCTTTGGAAAGCACCTGAACTCCCTCAGGTGCCAGGGTCCTGAATATATTCAAGGTAGAGCCCACCCCCCACTCTGCACCCCCCCAGAAAGAAATGAGTATATTGGTCCAATGGAAGCTGCCTCTCAGAAAATCATTTGTTTTAGGCCCTTTTAACTGCATGTGCCCAGAGGTCACATATAATAACATGGTCATGTTCCACAGCAAGTTGGGATTTTCTGTCCCTATCACCTTCTTCCTCCCCCTCCCTCCTGTAGTTGAGAGTTTTTCTAGGTTTTTTTAGCACATCAAAATTGGGTTATGAGAGACTGTTCAAATTAGCAAGAGAAGGATCTGTCTCTTTTGTACCTGTGCCTCTCTGCAGAATCTGCTGGGAGGACTGGAGCGTCTATGCCAGGATACACTCAGGTCCTTCCCACATAAAGCTGGGAATGACGGTGGCCAGGGCCCTGATGTTGGGAAGGCCAGGACTTACAGAGAAAGGCAGAGGGGCAGAAAAACAATAGAGACCAGAGGAGCAGGGCTGGGGATGGGTGGGGGGCTTCTAGACCAAAAGATACCCCCCAACCCTCCACCGCCCCCCTTGAAGGGAAAGTAATAAATGCTTTGCTCCCCCGCTGGCTTCCTGTAGTACCACGATCAGCTATAAGAAATCTTATTCTCTCTTTGGTATTGGACTCTGTCTGTGGCCCTTCCAGAAAATAAGGCATAATAAAGGCTTACAGATATAAAAAGCACAGGCAAGGTCTCAGTTCAAGAATAGGCTGGTTCCAATTTAATGTAAAGTTGGTTGTTGGGAGCTCAAAGCGTTTTCCCATTAAGACAAAGATTGCTCTGGGTCCACCGGTCCTGTTTTATTTCCCTACCGGGCTCATAGGTTGGGCTACATTTCCCAGTCTCCCTTGCAGTCACGTAACTGAGTTCTGAGTGATGAAATCGGGGCTGACATGACGCACACCACTACCAGGGCTGGCTTTAAAAACTTCCCATGCAATCCTCCTCCACTCTACCTTTTTTCATTTCTCAGCTGAAAGGACAGGATGATGAGGGCCAAGAGGAGGGGAGCCTCCAGGTGCAGGAGACCTGGATCCCTGAGGAAGTATGCGGAGCAGAGCCCATCACTCACCAACTCCCATTGGATTGAGACAGACGCGGCCCAGAAACAAACACTGATTTTGCTAAGCCACTGAAGTTTTGGTGTCGATTCATTTTAGCGGCTATCAAAGTTTACTTTATGCACCCATAAAGAGAAAGAAGAGAAGCAACAGGAGAATGGAGAAGTCCCGGGCTAGCTCCAAGAAACCCACGTGAACCAGCAGAGACAAACCAATGCACTGAAGGCACTGGCCACAGCCGGGGGGCCTAGTGTGGATCATGTGTGATTTTTTAAAAAGCCACTCATCTCTGGTCTCCTCATGTCTGCCATGCCCCCATCCTGCCTCCCAGTGGCTCTCTCTTCAAGGCCCCAGATTCTCAGACCCAAACTGTAGGACCACTTCCTATACACATACGTTCCAAGAGAACGCGAGCACCCAAACCTCCTGATCGCCCTTCTCTCCCATCAAACACTACAGGTCCTCCAGACAGGAGGCTGTGTGGCCTGGAGAGAACGGCTCTGAGCAGTTATTCTTCGGTGTCTTTCCTTTACCCGTATCTGAGCCCAAGTGTGGTAATACTAGAGAGAACAGGCTAATGGCCCCAACTGTCAGTACCTCGACGGACACCCCACACAGGTTTACTTTACGCTCCTTCCCAGTCCAACATGTACCGATGGTGGGGTTGGGGAGGACGCTGCTCCGTGCAGTTATCCAGGGCCCCAGGCTCCCTCCATCAAGTGGCTCTGCCAGCTCCCAGGGCCCTCAAGTCCTGCAGGGGATCGTCTGCACCCAGTAAGCAGGTGGAGGAAGAGAACGCGGAGCAGTAGGCAGGATGTTTTATGGGCCAGGTCTGAACGTGGTGGACACATGGTTCACGGGCTAGAACTCGTCACAAGGGGCCATCTGACTGCAAAGGAGGCTGGGAAACGTGGTCCTCCTGGCGGAAGGACACGAGATGTGGTCAACACATAGCATTGTCTCTGCCGCTCACAGACTCCCAGTCTCTTCTCTTTGTCTCAGAGACCTCCAAGGTTTGCAAGGTGCCCATGTGTGCTTTTGTATAGACCAAGGTCAACAACAGGTGGGCCAGGTCCAGCTCCCCGCCTGTTCTTGTAAACGAAGTTCTATTAGGACACAGTCACGCCCTGTCACTGTTGGGCTGATGTCACTGCTACAAAGGCAGCGTCAGGTTGTTACAACAGAGCCTGTGTGGTCCACAAAGCTGACCATAAATACTTATTCGCTGACCCTTTACAGAAAATGTTTGCTGACTCTGGTATAGACAGATAATCTCTAAGTAAGTGCATCGAAGGAGGATTCTGCTGCAATCTCCACTCCCTCCTTCATCGAATCAGTGGCAACGTAACTATGAAGCGCCCACCCTTTGCCAGCCCCAGTGCTCAGTATGAGACTACAACTGTGAAGAAGACTTTGTTTTTATACTCAAGTTTCCAGTCTTTATGGGAATGATGGTAATAGGCATATAGGACATGGAAAAAGAATCCTCTAAAAAAAAATATTTAATTAGTGTAAAAAGCAAGAGAATTCCACCTAAGTACATTTCCCCAACTCTTCAAAATTTTCCAAGGGCAAAGCCCAGAACTAAGTTGGATTGTGAACCTGCCCTGAGACTGCAAGCATATTGTAACATTAAACGAAAACACCCCCCAGTGGAGAAAGCTGGAATTGTTTCTGATTCAGACTCCTTTTCACAAAATTTAGAGAATGTTGCCATTTCTTTTTTTCCTTCATTACTTCCTTAAGCAGACCATTGTATTATGTCCCTGTTTCGCAAGGTGTCATATTACATTCTTTGTTTCTGTAAAGTCTATGCTGTGTCAACCAGCCTGGGACCCAGACCAGCTGTTTCCAGAAACCCTGAAATCCAAGACAGGCAGAGGCTGGCCCTGGAGTAGGTGCAAGGTCCCCAGTGTTCTTCCTGGGGCACTGCTGACATTCAAGAGAAGCCCTCCGAGTAGGAGGAGGCCTCTTTAAGGCAACTCCAGAAACAAAAATCCTCCCTCCTACTCCTGTAAAACGGCTTTTCTAGTCGAAGGCAAAGGGAAGTAAATACTAGATTCAAGAGTTAATTCAGTAATACCAGCCAGGCAGGCACCTCCAAGGCTGAGCTGAAGAACAAACATTAAGAAATGAAATGCTTCCCCTGACATGGAGCCAGAGCTCTCTCTGGACGTCTCTCTCTTTAAAGGCCATCTTAGGGCCAGGCGTAATTCTAGAAATCCCTTCTGTGTGCCTCGGAGTGACTCAGACTCCACCCACACCCCCAAACACACACCCAGACGTGAACATGAGAACACGGAAAGAGAACACGGAAAATCAGTGTGATGAAGTGGTCCGGGGCCAACTAGAAGCTGGATCTGGGCAGGAAGACGCTGGTACTCTGTGCCCCTCTGCCTCCTCAGGGCACCTGTCCCAGGGGCAGCAGGATGCTGGTTAGAATTCTGGTTCCCAGCCGGTCAGACTTTCCTGTCTCCACCCACAAGCCTTCACGCTCACTGGTCTTGAGCCTTGATTTACAAGATGGGCTACACCAATGCAAGGTGAGGGGCTCTTGCGGTCTCTAATCATTTCTGCCATGGGGCTTGCAGTCAGCCCAGCAAAATATAAAGTGTCAGCACAGTGCCCAGAGCCCAGTAAACTCCCGATAGATGGAAGTGATTGGGGCCTGGCCCTCACCCACTCCCTCGTGCCTTCCTAAGCGCCTGGGGCTCACGGGCCACCACGAAATCAGGAACACATACCAGTGGTCCTCCTTACTCATGGATTCTGTATTTGCAACTTCACCTACTTGCTAAAATTTGTAACCCCCAAATAAAAAATCACAGCCATTTACAGACATGCATACAGCAGTGAGAATTTCGAATCGCTCAGTGCCCACGATCCCAACTGAAGGGGAACTCGGGCTCTGTCTTCTTGTTCAGCTCTTGTACAGTAATTGAGTGCCCTTTCCATGGTCCATTAGGTGTCAGGTTTCTTGTATTTTTATGCTTTTTGCGGGTGACTTCATTGTTTAGTGGGCCCCCAGCACAGTGCCGGAGTGCCTAGCACAAGAGGCTGGGATGCACCCCGCAGAGAAAATACCTGTTAGAGAAGCTTCGTGCGGGCAGGAAGGGACTCAGGATAAAACTCCTGTTCATCCACCTATTAGGAGCCTTATTAGGATCAATTCATCTGACCCTGAGGCCTCAGTTTCCTCATTGGTAAAGTGACCACAGAGAACTGAGTGGGGGAGATCTTTTCAACGTTAGCGTTTAACGGTGCTAAAGGATGTATTCCTTCATCATTAGGTTCCATAAACACTGAGTCTTGTGGATGCCCTTCTTTCAAAGTGTAAAGGAAAACATAACCACCCTAATCGCTCTTTCTAACCCAGAAGCAGTCATCATAATTTCCAAGAGGATGAGCGAATTACACTTAGTTGAGGACATAAGGGATTGGCACCGTTAAAGAACTAGGAACACACGGCACAGAACCACAAAGGATGAGGGGCCGTTTCTGCTCCTGGGACCCAAGGTTAAGGCTATTCTGGGTTGGCCCTAAAAATCATCAATATGACCTATGTGTCAGCCCACCTCTCTCCTGTGTCTTACTCATCCCCAAAATAACCAGTAAGCATCACAGGCAGGTACCTCCAAGAGACGACGTCACCCCAAACCAATTTCCCTCCCTTATCACATATTCATCAGTAATCCTGGGAGCTCTGGACCTCAGGTTTTTCCATCTCAGATGGACTGTGCCAACATGGCCCAAAGCCACTCAGCTACCCTTCCAAGCAATGACATGAGATTCCTTGCAGTAACCGGGTGAATAAGGAAACCCACTGGGGTCAATGCAAAGTGCCTTCTCCTCAAGCATCTCACAGTTATACAGACACTTAACCAAGATCCATTACTTCCCGTCAAAAACTACCAACCCATAAATCAGCCGAGCACGTGAAGGTGGTAGATATTCGTGTAAAAGACTGGATATGTTCTCTTAAGGTCAACTGAGTGGACTACACGCTTAACTATGTGCTGGGTGTCATGCTGGATCCCTCGGGGAGCGGATATAAATCGACAGGTCCTAACTTAAGAGTGTCACAGTCCAGTAAGAGACGAAGACCACCGCACATCTAATCGCAGCACTGTTTGATCCGGAATCCCTTGGAAATATCCCTGCCCTGTCAGTGGGTGAGGGATCGACATCTAGTCAAGTAACAGTCTCAGATGAGGCCTCAGCACCATCTGCTGAAGTCACCTGCTCTTTGGACACGGGAAGCATATGGATGTAGCTTTAAGCAGCGACAAAGAATATCTGCACTCCAGACCCTGGTAGAGAATATTTATCAGTAATCTCTCTGCTGTCTGACTCTTATCAAATGTTGAAACAAATGATATTGATGGATTTTTTTCTGAAGTACACATAGTCTAGCTATGCCTTTGTCAGTATTTCCCAGAGGGCTATATTATACAGACCATGACTCTACAAAATGTTGTAGGTACACACAAAGAAGTTCCTTGTCCAAATAAGTTTAGGACAAGGTCTGAAACAGTTACCCACTTTTTTTTAACTTCAGGACTTCTCAGAAGGTGTGTGTGTGTGTGTGTGCGTGTGTGTGTGTGTGCGCGTCACATGCACCCTGACGGGGCAGGGATCTTGGTCTCTTTTTCTCATTGATGCACCCCAAGCGCTTGGAGCAGTGGCTGGCACATCAATATTGTTGGAATGAATAAACAAATGTTGCATGAAAATCATTGTATTTAGTCAATACTGATAGAATATATTAAATCAAAGAGCAATGTGTATTAACAGGATATGACAGTTCATGAAATTGTGTAACTGTGCACGCCCAATTCTTAAACATTTCATCACTGGAATGTTTCACCAGAACATTAAACATGAGAATGAGAATGCACATATGCATGTTAGGAAAAAAATCCCTGAAACTACAGCAGGACTCCATCAACAAATGCAGCATTTAGTGACAACTTACTGACCATCAGCAGTGAAAATTTGCAGCAACAAATAGAACCACAACAAGGAGAACAACATTGAGTAAAGATGCCCAAAACAGAGCACAGAACCTTTAATAGGCTCGTTTCATTACGAATTTCCAAAGAGATTTAGAATATACGACTTGCCAGACTCATGTCACTGAAGTGGCAGCTGGGGCCCCATTTTCTCATAGGGTCTTACTGGCTCAGACCCCAGCCAGTTCCATGGCCTGTGAAAGTCAGAAGCTCTCCCACAATTTCTGCCAGTTCCCAGGGGCTGCATCTTCATGGTTCAGTATTTCTTCTCAGTTGCTCAGGCACAAAGCTCAGCCTGTCCATCCCTTCCACGGAGCACCCAACTGTTCACAACCTTGGCTTTCAAAAGGCAGGGTCGCCCCAAGCAGCTTCCTGCCATCTCAGCGGCTCCACCCCCGACTTGCATCTCCACCTCCTCGGCCCACTCTCCTGCAGCTTTGAAGTTTAGGAGCTCCAAATTCTTCACCTTTTAACAGTGATTTCCCCTTTCCAACACTCAGATAAAGGGGAGGAGAGCTCAGATTCTACTCCACCTTTACAAGCTCAATCCTACTTTTGTGGACGCCCTTAGCTTTTGGGTGGTCCACCACCCAGCCTCCCTCCTTCTGGCTACCATGGTTTTGGGGGAACTAGTCTGTGGGTCCCGGCAGGTCTGCTGATTCAGGGATCCTGCTCTCTGCTGGCTCAGTGTCAGGCTGTTCACACTTGGCAGAGACTGTCAACCTTGAGCAGAAGTTAGATGATAGCAGTGGAGACAGGGGAAAGGAACAGATGAAATGCTTTTCTTTTGGTGGCCATGAGGTCATCAAGGATTTTCTGGGTAGTGAGACCCCAGGCGTTTCTGGGTTCCTGTCCATCTTGAGACTGTTTCTTCAGGCTTCTCCTTGATTCCATGACCTCCAGGATAGCCTTTTCATAAACTCCCAGCTTGGTCCTGGTGCTCACAACCCAAGAACCTGACTCTGTCCCATCAGCAGAACAACGGCTCTCTCTCTGATGTGAACAGTCAGGGTCTGCAACAGAAGGCTTCCTTTTCTCATGGTACATCTACTAACATCTCCCTCTATTAATGTTATATTAAATTCAGTTTAGGAAGTACCCTTGATGTTCTAGGCTTTATTTCTAAATCTATCCAAAGGCTGTGGACTTCAGCCATAGTATCTCTATTACTTTCCTACTGCTGCATGACAAACTGCTACAAACTTAGCAACTTAAAACAATCTTCTGTTACTATCTCACAGTTTCTGGGGGCCAGGAACCAGGCATATTGTAACTGAGTTTTCTGCTTAGGGCCTCACAAGGCTGAAATCAAGGTGTTTGCTGGGCTGTGCTGTCATCTGGAGTTCAGGGTGCTCGTCCGAGTTCATTTAAGTTGTTGGAAGAATTCAGTTCCTCGTGATTCCAGGACTGAGGTCCTAGTGTTCTTGATGGCTGTCCCCTGAAAGTCACTCTCAGCTCCTAGAGGCTGCCCTCAGGTCCCAGCCATGTGGCCCTCTCACGACATGGAAGCTACTTCTTCAAGGCCAGCAGGAGAATCTCCCTGCCTCTAGGACTTCTTTTTTATTTATTTGTTTGTTTTATTTTTATTTATTTATTTTTTGGCTGCATCGGGTCTTAGCTGCGGCACGCGGGATCTTCGTTGAGGTGCGCAGGCTTCTCTCTAGCTGTGACGAGCGGGTTTTCTCTTCTCTAGTTGTGGTGCGCGTGCTCCAGGGTGCGTGGGCTCTGTAGTTTTGCAGCACGTGGGCTCTTAGTTGAGGTGTGCGAGCTCAACAGTTGTGGCACGTGGCCTTCGTTGCCCTGTGGAAATGTGGGATCTTAGTTCCCTGACCAGGGATCGAACCTGTGTACACTGCATTGGAAGGCAGATTCTTTATCACTGGACCACCAGGGAAGTCCCTAGGACTTCTTCTAATGGGCTGATTTGGTCAGGCCACCCAGGACAATCTTCCCTTTGATTAACTTAAAGTCAACTGATTAGGGGACATTACATCTAGGAACTCCCTTCACCTCTGTCATATGACGTAATCTAATCATGGAAGTGATGTTGATCGTGGTCTTGCCTATGCTCAAGGGGAGGGGATTATGCAGGGCGAGTATAACAGGGGGTCCATCTTAGAATTCTGCCTACCACGTGGTCTTATTCACAGTTCTGGTGAGCGTAACTGCTGTTTACCTTTCCCTTGGCTTGTAATAAAGGAGTTCCTATGATATCTCCTATAGGGCTCTTGTTGGGGTTACGGGCTCTTACATCAGTTAGCATTTGCTCTATGCTGCCCCCCTATAAGAAATATATATTTTTAGAATTAAGAAACAAGAACACAGATAAACAAGAAGGTCCTACTGTATAGCACAGGGAACTATATTCAAATATCTTTTGATAACCGATAAGGGAAAAGGACCTGAAAAAAACATATATATATGTTATATACAACATATATATATACAATATGTTCTATGTCATATATAAAACATATATATGCTACATATATATATATATATATTTGTACCTGAATCACTGTGCTCTACATCAGAAACTAACACAACATTGTAAATCAACTATACTTCGATAATAATAAAAAAAAAGAACGAAGAACAATTACGCTTCCTTGAGGGAATGGTAGGTTTTGCCTTGTGGTCCATAGGAATCATATACGTGAACCTGATTCTCTTTTCACTTTAGCTGGTGGGAAGCTCCTAAACAAATCTGTAGCTCAGTCTATGTAACTCAGGAGAGGTTGATGAGTGCTCATATCCTATAACACCTGTGTTCTATTTTTCCCTCAGCCTCACTCTTCTTTCTTAATTCAAACTTTTTCTGGCATTGAGGGTTTTTTTAAGGTATATATTCTTATAAGTAGTTTCCAACGTGTTACATAAGGAAATAGGGCATAAATACAAATGAACTAACAAAATAACAATAGCTAGTATAAACCGAACCATTATTATGTGACCACCTTGTATAAGCATTATCTCATTTGATCATTACAACAAACCTATGAAATTAGATACTTTGAATATCCCAATTTAATATGTAAGGAAACTGAAGCTTAGAGAGAAGAGATAGTGTTGGTAGAACAGCCATGGAAGCCCAGCGTGCTTGACCCCAAAATCTATGCAGTTAACCACCAGCTCAACTAATTTACAACATTTACATTTTAAAGGGAGGAAGGAGTGGGTGTAGCAGTTGCCTGTGGAAACCTGCAGACTAGATAGAGATTACCCTAGGCACTGGGAGAGCCAGAAGAATGATTTCCGGCACCCCCTGCCTGCCAACTGCTCTTCTGCAACCTAAAATGAAGTTTCTTGGCACACGGACTTCAATAGCCAAGCCCTTCTCAAAAGAAAGGAGGAAAAAGGCCTTCAGAGGGAAAAGAAGAGCTTGGAAATAAGTAAACTTCTCCCACAGTGAGTTGCAAACAAGTCTAAGAGAGCATCTGACACCAAGCCTCCAGCATAACGCAACTGTTTCCACACAGAAGACTTTCAGGTATTCACCACGCAACTGAGGAATACAGCGGGTTCTGCTTAACACAGAGTACGGAGAACCGGAGTTAGAAAGGCACATTCTGAAGGCCACCACTGGTGCCAGGCCACATAACCTTCCTCTAAGAATATGATTTATACAATAAAAGTAAAATAAATAAAATGAAATCAGATAGATTGTTGGTGGTGGTTTATGTAAATATCAATATCAATGTGATGTTTATAGAAAAAATAAGCTTCACTGATTAGTCTACATGCTCACCAAGGCCCATGAATAGTGAGTAGGGAGAGTCTGGCCATATTGTTCACTCCACTATGACTCGTGGCGCCACCTAGTGACAGCTTCTCTGATTGCATCTGCTGACAGTAGAAAGACTCTCCTGGGTGCGCGCTTTATACACTGCATCACAAAGTTTCAGCGAATCACATGGTCTGAATTTTTATCTTGGAGTCTATCTCACAGTTAATAGCATCTGGATAAAGATCCAGACATTCTCACTCTTTGATAGGAAAGTTTAGTGAATAGGAGTGAGAGAGAGTTTGAGAGTTAGAGTTTAGTGGAAGGCACATCCTTGTTGCTACTTTTTTTTTTTTTTATTTTGCGGTACGCGGGCCTCTCACTGTTGTGACCTCTCCCCGCTGTGGAGCACAGGCTCCGGACGCGCAGGCTCAGCGGCCATGGCTCACGGGCCCAGCCGCTCCGCGGCATGTGGGATCCTCCCAGACCGGGATACGAACCCGTGTCCCCTGCATCGGCAGGCGGACTCTCAACCACTGCGCCACCAGGGAAGCCCTTGTTGCTACTTCTAAGGCTAGTAGAATATTAACCACTTGGAGGGCAGTGCTCTATAAATTTTATTGGTATGTCCTTTGAAGTGTATAAAAATTGATGAGAGGTTAAGTTGTTTCCATTAGCCACAAGCAAACGACTGGTAACGGGACTGAGTCCAATTGCCCATCTTCTGAGCTGTCCATGTGACTTCCTCGATGCTCCAATTACCATCTCTGTGCGGCTGACAGGCAAGGTCCTACCAATGTGTGAAAAAGTGCCCAAGAGGACAGCCAGTCTCCTGGGCATCCAAGGAGCCGCGTGAGGTTGTCCTACTCTGCGCTGAATTTAACATCAAGTTTCAGGCGCTCATGTTTTCCATTGGTGTGCCTTTCATCTCACATGCATGTCCATCGGACTACAGACACTCCACCCACCCGGCCACCCGGTAAACTCTCAGTCATGCTCCAATGATGCTTTGCATCTAGTTCTGCGATAGTCCTCCCTCCACACTGAGCTTCTGAAAATTAAAAAGAAATTACCACACAACTCCCAGAGAGTCATCCAAAACATTCCTTGCTCTCGGGTGTTCTTTCCCTTTTCTCCTTATTTCTTTTTCTTGGTGGGGGGTGGGGGGGGGCGGCGGCAGTGTTTCACTTTTTCCATTCTTTTCAATGGCTTGAAAAACTCTTAAACACACCACAACAAATATTTGGGTCACAGCTTACTTTAATGATGTGCTTTCGAAATGGTTTTAATCCTGGCTGCGTATGTGGTTGTTTTTTTCCTTTTGCAGTGAGAACCCACAGGCATTTCTGCCCGGGGAGCAGCGATGGGAGAGCAGGGCATCCCAGATTTCCCGAGGAGTCTCTTATCCTGGGCTCTGTGGAGTCCCTTGTAGCACCCCAACCCTGCAATCTTCAGAGTGTATGCCCTGGCCTCTCTCTAGAAAGGACTGTGGGGTTGGAGTGACTGCCTCTGGCGGGGGGGGGCGGGGGGCACCAGGCTGGCCCATATTGTCCTCTAGCAACCACCACTCACTTCCTGTAGGTGACACCAGATCCAAGTAGACAGCTTTGAAGGGGGCAGAGGGGTCTCCCAGGAGCTCCATGTGGCCTGAGGGGTATTTGGGAGCCGTGGGTGCTTTGTCTTGGTGGCACTTGTGACAGAGCAGAGTCGGGGGCTAGGGATGGGCTGACCACGTGTGCACGAGCCTGCAGTGTTTCCGATGGGTCATGGGCTGGTCGAAAGAGACCCCACCACGACTACATACGGTTCACCTAAGTTCAGGATTTAATTAGCCCAGGTATCAAAGTTGCATCAGAATATGATTATCAAATGAAAACAGGGGACAGCTAGCGAGGTGTGATTTTCAGATACACCACAAATACTCTTTTACTCTAAGTATGCCCATATTTGAGAAGAACTTGTGCTAAAGTACCGTCTCAATTTACTGTAATATTGGGTTGGCCAAAAAGTTCGTTGGGGTTTTTCCATAACATCTTACAGAAAAAAACGAACGAACTTTTTGGCCAAGCCAATATTTCACTGTAGTGAAGACACTAAAGAAATCTGGGCGCTTCTGTATCTGGGACTGCTTAGCGATTTGGGGGCTTTTCCCTGGCTTTTGAAGCAAAGTTGGCATTAGCAGGGCTACCTCCTCGAGGGGAGAAAGCAGCAGTAAGTGCCCATTTGCTTCTAAATGGGGTCTCTGCCCTACTTCCCCATGTTCCAGAAAGCCACTTATCTGTAGAACAAGCTGGGTAGATCACCTTTTTCACCCCCTCACCCAAAATCGCCAGGCCACCTCCTCATGGGACTCTTTCTGTCACCGACATTCTGCAGCCCCCGCTGCCCCACACTATCACCCTCCGCCCCTCGCACGTGATAAGGAAGGTGCTCAACAATGTACTTAATGCCCCTGAACTGCGCGCTTAGAGATGGTTATAGTGGTCAATTTCACGCTATGTATATTTCACCATAATTTCAGAAAACAGAAAGTAAGGAAGAGAGGGGTCTTACTACAGGATGGCCTACAGCTCAGCACAAGCCTGCTGTGCCCCGGGCGCCCTCCCGCCTGCAGAATTCAGCCCAAGTGACACCTGGCCTCTCCTGTTTGCCTCCACAGGCTCTTTCCTGCACCTGCGCACAAGCCCCCCACCCTTCCTGCTTCCACGGTGTGTCTCCCGGGGGTCTCTCCCCACTGAGGAGCCCTCACCGCTCTCAGCCCTCCATCTCCAAGGTTCTACCCGCAAACTCTCTCCTGAGCTCTCCCCCATCAATCCGACTTGCAGGGGAGGCTGGGCCATGATTCCTCCTGCTCTTTATGAGATATTAGCAATGCCTGATCCCTCAACAATTTTCATTTGTTTTTTTTTTCCAAATGTCAAATCAGCTTCTCGGTCGCCAAGCATAATAATGTGTCCTTATTCAACCCCAAACTCCCCCGACTTACAGGTACAAAGCTTTCTCACAACCCATGGGGCCCACAAAGTGCCTTTTTATCCTCCTGGCATCTCACAGCTGCCCTCTGCCAGCCATTTCCATGCTCTGCCCCATCCCCCTACTCCACAGTGGCCGGAGCCCAGGAGACCTGCCCACCAAGCTATCTGTGGTCCTGGGAGGCCACCCACGAGGCACGTGGGGAGCGCTCTGTAGCACCCACGTCTCTGGGCCAGGACTGCTCCTGGCACCCCTTCTGAACAAGCTCATTTTCTTCTCTGCTTTGGCTTCCCTCCCATGGTTCCCTACCCTACAAACCTGTCAGAAAGCTCTTCCCAACTCTAGTGAGTTGACTAGTATCTCCATCAAACTTATGTCCACCTCAGAATGTGACCTTATTTGGAAACAGTACCTTTGCAGATGTAATTAAGAATCAAGATGATACTGGCTTAGTGTGGGCTCTGAATCCAATGAGAGGACCTTGTAAGAGGCAGGAAAGGACACACTGAGACATAGGGAAGAGGGGGCAGGATTGGCCTGATGCGTCTGCAAGCCAACGAACAGCTGGATTGCAGGAAGCTAGGAGGAGGCATGGAACAGGTTCTCCCTCAGAGGTGCCAGGAGTCAAGCCTGCCAACTCCTTGACTTCCAAATGCTGGCTCTCTTTCCCTGGGCCTTGGCTCAGCCAGGATGACCAGGCGGGCAGTTCTTTTTCTCCGCAAGCCCCCCGCACCCGGCTCTGGTGACTGGCCTGCTGGTAGTGGCGGGGTTCCCCTGCAGTGAAAGGCCCTGTGGTTCTTGCCGTCAGCTCCCTCTTGAAAGAGCCGGATGCAATCTCTCTAGAGGTCCCTAACTTTGGTCAGGCAAGACTTGGCTCACCCTTTCTGCAGCCCCTCTCAGCATTTTAGGGTTCAGGGAGCTGCATGGGCAGCTTCAAACTTCCACCAGGATCCACAGATCCCCAAACGCCAAGTTCCTTCCCCAGATCTGCTGCCTTGGGCCTCCCCACTGGACTCCGATGGCCTCTCCAGGAGACGGCTCCTCTCATGGGGGAGGACCCACTTGAGTTCCCTCCTGAGGGAACTCAAATGTGACTTCTGCCTCAACCCCAGTCCACTGCCCCCTGGTGGCAACAACTCAAGGACATTAAAGAGCTCGGAGTTGGAAGCACAGGGTAAGAGAGTAGGGTTTGAAAAACTAAGCTCTTGATCCTTTGCTGCTAATACAAGACATGCGATTTCAAACACTGAGTTGTACTGGCTCTCCTTTAGATTTTAGAGCAAATGGCAGTAGAACACGGGAATCATAAAACTCTCACACCAACGCAGAGACTCATTTGTCCTCTGGATGAGAAGAGATACTCTGGATCCTCACCGTAATCAGACACAGCAACAGAGCACCCAAAACAGCTGCCACAATTTGGGCAAAGCCAATAATTCTCCACTTCAGATGCCCGAGACCCAGGATTGCTAATGAAAATGGTTTGGAATCCACTGATGTCATTTTAAAAAGAAAAACAGCCTGCATTACATGCAGACCAGTCACTTCTAAGACAGAAGCTGACCTTTGCTTTAGGAAATCTCTCTGTGTGGCACAGGGCAGGACCATGGCCAAGGGATTAAACCTGAGAAAATGGACCTTTATCCTTAACCTTTAGTTTTTAACTCCAGCCAAATAGTTCTGTCATTTAGAAAGTGTGATTAGCTTTTAGATAAGTTTTTTATTTCCTTTAGCAAAGAACATATGTAGTTTCTTAACCAATAACAAAAGAAACTTGAAATGTCTCAAAAATGATTATTTGGTTTCCATTTCAGGAGGGGTAGTGGTAGAATAATGCCAAATTCAACAGGTCAATACTCCATGAGCCCTGAACGAGCCAGGAAATTTCAGCATCAGGGAGTACCGTGGAAGCCGGACAGAACCTGTCTAAGTGAATGGCTACAATTCAGAAGAAATGCTGGAGTCGTTCTGGCTTCATGTGGGTAAAAATGAATGTGTGGATTCCTCTCTTTTATAAAACTGCTTTTTATATCAGCAACGAGAAGAAAGAAAACATATACAATTATATTGTCTTTCATCATTACCTATACAACTACCTTCACTGGAACTCTGTTTTTTTCTGTGGATTTGAATTACTGTCTGGTGTCCCTACCTTTCTGCCTGAAAGAACATCCTTTAAAGGAAGGCCTGCTAGCCATGGATTTTGTTTTTGTTTTCTTTTTAAATCTGGGGATGTCTTTATTTCTCTTTCATTTTTTTAAACCAACTTTAAATATATAATTCACATGCCGTGGACTTCCCTGGTGGCACAGTGGTTAAGAATCCGCCTGCCAATGCAGGCAACACAGGTTCAAGCCCTGGTCCGGGAAGATCCCACATGCCACAGAGCAACTAAGCCCGTGCACCACAACTACTGAGCCTGCGCTCTAGAGCCCACAAGCCACAACTACTGAGCCCACGTGCCACAACTACTGAAGCCCATGTGCCTAGAGCCTGTGCTCCACAACAAGAGAAGCCACCGCAACGAGAAGCCCACGCAACGCAAGAGAATAGCCCCTGCTCGCCGCAACTAGAGAAAACCCATGTGCAGCAACAAAGACTCAACGCAGCCAAAAATAAAAAAATTTATTTTAAAAAATAAATTATCCACATGACATATAATTCACCCACTGAAAATGTGCAATTCGATGGTTTTTTTGAATAGTCAAGAAGCTGTGCAACCATCCTCATAATCAATTTTAGAACATTTTTATCACCCCCAAAAAAGAAGTCCCCAAAGATATGTTGAAGTATTAACCCCTGGTAACTAGCGAATGTGACATTATTTGGTTATATGATCTCTGCAGATGTAATCAAGTAAAATGAGGTCATTAGGGTGGGCCCTAATACATATGACTAGTATCCTTACAAGAAGAGGGAAATTTGGACACTGACATACACAGAGAGAATGCCATTGGAAGCCAGACACAGACATGGAGACAGAAATTGGAGTTATGCTGCCACATGTGAAGGAATGCCTGGGGCCACCAGAAGCAGGAAGAGACAAAGAAGGATCCTCTCCTAGAGTGTGTGGAGAAAGCCTGGCCCTACCAACACCTTGATTTTGGACTTAATCTCCAAAACTGCAAGAGAATAAATTCTTTCTGTGCTCTGTCATCCAGTTTGTGGGTGTTTCTTCTGTTGTTGTCGTTACAGCAGCCCTAAGAAACTAATACACACTCACTCCCCATTCCCTCCAGACTTTCCCAGCTCTAGGCAATCAGCAATGTACTGTCTCCGTGGATTTGACTATTCTGGAAATCTTACACAATGTAACCATACAGCATGTGGTCTTTGCAACTGACTTCTTTTACTTAGCATAATGTTTTCAAGGTTCATCCATGTTGTAGCATGTATCAGCATTTCATCTCTTTTTATTGCCTAACAATATTCCATTGTATGAATACCTCACATTTATCTATCATTTCATGGACATTTGAGCTTTCTACACTTTCTGGCTGTTTATTAATAATGCTGCTATGAGCATTCATGAACATGTTTTTGTGTGGACCTGTGTCTTCACTTCTCTTGGATATAGACCTAGGAGTGGAATTGCGGGTAACTCTATGTTTAACCTTCTGAGGAACTGTCAAACTGTTTTCCAGAGCAGCTGCCCCAATTTTTAAATTCCCACCAATAATGTTGAGGGTTGCCTTCATTTCTGAATGACAGCTTTGCTGGATAGAATCCTGTGCCAGAGCTGGGGGTGGGGACAGTGGCTCACTTCTCCTGGAGTAAAACCTCTGCTCTAGTTGGAAACTGATAATCCTTGGTCTTCTCTTCTTAGCCCTCCTGACATGGAACCTCCACCCTACAAGCAGGCCTGGAAGGGGGCAACTGAGGTCCCAGTATCTTCAGTTTGTCACACCTGGGACAGAGCCCATGCCCCATGAGTAAGAGTGAGGAAAGGGAGCCCAGACCTCGCAACCACACTTGCCAGAGATGGCAACTCCACACACAGGGCTGCAGAGGATGAGACACATTGGCAGCCTGCCCCTCCTGGAGCACAACCATAGCCCTGGGCTCTAGGAGCTTGGGGGGAAGACCAGGAGCTGTGTCTTGCATCTTCTCAGACACACCCTGGGATAAAGCTTTCATCACACGGAGTAAGGGGAAGGGACATGAGAACAGACCACGGCTCAAATGCTACCAACTCTCAATGTTTTTACTGAGATAGAGATTTTCTTGAATAAATGCTTCTATTTGCTGTATGCTTTTAGGACAATTTCCACAGACTTTAAATGGTTGTTACAATTTTCACCAGTTAAATGGTTTCACTGGAGAAAGGGTCTACCAAGCTCCTCACACCACCATGCTGAAGGCCTAAAATCCTCTTATAGTCAGACATGCAGAGGTCAATTGAGTTCTCTTTTCCACCACCATCTAGAACATCCTCCAAGGTCTGAAGTGGCTCTTCTGTCTTTGTACCATGTTAGCTATGTGGGGTAGACATTCCCAGTCTTCAGAAATATTTCAGGCACTTCTCTCTTTCCAGGAATATGGAAAGATTATCTTTTCCTGCCCTCCTTGAAGTTGGGTGTGACTCTGCAATCCTCTTTGCCCAATGACATGTGAGACGTTTGTCACTTCCAAGAAGAACTGTTAGCTTAGAATTAATGGCTTAATTGCTGCTCTATGTTTCTCTATCTTCTCTCTTCTGTTGCAACAAAACTTGGAGCAAAGGCATCATAAGATGGGGAAACCTCTGTTATCCTGGATCTTGAGTAATGATGGTATGAAGCAGAGCCTTCACTCCTCTGCTTGGACATGTGATGTGAGCAAGAAATAAATGTTGGGGCTTCCCTGGTGGCGCAGTGGTTGACAGTCTGCCTGCCGATGCAGGGGACACAGGTTCGTGCCCTGGTCTGGGAAGATCCCACATGCCGCGGAGCGGCTAGGCCCGTGAGCCATGGCCACTGAGCCTGCGCGTCCAGAGCCTGTGCTCCGCAATGGGAGAGGCCACAACAGTGAGAGGCCCGCGTACCGCAAAATAAATAAATAAATAAATAAAAAAGAAATAAATCTTGGATGTTCTAAGCCATTGAGGTTTGGGGATTGTTTCCTTCTCAGCACACCCTAGCCTATCCTGCTAGAAAGGCTATTCTTCTTAAAACTCCAATCACATGCAGTATATATTTTTCTGAATTCGGAATATTCTGGTTAAGGTCAATTTCATCCCTTGGCACGTGTATGAAATCCAAGCCCCTTAGCCAGTCCACAAGGGCTGTGCCCTGCTAATCTGTTGGTCTGCCCTCCTCCGAGGATACACTACCTCCCCTTTCCTCTCTTGTTGTGTATAACTGCATGAGACTCCCACCCTCCTGCAAACCATCTGTTCCCACCCTTCCTTCGCATGGTACCACCATCCATCCTCCCAGACTCAGTATGTGCCTTCTTCTAGGGCCCAGGAGGGCTGGGAAGGGAAGATGGAGTGAAGAGAGAACGAACAAGATACTGCATTCACATACAAGTTTTTGTGAAAGTGGGAGGGCCCAACAACAGTCTTAAGATGAATGGTGTTTTTAAAAAACCAAAAACTTTCCAGACAAATTGTTTACAAGCATGTGTCAAAGTTTTCTTTCAAGCACTCTGCAAGGAAAGACTGAAAACGAGAAAAAAAAAAGTCTGGTCAAAGATTATTAGGTTAGTCAGTCAGTTGGGTGGACAACACTAACTTCCCAGAAGTGCTCAATCATTTAGGAGTATCAGAGAATTGCTCAAGCATTTAATCAGGCGTGTGAATTACTTCCCAGAGGAGGTTGAGAATTACATCCTGCAGAAAGTTCTGCTGCAGACTTGGTTTGGACAATTTTGCTTTTGCAGGAGGCTATAAAGGGACAGTCCTGGCTTGATTAGTTGTGCTTCACTCATCAGCTTCCTCTACAGAATTCAAAGGCATTCCCGAATCTTGTTTTCATGCATTCAAACATTTACTGAATACCTGTCAGATGACTAGATGCTGATGATATAAAGGTAAAAAAAAAGTCTCTGCTCGTCAGGGAGTTCACAGCCTTTGCGGGGAGACAGATATGTCCACGTAATTGTGTAAAAAACCCCAAAACTGTGTTCAGCGGACCCCAGTATGTTCAGGGGATATGCAAGCCAAGCAGAGGAAGCAGGTTTATTTGGGCTTATAAGTGACGGCAGAGTAAAGTAAGAGTATGGAGTGGGCTTCAAGAAGAAATATTTATATTTTGGAAGACAGCAAGGAGTCACCAAGGCATCCGGACACTCTGGGCAGTGGAGAATGCTCAGGGGTACAGAATGGGCATGGCACCTTCAGGATGTCCAGTGAGCCTGTGTGTGTGCGTGTGTGTGTATGGGGTGGGAGGTGGTGGGGGACAGGGAGATGGGGGCTGGTACGGGTAAGGAGCCTGGATTAAGTCCTGAGGACCTGGTGGCACTTAATCATACTAGGAAGGGGCGTGCCTGGTCAGGTAACTTTGGATAGTATCTTCAATGAGAATAAACTGGAAAGAGAAGCAGGAGGCTGGGAGATAAATACAGGTGACTATAAAACACGTGTGAGAAGTGACCAGGGTCTGGGCCCATCAAACGGCCATGTCAACCATGTTGGCTACAGAATACTCCGCCATGGATTCAGTCGACAGCCATTTCCATACAAAGAGCTTATAGGAGATTAAGTTATTTACACATCTACAAATATAACTAACTATTAACACAGAAAGTGGCAAATGCCTAAGAAAGCTACAGCTAAAGTGCTACAGGGGAGATTGGTTCAAGATGGCAGAGTAGAAGGACGTGCTCTCACTCCCTCTTGCGAGAGGACTGGAATCACAGCTAACTGCTGAAGAATCATCAACAGGAAGACACTGGAACTCACCAAATAAGATACCCCACATCCAAAGACAAAGAAGAAGCCACAATGAGATGGTAGGAGGGGTGCAATCACAACAAAATCAAATCCCATAACTGCTGGGTGGGTGACTCACAAACTGGAGAACACTTATACCACAGAAGTCCACCCACTGGAGTGAAGGTTCTGAGCCCCACATCAGGCTTCCCAACCTGGGCGGCTGGCAATGGGAGGAGGAATTCCTAGAGAATCAGACTTTCAAAGCTAGGGGGATTTGACTGCAGGACTTTGAGAAGACTAAGGGAAACAGAGACTCCACTCTTGGAGGGCACACACAAAGCAGTGTGCGCATCGGGACCCAGGGGAAGGAGCAGTGACCCCATAGGAGACTGAACCAGACCTACCTGCTAGTGTTGGAGGGTCTCCTGCAGAGGCGGGGGGTGGCTGTGTCTCACCGTGAGGACAAGGACACTGGCAGCAGAAGTTCTGGGAAGTACTCCTTGGATAGAGCCCTCCCAGAGTCCGCCATTATCCCCACCAAAGAGCTCGGGTAGGCTCCAGTGTTGGGTCACCTCAGGCAAAACAACCAACAGGGAGGAAACCCAGCCCCACCCGTCAGCAGACAAGTGGATTAAAGTTTTACTGAGCTCTGCCCACCAGAACAACACCCAGCTCTACCCACCACCAGTCCCTCCCATCAGGAAACTTGCACAAGCCTCTTAGACAGCGTCATCCACCAGAGGGCAGACAGCAGAAGCACGAAGAACCTCAATCCTGCAGCCTGTGGAACAAAAACCACATGCACAGAAAGATAAACAAGATGAAAAGGCAGAGAGCTATGTACCAGATGAAGACACAAGATAAAACCCCAGAAAAACAACTAAATGAAGTGGAGACAGGCAACCTTCCAGAAAAAGAATTCAGAATAATGATAGGGAAGATGATCCAGGACCTCAGAAAAAGAATGGAGGCAAAGATCAAGAAGATGCAAGAAATGTTTAACAAAGACCTAGAAGAATTAAAGAACAAAGAAACAGAGACAAACAATACAATAATTGAAATGAAAAATACCCTAGAAGGAATCAATAGCAGAATAACTGAGGCAGAAGAACAGCTAAGTGACCTGGAAGACAGAATGGTGGAATTCACTGCTGCAGAACAGAATAAAGAAAAAAGAATGCAAAGAAATGAAGGCAGCCTAAGAGACCTCTGGGACAACATTAAATGCAACAACATTTGCATTATAGGGGTCCCAGAAGGAGAAGAGAGAGAGAAAGGACCTGAGAAAATATTTGAAGAGATTATAGTTGAAAACTTCCCTGACATGGGAAAGGAAATAGCCACCCAAGTCCGGGAATTGCAGAGTCCCAGACAGGATAAACCCAAGGAGAAACATGCCGAGACACATAGTAATCAAATTGGCAAAAATTAAAGACAAAGAAAAATTATTGAAAGCAGCAGGGGAAAAATGAAAAATAACATACAAGGGAACTCCCATAAGGTTAACAGATGATTTCTCAGCAGAAACTCTACAAGCTAGAAGGGAGTGGCATGACATATTTAAAGTGATGAAAGGGAAGAAACTACAACCAAGATTACTCTACCGGACAAGGATCTCATTCAGATTCAATGGAGAAATCAAAAGCTTTACAGACAAGCAAAAGCTAAGAGAATTCAGCACCACCAAACCAGCTCGACAACAAATGCTAAAGGAACTTCTCTAAATGGGAAACAAAAGAGAAGAAGAGGACCTAAAAAACAAACCCAAAACAATTAAGAAAATGGTAATAGGAACATACATGTTGATAATTACCTTAAACGTGAATGGATTAAATGCTCCAACCAAAAGACACAGGCTCGCTGAATGGATACAAAAACAAGACCCATATATATGCTGTCTACAAGAGACCCATTTCAGACCTAGGGACACATACAGACTGAAAGTGAGGGGATGGAAAAAGATATTCCATGCAAATGGTAATCAAAAGAAAGCTGGAGTAGCAATACTCATATAGGATAAAACAGACTTTAAAATAAAAACGTTACAAGGGACAAGGAAGGACATTATATGATGATCAAGGGATCAATCCAAGAAGAAGATATAACAATTATAAATATATATGCACCCAACATAGAAGCATCTCAATACATAAGGCAACTGCTAACAGCTCTAAAAGAGGAAATTGACAGTAACACAATAATAGTGGGGGAGTTTAACACCTCACTTACACCAATGGACAGATCATCCAAACAGAAAATTAATAAGGAAACAGAAGCTTTAAATGACACAACAGACCAGACAGATTTAATTGATATTTATAGGACATTCCATCCAAAAACAGCAGATTATACTTTCTTCTCAAGTGCGCACGGAACATTCTCCAGGATACATCACATCTTGGGTCAAAAATCAAGCCTCAGTAAATTTAAGAAAATTGAAATCATATCAAGCATTTTTTCTGACCACAACGCTATGAGATTAGAAATGAATTACAGGGAAAGAAACTTAAAAAGCACAAACACATTGAGGCTAAACAATACATTATTAAATAACCAAGAGATCACTGAAGAAATCAAAGAGGAAATCAAAAAATACCTAGAGACAAATGACAATGAAAATATGACAATCCAAAACCTATGGGATGCAGCAAAAGCAGTTATAAGAGGTGAGTTTATAGCAATACAATGCTACCTCAAGAAACAACAAACATCTCAAATAAACAATCTAACCTTACACCTAAAGCAACTAGAGAAAGAAGACCAAACAAAACCCAAAGTTAGTAGAAAGAAAGAAATCATAAAGATCAGAGCAGAAATAAATGAAATAGAAACAAAGAAAACAATAGCAAAGATCAATAAAACTAAAAGCTGGTTCTTTGAGAAGATAAACAAAACTGACAAACCATTAGCCAGACTCATCAAGAAAAAGAGGCAGAGGACTCAAATCAATAAAATTAGAAATGAAAAAGGAGAAGTTACAACAGACATCACAGAAATACAAAGCATCATAAGAGACTACTACAAGCAACTCTATGCCAAAAAAATGGACAACCTGGAAGAAATGGACAAATTCTTAGAAAGGTATAAACTTCCAAGACTGAGCCAGCAAGAAATAGAAAACATGAACAGACCAATCACAACTAATGAAATTGAAGCTGTGATTAAAAATCTTCCAACAAATAAAAGTCCAGGACCAGATGGCTTCACAGGTGAATTCTATCAAACATTTAGAGAAGAGCCAACACCTATCCTTCTCAAACTCTTTCAAAAAATTTCAGAGAAAGGAACACTCCCAAACTCATTCTATGAGGCCACCATCACCCTGATACCAAAACCAGACAAAGATATTGCAAAAAAAGAAAATTACAGGGGCTTCCCTGGTGGCGCAGTGGTTGAGAGTCCGCCTGCCGATGCAGGGAACGCGGGTTCGTGCCCCGGTCCGGGAAGATCCCACATGCCGCGGAGTGGCTGGACCCGTGAGCCATGGCTACTGAGCCTGCGCGTCCGGAGCCTGTGCTCCGCAACGTAGAGGCCACTGCAGAGAGAGGCCCGCGTACCGCAAAAAAAAAAAAAGAAAGAAAGAAAATTACAGACCAATATCACTGATGAATATAGAAGCAGAAATCCTCAACAAAATACTAGCAAAAAGAATCCAAGAGCACATTGAAAGGTTCATACCGCATGATCAAGTGGGATTTATCCCAGGGATGCAAGATTCTTCGATATATGCAAATCAATGAATGTGATACACCATATTAACAAACTGAAGAAGAAAAACCATATGATCATCTCGATAGATGCAGAAAAAGCTTCTGACAAAATTCAACACCCATTTATGATAAAAACTCTCCAGAAATTGGGCATAGAGGGAACCTACCTCAACATAATAAAGGGCATATATGACAATCCCACAGCAAACATCATTCTCAATGGTGAAAAACTGAAAGCATTTTCTCTAAGATCAGGAACAAGACAAGGATGTCCACTCTCACCACTCTTATTCAACATAGTTTTGGAAGTCCTAGCCATGGCAATCAGAGAAGAAAAAGAAATAAAATGAATACAAACTGGAAAAGAAGAAGTAAAACTGTCACTGTTTGCAGATGACATGATACTATACATAGAGAATCCTAAAGATGCCACCAGAAAACTACTAGAGCTAATCAATGAATTTGGTAAAGTTGCAGGATACAAAATTAATGCACAGAAATCTCTTGCATTCCTATACACTAATGATGAAAAATCTGCAAGAGAAATTAAGGAAACACTCTCATTTACCTTTGCAACAAAAAGAATAAAATACCTAGGAATAAAGCTACCTAGGGAGAAAAAAGACCTGTATGCAGAAAAGTATAAGACACTGAAGAAAGAAATTAAAGATGATACAAACAGAAGGAGAGATATACCATGTTCTTGGATTAGAAGAATCAACATTGTGAAAATGACTATACTACCCAAAGCAATCTACAGATTCAGTGCAATCCCTATCAAATTACCAATGGCATTTTTTACAGAACTAGAACAAAAAAATCTTAAAATTTGTATGGAGACACAAAAGACCTCGAATAACCAAAGCAGTCTTGAGGGAAAAAAAACGGAGCTGGAGGAATCAAACTCCCTGACTTCAGACTGTACTACAAAGCTACAGTAATCAAGACAATATGGTACTGGCACAAAACCAGAAATATAGATCAATGGAACAGGATAGAAAGCCCAGAGATAAACCCATGCACCTATGGTCAACTAATCTATGACAAAGGAAGCAAGGATATACAATGGAGAAAAGACAGTCTCTTTAATAAGTGGTGCTGGGAAAACTGGACAACTACATGTAAAAGAATGAAATTAGAACACTCGCTAACACCATACACAAAAATAAACTCAAAATGGCTTAGAGACCTAAATGTAAGACTGGACACTATAAATAAAACTCTTAGAGGAAAATATAGGAAGAACACTCTTTGACATAAATCACAGCAAGATCTTTTTTGACCCACCTCCTAGAGTAATGGAAATAAAAACAGAAATAAACTAATGGGACCTTGTGAAACTTACAAGCTTTTGCACAGAAAAGGAAACTACAAACAAGATGAAAAGACAACCCTCAGAGGGGGGAAAATATTTGCAAATGAATCAATGGACAAAAGATTAATGTACAAAATATACAAACAGCTCATGCAGCTCAATATTAAAAAAACAAACAACCCAATCAAAAAATGGGCAGAAGACCTAAATAGACATTTCTCCAAAGAAGACATACAGATGGCCAAGAAGTACATGAAAAGCTGCTCGACATCACTAATTATTAGAGAAACTGAAATCAAAACTACAAAGAGGTATCACCTCACACCAGTTAGGATGGCCATCATCAGAAAATCTACAAACAACAAATGCTGGAGAGGGTGTGGCGAAAAGGGAACCCTCTTGTACTGTTGGTGGGAATGTAAACTGGTACAGCCACTATGGAGAACAGTATGGAGGTTCCTTAAAAAACTAAAAATCGAATTACCATATGACCCAGCAATCCCACTACTGGGCATATAACCTGAGAAAACCATAATTCAAATAGAATCACGTACCACAATGTTCATTGCAGCTCTATTTACAATTGCCAGGACACGGAAGCAACCTAAGTGTCCATTGACATATGAATGGATAAAGAAGATGTGGCACATATATACAATGGAACATTACTCAGCCATAAAAAGAAACGAAGTTGAGCTATTTTTAGTGAGGTGGATGGACCTAGAGTCTGTCATACAGAGTGAAGTAAGTCAGAAAGAGAAAAAAAATATCATATATTAACGCATATATGTGGAACCTAGAAAAATGGTACAGATGATCGGTTTTCAGGGAAGAAATTGAGACACAGATGTAGAGAACAAACGTATGGACACCAAGGGGGGAAGTGGCGGGTGGTGCTGGTGGTGTGATGAATTGGGAGATTGGGATTGACATATATACACTAATATGTATAAAATGGATAACTAATAAGAACCTGCTGTATAAAAAAATAAATAAAATTCAAAATCAATAAATTAAAAAAGTAAAATTGGTATATAATTACATTAGTTTTGGGTACATAATGTTTTGGATATTTATATACACTAGAAAGCGATCACCACAATAAGCAATTGATTTTTTTGCCTAACCACCTTTCCCTCTGATAACTACCAATCTGTCCCTGTATCTGTGATTCATGCTTTTTTAAAAATAAATTTATTTATTTTATTTACTGAAAAAAAAAAGTGCTACAGGGGTTCAGAAAGCACAAGCGATTGATACTAACTGGAGAGATCAGGAAACGTTTCAAAGAGAAGGTAGGATTTGAGATGAGTTTTAAGAATGAAGTAGGATAAATGCTGAGATGGGGAAAAAGGACAAGAAGTGTAACGGCATCATCGTGAGAAGTTGGAAATCTTAGAGGAAGAGCAATCTAAGAAGGGGCCGTGGAGAGTCAGTTTGGTACAGACTGTTTGAGGTGTGAGAGATGCATTTAAGGGGAGATGTTCGAAGGGAAGATGGGAGCATAGGAGAACAGTTAAGGCTGGTCCTGTGCCTGGCAAATCAATCACTAAAGTCAAGTCACGCCTGAGTTAGGATGAACTGTCCATGCAGCCTGAACATTACACCACACCAGGTGTGTAAGGACTTGTAAAGGCAGAAAAAGGTCTCTGTTCTCAAGCATAATGGGAGGAGAAAGTACACACTCAGCAAATTATTATGAAAAGTACAGTTGACCCCCCCGTTGAACAATGCAGGGGTGAGGGGCACTGACCCTCCTCAGAGTTGAAAATCGGCATGTAACTTATAGTCCGTGTATACGGTTCTTCGGTTCTTCCTATACACAGTTCCTCCAGATCTGCAGTTCGGCATCCAAGGATTCAACCAACCATGGATTGTGTAGTACCACAGAATTTACTATTGAAAAAAATACACCTGTAAGTGGACCAACACAGTTCAAACCCATGTTGTTCAAGGGTCAACTGTATAAATAAATACATGAAAGGTAACATGTGTGCCAACTGCATCAGTAAGTAGTATTCTGGGTTATTTGGAGTTCTGTTTCCCCACGTGATCACCTCACTAACAAAATAATTACCAGTGATGCTCTAGCAGTTGAATCTGTCTTTTTCTGGCATTTGACAAAGTGCTGAATCTGGCAGTGGTTGTCCAAATGAATTCACTCCACGTGGTTTAACATCAGCACTGTTGTCCAGCCCTCAAATTATTTATAGATAAAACACCCTTACAAATCTTTTCACTAGAGCTTCCACTGATGACTTGGAACACGGATGACAAGATATCAGTATTTTTCTGCTTAAAGATATTTTGATCATCGTGGGAAAGTGTGTTAAGTGGAACCATGTTACTATCAGTTTCACAAAATCCCTCTCTGTTTAATGAATCTTCCATGGCACGACCTCAATCACAGTGATGGAGGACTACATTTCTGGGCCCTTAATTTCCAGCAAGAAACATGGTACTGGAGGTTCTGGCCAAAACAATTAGGCAATAAGAAGAAATAAAAGGAATCCAGATTGAAAGTAAAATTATATATAGATGAGATAATCGTGCATGTAGCAAACTGTAAGGAATATACTAAAAAATTATTAGAACTAATAAATAAGTTCAGAAGGATGCAGGATACAAGATGGATATAAAAAGCAACTGTATTTTTATACAGTAATAATAATCATTTCAAAAATGAAATTTAAAAATAATTCCGTTTGCAATAGCATCAAAAGGAATCAAATACTTAAGAATAAATGTAATAAAAGAAGTACAATATTTGTACACCTAAAGCTACAAAAGATTGTTGAAAGAAATTGAAGATCTAAATGAATGGAAAAACATCTTATGTTCACGGATCTGAGAAGTTAATATTTTTAAGATGACAGTGCTCTCCAAACTGATCTACATATTCAATACAATCCCTACCAAAGTCCCAACTGCCTTTTTGGGGGGCAGAAATTGACAAGCTAATCCTAAAGCTCATATGGAAGTGGAAGAGACCCAGAATAACCAAAATAATCTTGAAAAAGAGGAATAAAGTTGGAGGACTTACAGTTCCCAATTTCAAAACTTACTAAAAAGCTAGTGTAATCAAGACAGTGTGGTACTGGCACAAGGACAGACACCCAGATTAGTGCAGTAGATTGAGAGTCTAGAAATAAATCCTTATATTTATGATCAATGAATTTTTTTTTTACAAGGCTGCCAAGACAACTCAATCGTAAAAGAATACATAGGCTATTCGACAAATTGTGTTGGGACAACTGGATATTCACTGCAAGAGAATGAAGCTAGATCCTTCCTTATCTCACCCAATACACAAAAATGAACTCGAAATGGATCATCAACCCAAATGTAAGAGCTAAAACTTTAAAACAGTTAGAAGAAAGCACAGGAGTAAATCTTTTTGACCTTTTTGGTGTCATATCTCAATGGGCTCTGAGATATGACACCAAAAGCAAAGCAACAAAAGAAAAAAAGAGGTAAATTGGACTATATAAAAATGTAAAACTTCAGTGCTTCAAAGGACACTAGCAAGAAAATGAAAAAACAACCCATGTAATGGGACAAAATATTTTTAAATCATATATCTGATAAGAGACTTCTATTCAGAATAAAGAACCCTTAACAATTCAGTAATAAAATGATGAACAACTCAAAAAGTAGCAAAGGATTTATACAGACATTTCTGCAAAGAAGATATACAAATAATTGGTAAGCACATGAAAAGATACTCAAAATCATTAGTTCTCAGATAAATACAAACCAAAACCATAGAGATCCACTAGGTCTACTACCCACTAGGATTGCTACATTCAGAAAGACACAAAATAACAAGTGTTGACAAGAATGTAGGGAAACAGTAACCCTTATACATTGACGGTGGGATTGGAAAATCATGCAGCCACTTTGAAACACAGCTTGACATTTCCTCACCTAGTTAAATATAGAGTTACTCGATGACCCAGCAATTTCACTCCCAGGTATATACACAAGAGAATCTAAGATATATGTCCACATAAAAACCTGCTGATGAACGTTCACTACATCATTTTCCATAATAGCCAAAAAGTGGAAACAACCCAAATACCCATCAGTTGATGAATGGATAAACAAAATGTGGTATATCCATACAACAGACTATTAATTCAACAATAAAAAGGAATGAGGTACTGATACATGCTTCAACATGGATAAATCTTGAAAACATTATGCTAAGTGAAAGAAGCCAGTCATCAAAGGTCACATACTGTATGATTCCATCTATATGAAATGTCTAAATAGGCAAATCTATAGAGATAAAAAGTATGTTAGTTGTTGCCTAGGACTGGACAGTGGTGAGGGGAATGGGGGCGCTGGTGACTGTTTAATGGGTATACGGTTTCTTTTATGGGAGACAAAAATTTTCGAAAAAACATTTAATTATACACTAAAGTGTGTAATTTAGAGGCTGATTTGTTTAGTATGTGAAATATATCTCAATAAATGTGTACAATTTTTAAATGGTAGTTTAGAAAGAGGAGCCAGAAGAGATAGAAGATACAGACATCTGGAATCCTGGACCATGGGAAAGACATTTGAAGCAATAACTAAACTGCTTAATGGTGACGATACCTTAGTTATTTATGGACATTCCGCCTCCTTTCAGTTATTCAGATCTAACTTCAAGGTGTGGGCACCCCAATGTTCATAGCAGCACTATTTACAACAGCCAAGTTATGGAAGCAACCTAAGTATCCATCAACTGATGAATGGATAAAGAAGATGTGGTACACATATACAATGGAATACTACTCAGTCGTAAAAAAGAACAAAATAATGCCATTTGCAGCAACACAGATCTAGAGATTATTATACTAAGTGAAATAAGTCAGACAAAGGAAGACAAATACTGTATGATATCACTTATATGTGGAATCTTAAAAAATACAACAAACTAGTGAATATAACAAAAAAGAAGCAGACTCACAGATATAGAGAACAAACTAGTCATTACCAGTGGGGAGAGGGAAGGGAAAAGGGGCAATATAGGGTAAGGAATTAAGAGGGACAAACTATTAGTTATAAAATAAGCTACAAAGATATACTGTACAACACAGGGAATTTAGCCAATATTTTATAATAACTGTAAATGGAGTATAACCTTTAAAAATTATGAATCACTATATTGTATATGTGTAACTTCTATAATATTGTACAGCAACGATACTTCAATAAAAGAAAAAATTTTTTAATAAAATGGACAATTTAGTTTTAATTAATTAATTAAGGCATGGGTCAGAATGACTCCTCTACTCCAGTGCAGGCATACCTCCTTTTATTATGTTTTGCTTTACTATGTTTCACAGATATTGCATTTTTTATAAATTGAAGGTATGTGGCAATCCTGCGTCAAGCAAGTCCACGGGTGCCATTTTTCCAATAGCATTTGCTTACTTTGTGTCTCTGTGTCACAGTTCAGTAATTCTCGCAATATTTCAAACTTTTTCATTATCATTATATTTGTTATATTGATCTGTGATCAGTGATCCAACTTGATGTTACTATTGTAATTGTTTCAGGGTGCCACGAACTGCACCCATATTAGACAGCAAACTTCATTGACACGTGTTGTGTGTGTTCTGACTGCTCCACTGACCGGCCATTCCACCATCTCTCTCCTTCTCCTCAGGCCTTTCTACTTCCTGAGGTATAACAATATTGAAATTAGGCCAATTAATCACCCTACAATGGCCTCTAAGTGTCCAAGTGAAAGGAAGAGTCACACGTCTCTCACTTTAAATCAAATGCTAGAAATGAGTAAGCTTAGTGAGGAAGGCGGGTCAAAAACTGAGACAGGGGCTTCCCTGGTGGTGCAGTGGTTTAGAGTCCACCTGCCGATGCAGGGGACACGGGTTCGTGCCCCGGTCCGGGAAGATCCCACGTGCCCGGAGCGGCTGGGCCCGTGAGCCATGGCCGCTGAGCCTGCGCGTCCGGAGCCTGTGCTCCGCAATAGGAGAGGCCACAACAGTGAGAGGCCCGCGTACCGCAAAAAAATAAAAAAATTTAAAAAAAAAACTGAGACAGGCCAACAGCTAGGTCTCTTGCGCCAAACACTTAGCCAAATTGTGAATGAAAGAAAAAGTACTTGAAGGAAATTAAAAGTGTTATCCAGTGAACACATGATGGATAAGAAAGCAAAACAGCCATATTGCAAATATGGAGAAAGTTTGAGCGGTCTGGATAGAAGAGCAAACCAACCACAACATTCCCTTAAATCAAAGCCTAATCCAGAGGAGGCCATCCCTAAGTCTCTTCAATTCTATGAAGTCTGAGAGAGGTGAGGAAGCTACAGAAGAACAGTTTGAAGCTAGCAGAGGTTGGTTCATGAGGTTTAGGGGAAGAAGCCACCTCCATAACATAAAAGTACAAGGTGAAGCAGCAGGTGCTGACATAGAAGCTACAGAAAGTTGTCCAGAAGATCTAGTTAAGATAATTCATGAAGGTGGCTACACTAAACAACAGATTTTCAGTGCTGACAAAACAGACTTCTACTGGAAGAAGATGCCATCTAGGACTTTTTAGCTAGAGAGGAGAAGTCAAAGCTTCAAAGCTTTAAGCAGCGGTCCCCAACCTTTTTGGCACCAGGGACCAGTCATGGAAGACAATTTTTCCATGGACCGGGGAGCGGGAGGGGAAGGTTTCAGGATACTTCAAGCACATTACATTTCTTGTGCACTTTATTTCTATTACTATTACATTGTAATATACAATGAAATAATTATACAACTCACCATAATGCATAATCAGTGGGATCCCTGAGCCTGTCTTCACTTGCCACTCACTGATAGGGTTTTGATATAAGTCTGCAAGCAATTGATTTATTATGGTCTCTGTGCAGTCAAACCTCTCTGCTAATGATAATCTGTATCTGCAGCCACTCCCCAGCGCTAGCATCACTGCCTCAGCTCCACCTCAGATCATCAGGCATTAGATTCTCATACGGAGCGGGCAACCTAGATCCCTCGCATGTGCAGTTCACAGCAGGGTTTGTGCTCCTAGGAGAATCTAATGCCACAGCTGATCTGAGAGGAGGCGGAGCTCAGGCGGCAATGCGAGTGATGGGGAGCAGCTGTAAATACAGGTGAAGCTTCGCTTGCTCACCCGCCTCTCTCCTCCTGCTGTGCAGCCTGGTTCCTAACAGGCCACGGACCAGTACCAGTCCATGGCCTGGGGGTTGGTGACCTCTGCTTTAAAGGACAGGCTGACTCTCTTGTTAGGGGCTAATACATCTGGTGACTTTAAGCTGAAGCCAATGTTCATTTACCATTTTGAAAATCCTTGGGCCCTTAAGAATTATGCTCAATCTACTCTGCCTGTGCTCTATCAGCAGAACAAAGCCTGGATGAGAGCACATTTGTGGATGGCATGGTTTACTGAATATTTCAAGCTCACTGTTTAGACCTACTGTTCAGGAAAAGAGACTCCTTTCAAAATATTACTGCCCATTGACGATGTACCTGGTCCCCAAGAGCTCTGATGGAGATGTACAATGAGGCGAATGTTGCTTTCATGCCTGCTAACACAACATTCATACTGCAGCCCATGGATCAAGGAATCATTTCAACATTCAAGTCTTCTTATTTAAGGAATACATTCTGTAAGGCTATAGATGCCATAGTGATTCCTCTGATGGATCTGCGCAAAGTCAATTGAAAACTTTCTGGAAAGGACTTACCATTCTAGGTGCCATTAAGAACATTTGTGATTCGTGAAACAGGTCAAAATACCAACATTAACAGGAGTTTGGAAGAAGTTGATTCCAACCCTTATGAATAACTTTTAGGGGTTCAAGACTTCAACAGAAGTAGGAACTGCAGATATGGTAGAAATAGCAAGAGAGTGAGAATTAGAAGTGGAACTTGAAGATGTGACCGAATTGCTGTAATCTCATAATAAAACTTGAACAGATGATGAGCTGTTTCTTATGGATGAAGAAAGAAAGTGGTTTCTTTCTTTTTTTTTTTTTAAAGTCTTTATTGAATTTGTTACAATATTGCTTCTGTTTTATCGTTTTGGGTTTTTTTTTGGCTGGGAGGCATGTGGGATCTTAGCTCCCTGAACAGGGATCGAACCCGCACCCCCCGCACTAGAAGGTGAAGTCTTAACCACTGGACCACCAGGGAAGTCCCCCAAGAAAGGTTTCCTGAGATGGAATTTTCTTCTGGTAAAGATGCTGTGAAGATTGTTGAAATGACAACAAAGCATTTAGAAGAGCACATAAACTTAGGTGATAAAGCAGTGGCAGGGTTTGAGAGAACTGACTCCAATTTTGAAAGGAGTTCTACTGTGGGTAAAATGCTACCAAGCAGAATTGCATGCTGTTCGTTTATGAAAGGAGCAGTCAGTCAACATGGCAAACTTCACTGTCGTCTTATTTTAAGAAACTGCCACAGCCACAGCTCAACTTTCAGCAGCTACCACTCTGATCAGTCATCAGCCATCAACATCAAGGCAACACCCTCCACCAGCAAAAACATGACTGGCTGAAAGATCAGATGACGGTTAGCAATTTTTGGAAATAAGGTGTTTTTAAATTAAGGTATGTACATTTGTTTAGACATAATGCTATTGTACACTGAAGAGTATAGTGCAAATATAACTTTTATATGCACTGGGAAACCCCCAAATTTGTGTGACTCGCTTTATTGTGATATTCGCTGTATTGCAGTGGTTTGGAACCAAACTGCAGTATCTCTGAGGTACGCCAGTACTTCTCAAGGTGTGCGTCATACCAGCAGCATCTGCATCACCTGGGAACTTGTAAGAAAATCAAATTCTCCTGCCCCACCCCAATCTCCAGCATCAGAACCTCTGAAGGTAGGATCCAGCAATCTATGTTATAATAATAATAGTAATAATAAGTGCTCCAGGTGATTCTGAAGCACACCTAAGTTTGAGAAGTGCTTCTGTACTCCAAAAAGGTAGGAGTGCCACTTGCCTGAGAGCTGTTTGTGTTGATGAAAGCCCAGAGGCAAGGGAGCGACAGCTCACCTGCATTGTTTATGGGCGATGGAAAGTCATATTATAATTATAAAAGAAAAGAAATGAGAAAAGGGTCTGACCTGGAAGATGAAGTACTGCTATAAACCCTCTTCTTCAGTGTAGCTCTGCAAGGCAATCTGCTCACCTCATAATCACCCACACCTAGAGTCAGGTTTGGTTTTTATGAAGATAAGCAGAAATATGAGGCTCTTATTATGAAAACTTTGGTCACTAGAACCAGAATTTGAAAAGGCTTAGGTGGATGATAGTTCTTGAAGTATTAAAGCAAAATGACAACAGTCATACTTAACGTATGTATTTTGCATAACCTAAAACATATTCTGGGGCTGTGGCTCAGATCCTAGCTGTGGCTCTGATTCTTCAGTAAAAGTGGGGACAGAGTGGAGGAATCTGGCCTTGGGGGTAGTGAGTGGTCTGGCTCCAGTGGAAGGGCTGAGAATTGAGCATGGGAATTTATTTTCCTTTTGGCCCACCTCTTTTTCTGACTCCCAGCACTCGTCCTCGTTCTTTCCCTAGCATCCTCCCGAGGTCAGGACCAGGCTGAGATAAGCAGAGCATCTGGGGTACACAATTAAAGGGGACGTGACATGCTCTCTCAGGTCCCTGTACAACCCCTGTGGCCTAGGATTGTGTGGCTTCCCTTGTTCACTAGAGGCACCTGGAGAAGAGACCCACATGGGCCCTGGAAGCCACTCAGCGCAGCCAGGCAGGGGACTCTAGGGAACTGGGTACCCAGAGAGATCTAGGAGCAGAGTACAGGCTCCAGGGGGGGCATGTTCTTTCGATCCCTTAAAATTCTTGCAGGAGCAGGTCAGAGTGGGGCCCTCTAGCTTGAGTCTTTGAGAATTAAACTGGTTTAGTAAAACTGCACATGACCAAGAAAAGAGACGCTCCCCACCTCAGAAGTAATTTGGGAAATGGGAATTCAAACAGCAGTGTAGCTTAGAAGGGTTGAACCAGGGGAGGGATGTGGTCAGAACGCTTTAGAAATTAAAAAATCTGTTCCGTCATGTAGCATCCAACTTCCTGGGGAAATGATTCAGATTTTAGATTTTCTAACATACTGAAATGGCTAAATTATACCAACAAAATGTCTGTTTTGGGTACTTTAAAATATCACAGAAAAGATACTGAAAACTGGCATTGCCATCTCTAGTAAATGGAGAAAGTCTCTCGGAGAGCAGGAAACATCTTCTTCACCTCTGGGTGACCCCAGAGCTCAGCATAGCAGCTGGCTCCTCCTTGCCTTCTGAATGAACAAAACCAGAATAACAGTTCACGCACAGAATAATGAAGTTCACGTACAAAGAAATGGGTTTCAGACTCAGCAGAGACTTAGTTTAGATCAAAGGAAGAACTTTGTGAGCTCTCAGATTGCTACACAGCAAGTAAGCTGCCTTAGATGAGTGAAAAAACTCCTCCCCACTTGCCCCCGAAAAATACTGAAATGTGGCAGTAGTAGCTAACTAGCCAAGAACAGATTCTTCTCACCTGCCATAGTACAGAGTTGTTGCAAGGAAACCTCTTAATTTGTTAGCCCTCTGTGCCACAGTGGCTTGGAGATACATGTTGAAGATGGCAGAAGCACGATAAGAATGTACCCTGAATCCTTGAGTCGCTGCTTGCTGGAAAGCTGCCTGATAGAGTACAGCAATATTGTATGAACAAGATATAAACTTCTATTGTGTTGCGCCACTGAGATTTGGGGACTGCTTGTTACAGCAGCTAATATTACTTTCCCCAACTAGGTAGCGAATGTGGCCAACAGGTTATGACAAAGTGGGCACAAAGATATTTATTTTATTCTCTACAGATTGCTACACGCTTAGAATATTTCATAATAAATAAGAAAACAGGATGCTCTACACCTTTAGGGACTCTGAGAAATCCACTTCAGGTCATAGTCTGAAAAAAGGAAGCAAATGAGGGCTTCCCTGGTGGCGCAGTGGTTGGGAGTCCGCCTGCCGATGCAGGGGACGCGGGTTCGTGCCCCGGTCCGGGAAGATCCCACATGCCGCAGAGCGGCTGGGCCCGTGAGCCATGGCCGCTGAGCCTGCGTGTCCGGAGCCTGTGCTCCGCAACGGGAGAGGCCACAACAGTGAGAGGCCCGCGTACAGCAAAAACAAAAAACAAACAAAAAAAAAGGAAGCAAATGAGAAGGAGAAAGTATACACAAGGGACTTCAACTGTATTTAATGCTCTATTTCTTTAAAAACAAGTTGTTCTGAGATAACTTAGCCAAACACAAAAGGCTACTTGCTCTATTAAACAATTAAAAACCATATCCTTAATTAGTCGGCTTTCTTCCCAGAGAGGGTAACGTTTCATGAAAGGAATGGAGAAGGTGCATGATACCAAGGAGACCCTGGACTTGCTCTACATGACTGGACCCAAGGCAACCAGGAGTGATGTCTGTGACACCTTCTGCATTAGGAAGTGCTCTGGGGTGGAGGGGTAGCACATCTACACTGCTCTTGGAATATTACTGTTCCCTCTGAAGGTGAGTAAATAAGGAAGGAATTTACTGTTTTTCCTTCCTTTGGTAAACAATGACATTTCAAATCATGATAGTGGAAAAATACTGTTTTTAAAACAGTTGACTTTCAGGAAACTTTTATGTAATCTGCCTGCATGGTCGAAGTATGAACACTGGCTGGGTTACTTTCCCCTTGACTGATTCCTCTAAAGCCACAGGTACAAGCGTTAAGTTCTCACAGGACATAACATAAAGTTCTTTAACTACGTGTGACTAAGTTCCTTCAAGAAGAGCTTTACCCTAGAACGCCCTGCTTATTCAGAGCTCAGATCCATAAACGTTTAAGGACAGTCTGAACTCCTGAGAGCTTCCTAAGCAGCCCCTGTGGCCCAGGAATAGGAATGGCTGTGAGAGAAGGGTAAGGGGTCTCCCATCAGAGAGGGCATCAACCACGTCCATTCCTTTGCCCTCGCTGCTGGTGCTGGGAGGGTGTGCTTGGTCCATTTTCCTTCCATGAGTTCACATTTGATATTGCCAACATTCGTCCATAGTACCCACTCAAGGAAGTAAAACTTTGAAGCTTTCAGAGCTAAAACGACTGAACAACTGGCTTCCACTCTGGCATCAGAGGCTTCCTTTTCCATTTAGCAAACCGACAGAGAGCTCTCTGAGCAATGCCCAGGACTGTGGGCTGTGGGGAGCACAGAGCAGACAGTGCAGTAGCAGAGATGTCACCGGGATCTGCCAAAAAAAAGAGGTACTAATTTGTATGGCAGGAATTCATGGGGACATTCTTTCTGCCACAATAGGGAATCAGAGCTGTTTTCATGGAGGAAGTGACATTTGAACCAGACCTTACGGAAACAATCAATCTGTTCAGGAAAGGTCAAGGTTATTGAAAATCAGTAAAGTGCTTACTGTGAGTTGGGATTCATTCACATTTTATGCCACACTCACGGTATGCTTTGTGTTTTTAATGGAATATTTCAAGCAAACAGAAAGGTATAAAGAAACATATAGGCAGAGTTCACATTTCCCCACAACTAGGGTGCCTGCCGGACGCTGGTGGGGGACCTTGACGCCCAAGGAGACGGGAGGAACCCCTGAGCGACTCGGTAGGACGAGGGGGAGTGGAGGGGGAGGAGAAGTGGAGGCCAGACAGGACTGGTGCACCTGAGGGGTGGCTGGGAGTGGGGAGGGGTTCCCACGCTTGGAAGAACCCTCGGGGACTCAGAGGATCAGGGGGAGCACGTCTAGCATCTCTCCTGCCCAATTGGCCCCAGGAAGCTTGCAGGGCTCCCCGGCCAGGTCCTCTGCCGTCCAAGGCTCCTTCCAGGATTTATTGGTCCTAGGGGCATAGGAGGGAGGTGGGGGGGAGAAGAAGAGAGCCAGGCGGGAGGGACCCTCTGGGACCAGAGGATCAGGGGAGGCGTGGCGTGTGTTTCCCCCTCCAACTTGGGCCCCGGGAAGCCTGCTGGGCTCCCGGGCCTGGTCTTCCATTCTCTGGGGCACCCTCTGGCCTGTGGGTCCTAGGGGCTGGGAGCGAGGGAAGAGGGGGGAAGAGGAGGAGAGGCAGATGGTGGGGGGGCGGGCCACCAGGACTGGAGGATCACAGAAAGTGCAGCAGGCGTTTCTCCCACCCACTCGGCCCCAGGAAGGCTGCTGGGCTCCCAGGCCGGGTCCTGTGCCCTCCAAGGCCCCCTCTAGGCCACGTGGGTCCTAGGGGTGTAGGTGGGGGGGAGCCCTGTGGGATTGGAGTATCAGGGGAGGCACAGAGGGCGTTTCCCCCACCCACTCAGCCCAGGAAGCCTGCTAGGCTGCCAGGCCGGGTCCCCTGCCTTCCGGAGTCCCCTCTGACCAGGTGGGTCCCACAGGCATAGGAGGGAGGGAAAAGGGAGAAGAAGAAGAGAGGTCAACAGGGAGGGGCCGTCCAGGATCAGAGGATCAGGGGGGAACAGGCCTAGTGTTTTCCCCACCCACTCGGGTCCAGTGAGCCTGCTAGGGTCCTAAACCTTGTCCTCCGCCCTCCTGGGCCCTTCCTGCTGTGGCCCCTCCTGCTGCCTTGAGCCTAAGCCCCACCCCCACCCCGGGGCCTATTCCTGCCCTGTGTGTCCTAAGCATAGGCTCCGCCTACCACCTAAACTGGCCCCTGCCTAAGTCCTGCTACCCACAGCCAAGGTCCTTCCTGGCTTTTTTTTTCTTTTTCTCCTCTTTTTTACCATTACGGTTCTGTCTCACCTTCCAGTCACTGTTTCATCTCTATTTCGATTTTTTATTCTTTCTAACATATCTGCTAGTTTTCTAATCTAATTTTATTTTTTACTCTTTGTTATTGTTCTGCTGCTTTTTTTTTTCTTTTCCTTTTTGCCCCCCCATGCAGCTTGCAGGATCGCGATTCACGAGCTGGGGGTCGGGCCAGAGCTCCTGCAGGTCCAAACCACTGGACTAACAGAGAAGCTCAGACCCCAGGGAATATTCATGGAGTGAGGTCTCCCGGAGGTCCTCATCTCAGCACTAAGACCCAGCTCTACCCAACAGCTTACAAACTCTAGCTGGAAGCCTCAGGCAAAACAACCAGTAAAACAGGAACACAATCCCACCCATCAAAGAAAAAAAAAAAAAGAGATGACAAAAAAATATGTCACAGATGAAGCAAGGTGAAAACCTACAAAATCAAGTAAATGAAGAGGAAATAGGCAACCTCCCTGAAAAAGAATTCAGAGTAATGATAGTAAAGATGATCCAGAATCTCAGAAATTGAATGGAGGCATGGATGGAGAAAATACAAGAAATGTTTAACAAAGATCTAGAAGAACTGACGAACAAACAAACAGATGAACAAAACAATAACTGAAAAGAAAAATACAACACAATAACTGAAATGAAGGAATGAATAACAGAATATTCACTGTTATTCTGTTATTCATATGAATAACAGAATAACTGAGGCAGAAAAATGAGTAAGTGGACTGGAAGACAGAATGGTGGAATAACTGCTGAGGAGCAGAGTAAAGAAAAAAGAATGAAAAGAATTAAAGACAGTCTCAGAGACCTCTGGTATAACACTAAACACACCAACATTCAAATTATAGGGGCCCCAGAAGAATAAGAGAAAAAGAAAGGGTCTGAGAAAATATTTGAAGAGATTACAGTGGAAAACTTCCCTAACATGGGAAAGGAAGTAGTCACCCAAGTCCAGGAAGCACAGAGAGTCCCATATAGAACAAACCCTAGGAGAAATACACCAAGACACATATTAATCAAACTGAGAAAAACTAAATTCAAAGAAAAAAGATTAAAAGCAGCAAGGGAAAAGCAATAAATAACCTACAAAGGAATCCCCATAAGGTTATCAGCTGATTTTTCAGCAGAAACCGTGCAGGCCAGAAGGGAGGGGCAAGATATACTTAAAGTGATGAAAGAGAAAAACCTACAACCAAGATTACTCTACCCAGCAAGGATCTCATTCAGATTCAACAGAGAAATCAAAAACTCTGCAGACAAGCAAAAGCTAAGGGAATTCAGCACCACCAAACCAGCTTTACAACAAATGCTAAAGGAACTTCTCTAGGCAGGAAACACAGAGAAGAAAAAGACCCACAAAAACAAACTCAAAACAATTAAGAAAATGGTAATAGGAGCATACACATTGATAATAACCTTGAATGTAAATGGATTAAATGCTCCAACCAAAAGAAACAGACTGGCTGGATGGATACAATAACAAGACCCATATGTATGCTGTCTACATGAGACCCCTTCAGACCTAGGGATACATGCAGACTGAAAGTGAAGGGATGGAAAAAGATATTCCATGCAAATGGAAATCAAAAGAAAGCTGGAGTAGCAATACTCGTAACAGATAAAATAGACTTTAAAATAAAGACTGTTACAATAGGTAACTACAAGGACGTTACATAATGATCAAGGAATCAATTCAAGAAGAAGATATAACAATTATAAATACTTATGCACCCCACATAGGAGCACCTCAATACATAAGGTAAATGCTAACAAATACAAAAGGGGAAACCGACAATAACACAATAATAGTAGGGGACTTTAACACCCCACTTACACCAATGGACAGATCATCCAAACAGAAAATAAATAAGGAAACACAACCTTTAAATGACACAATAGACCAGATAGATTTAACTGATATTTATAGGACATTCCACCCAAAAGTGGCAGAATACCCTTTCTTCTCAAGCACACATGGAACATTATGCAGGAGAGATCACATCTTGGGCCACAAATCAACCCTCAGAAAATTTAAGAAAATTGAAATCGTATCAAGCATCTTTTCTGACCACAACGCTATGAGATTGGAAATCAATTACAGGAAAAAAACTGTAAAAAACACAAATGCAAGGAGTCTAAACAGTGCACTACTAAATAATCAAGAGATCACTGAAGAAATCAAAGAAGAAATTAAAAAATACATAGAAACAAATGACAATGAAAACACGATGATCCAAAACCTATGGTATGCAGCAAAAGCAGTTCTAAGAGGGAAGTTTATAGCAATTTAACCTCACCTCAAGAGACAAGCAAAATCTCAAATAAACAATCTAACCTTACACCTAAAGCAACTAGAGAAAGAAGAACAAAGAAAACCCAAAGTCAGTAGAAGGAAACAAATCATAAAGATCAGAGCAGAAATAAATGAAATAGAAATGAAGAAAACAACAGCAAAGATCAATAAAACTAAAAGTTGGTTCTTTGAGAAGATAAACAAAATTGATAAACCTTTAGCCAGACTCACCAAGAAAAAAAGAAATAAGACGCAAATCAGTAAAATCAGAAATGAAAAAGGAGAAAACACAATTGACACTGCAGAAATACAAAGGATTATAGAGACTCTACAAACAACTATATACCAATAAAATGGACAACCACAAAGAAATGGACAAATTCTTAAAAAGGCACAACCTTCTAAGACAGAACCAGGAAGAATTAGAAAATATAAACAGACCTATCAAAAGTAATGAAATTGAAACTGTAATTAAAAATCTTCCAACAAACAAAAGTCCAGGACCGGATGGCTTCACAGGTGAATTCTATCAAACATTTAGAGAAGAGCTAACACACATCCTTCTCAAACTCTTCCAAAAAATTGCAGAGGGAAAAACACTCCCCAATTCGTTCTACAAAGACACTGTCACCCTGATGCCAAAACCAGACAAAGATATCACAAAAAGAGAAAATTACAGACCAATATCACTGATGAACATAGATGCAAATATCCTCAACAAAATACTAGCAAACAGAATCCAAGAGCACATTAAAAGGATCATAGAGCATGATCAAGTGGCATTTATCTCAGGAAAGCAAGGATTCTCCAATATACACAAATGAATCAATGTGACACACCATATTAACAAATTAAGGAATAAAAACCATATGATCATCTCAATAGATGCAGAAAAAGCTTTTGACAAAATTCAACACCTTTTTATGGTAAAAAGTCTCCAGAAAATGGGCATAGAGGCAACCTACCTCAACATAATAAAGGTCATGTAGGACAAACCCACAGCAAACATCATACTCAATGGTGAAAAACTGAAAGCATTTCCACTAAGATCAGGAACAAGACAAGGATGTCCACTCTCGCCACTCTTATTCAACATAGTTTTGGAAGTCCTAGCCATGGCAATCAGAGAAGAAAAAGAACTAAAAGGAATACAAATTGGAAAAGAAGAAGTACAACTGTCACTGTTTGCAGATGACATGATACTATACATAGAAAATCCTAAAGATGCCACCAGAAAACTACTAGAACTAATCAACTAATGAATTTGGTAAAGTTGCAGAATACAAAATTAATGCACAGAAATCTCTGGCATTCCTATACACTAACAATGAAAAATCAGAAACAGAAATCAAGGAAACAATCCCATTTACCATCGCAACAATCCCATTTACCATCGCAAAAGAATAAAATACCTAGGAATAAACCTACCTAAGGAGGCAAAAGACTTGTACTTAGAAAAGTAGAAAACACTGATGAAAGAAATCAAAGATGACATAAACAGATGGAGAAATACACCATGTTTTTGGATTGGAAGAATCAATATTGTGAAAATGACTACACTAACCAAGCTATCTACAGATTCAATGCAATGCCTATCAAACTACCAATGGCATTCTTCACAGAATTAGAACAAAAAATTTTACAATTCATATGGAAACACAAAAGATCCCAAATAGCCAAAGCAATCTTGAGAAAGAAAAACGGAGCTGGAGGAATCAGGCTACCTGACTTCAAACTATACTACAAAGCTACAGTAATCAAAACAACATGGTACTGACACAAAAACAGAAATATAGATCAATGGTACAGGATAGAAAACCCAGAGATAAACCCATGTACATATGGTCACCTTATCTTTGATAAAGAAGGCAAGAATATACAATGGAGAAAAGACAGCCTCTTCAATAAGTGCTGGGAAAACTGGACAGCTACAGGTAAAAGAATGAAATTAGAACACTACATAACACCATACACAAAAATAAACTCAAAATGGATTAAAGATCTAAATGTAAGACTGGACACTATAAAACTCTTAGAGGAAAACACAGGAAAAACACTCTTTGACATAAACCACAGCAAGATCCTTTTTGATCCACCTCCTAGAGTAATGAAAATAAAACCAAAAATAAACAAATGGGACCTAATGAAACTTCAAAGCTTTTGCACAGCATAGGAAACCATAAACAAGAGGAAAAGACAACCCTCAGAATGGGAGAAAATATTTGGAAATGAAGCAATGGACAAAGGATTAATCTCCAAAATATACATGGAGCTCAATATTGAAAAAACAAACAACCCAATTAAAAAATGGGTGGAAGACCTAAATAAACATTTCACTGAAGAAGACATACCAGTGGCCAAGAGGCACATGAAAAGATGCTGAACATCACTAATTATTAGAGAAATGCAAATCAAAACTACAATGAGGTATCACCTTACACCAGTCGGAATAGCCATCACCAAAAAATCTACAAACAATAAATGCTGGAAAGGGTATGGAGAAAAGGGAACGCTTTTGCACTGTTGGTGGGAATGTAAATTGATACAACCACTATGGAGAACAGTATGGAGGTTCCTTAAAAACTAAAAATACAACTACCTTATGACCTAGCAATCCCACTACTGTGCATATACCCTGAGGAAACCATAATTCAAAAGGACACATGTACCCCAATGTTCACTGCAGCAGTATTTACAATAGCCAGGACATGGAAACAACCTAAATGTCCAGCGATAGATGAATGGATAAAGAAGATGTGGTACATATGAACAATGGAATATTACTCAGCCATAAAAAGGAATGAAATTGGGTCATTTGTAGAGATGTGGATGAACCTAGAGTCAGTCACACAGAGTGAAGTAAGCCAGAAAGAGAAAAACAAATATCATATATTAATGCATATATGTGGAATCTAGAAAAATGGTACAGATGAACCTATTTGTAGGAATAGAGACGAAGACATAGAGAACAGACATGTGGACACAGGGCGGGAAGCAGAGGGTGGGACGAATAGGGAGATTAGGTTTGACATAAATACACTACCATGTGTAAAATAGCTAGCTAGTGGGAACCTGCTATATAGCACAGGGAGCTCAGCTCGGTGCTCTGTGATGACCTAGAAAGGGGGGGGAAGGGGAGGAGGGAGGTCTAAGAGGGAGGGGATATAGGTATACATATAGCTGATTCACTTCATTGTACCGCAGAAACTAACACAACATTGTAAAGCAATTTTACTCCAATTAAAAAAAAAAGAATAATAGAACAAATGTTTTTGTATCCACTCTCCTGCTTTGTCAAATCACAACATTTTATGTTTTTTGCTTTAGGTCTTAATATCACATTGCAGCTTCCTAGGTAGCCCTCTGCTTTGTATTCTTCTCTTTGTCTCCAGAGGTAACCGCCCTCTTGAAATGGCACTCATTTCTCTAATTTGGAATTTGTATCCTCTGCTTTTTACTTTCTCCTCCCTGGCAGATGCCTTTCATGGACTATTCATTCTTTCCATGAACCTTAGAAGAGATCTCCACCCAGGACTCCACTGAGTGAGGTTGGCACGAATGATAAAGCATCCTGGCCTTGTCTCAAAGTCCAGCTCTTTCCAGAAGATCAGGTTAGACTTAGAACCTAAGACGTAGAGGGAAGAAAGAACTGGATCTGATGTACCCTTTGGCTCCTTATCTGTCCACAGCTGATCAGGGCCTGATGTGGACACTCAGAAATTGCACCTCTGAAGAGACAAAGACCATGCTAGACCAACAGTCAGAAATCCTGGTTTCAAATCAGAGCTCCTCCAGCTCCTAGCAATGTAACCACGGGCAGGACACTTAGCCTCTCCAAGCCCATTTATTTAACTTTAAAATGAATACACGACATGCCTGAGCTGCCAGCCTCCCAGGGCTGTGTCTGTGTGCCTTTGCTGTGCCTCCTCAGCACCTTGAACTTAGTGCTATTGTACATTTCACAGCTGTATAATAATTGTTGACTCACTTGCCTTCTCCGCTCAACTGTGAACTTCTTGAGAGTAGGGACCATGTGCCTGACACATAATAGGTGCTTAATAAATACTGGATGAATTAAACTGATCAGACATAAATGTCTTTACACTCCAACATATTTATATGCATATATTCATGATCTATAAAGCATACAAAAAACTACCAGCTGTAATTCTCATTTGGCAACACTAATTAGCATAACTGATAATGGGAGCCAGGACCGCCCCATCCGAGCACTGAAACTTGGATTGCTGGACCTGGAAATCTCCTATGATGGCGACCGAGGCCTAAGCCTCTGAAGCTGGGCTGTTCTCGGTCAAATCCAGACGCTGCCATTGATGTGTCATGGCAAATTACTTAACCTCTTTGTTTCTCAGTTTGTCATCTGTCAGCCCTAATGAAGACCAGCCGCACCAGGGCAAGGATTTAGGTCTATTTTATTCACAAATCTAACAACACACCATAAATAGGGCTGGGCCCATCACTGGAAGTCAGTATACAGTATAGTCAGTGAAGGCATGGCTCCTAGGACCCACCTCCTAGGATCACTGTGGGGAGAATGTGATTTAACGTGGAAGAACTTAGCACGATGCCTGGTATGTAGTGAGCACAGTCACACCTCTGTAAAATAATAGGTTTTGTTCTAGGGATTTTTTTTGTAGGTGTGACATGGTGTCTCTGTCTTTTCTATTAACAATATTGTGTTAGTTTCAGGTGTACAGCAAAATGATTCAGTTTATATATATATTTATATATATATATTCTTTTTCAGATTCTTTTCCATTATAGGTTATGATAAGATATTGAATATAGTTCCCTGTGCTATACAGTTAATCCTTGTTGGTTATCTATTTTATATATAGTAGCGTGTATCTGTTAATCCCATACTCCTAATTTATCCCTCCCCCACTTTTCCCCTTTGGTAACAATGTTGTCTGTGTCTGTAAAGTAATGGTTTTGATTACTAATTCGTGGCTCTGAGGGAATGTCATAGTTTCACTGAGTCTTGATGTTGGTCTCAAAGCCCCGAGATCTCCCCACACTGAGGTGCCGTGAGCTCAGCTTTTCCCACAGCATAATGACCAGTGTAAGTGGCACTGATGGGCCTGTCTGGTCCTCCTGGCTTTGTGTGGTACAGCTCCTAGGATCACATGACGAAGGACAGACCACAGGCCATGAGTGGATCCACCCTTTCACTCCTTCGCCTCCACCCTCCTCCCCATGCTATCAAGCTTCCTGGCCATACAAGCGTCCAGGACACTGGATAAGACAAAGAAGAGTCCACAGACTGGTAGAGAAACGCTCACAGCTGTGAGGAATTACATGAGCAGAATTTTCTGGCACCTTGGCCTGAAATGAGGGGAGCAAATGTCAAGCATGTTTTAGATTGGAAAGAATAATAAGCAAAATGCTACTATGTGGGGAATTCCACAAACATATGGGAAACGTAAGATGGTATTAAGGAAAGGCTAAGTAATTTAGTCACGTGGTTCCTCCCAAGCCCTTTCAGCCCTGCCACCTTTAAGCATCCCTGTCAGACCACTGCTCTGTTAAATAACATTTGTATTGTTCCCTGATTTCAAAAGCTCATTCCATTTTTCATCATTATAAAAGTTCACTGTAAAATTCTGGAAAATACCAGAAGAATGATTAAGAAATACGAAAACTTCACCATCACCAGAGAAATCCACTGTTAACATTTTGGTAAATCTCCTTCAGTATTTTATGATTTATATATTACTTTTTTAAAAAACAAACTCATGACTGTATTGCAGAGAACTAAATATTGTGTTTTCTCCATTTAGACTGTGTACATCTTATGTTATTAAGTAGACTGAAAATTTTTGAATGTTTTTAGTCTACTGTAAAGCAAAACATGCATACAAAAAGGGCTACATAACATATATGTACATTTAAACAATAAGAATAAGGAAAATAAAATGAACATTCTGGAATATGATTCTTGCTGACTACATAGTATGTAACCCAGGGATATGCCATAATTTAATCTTTCTCCTGTTAAATATTTAGGATCTATGCTCTTTGTGCCAATCTCTGATTATTTCTTTAGGATGAATTTTGGGGAGTGAACCTACACTGAGGGGAAGGGTATATAACCATTTTTTAATTCAAACTTTTTGTTTTGATATAATTGTAGATTCACATGTGGTTGTAAAACAAAATAATACAGAGAGGTCCTGTGTATCCTTTACCCAGTTTCCTCCAACAACCAGGATATCAAGACTAATACAGTCAAGACATAGAACATCTCCATCATCACAAAGATCCCTCATGTTGGGAGTTCCATGGTGTCCTGCTGGTTAGGATTCTGGGCTTTCACTGCCATGGCAAGGGTTCAATCCCTGGTCTGGGAACTGAGATCCCACAAGTCGCATGGCATGGCCAAAAAAAAAATCCCTCACGTTGTCCTTTTATAGCCACAACCACTTTCATCCTGGCCCCATCCCATCCTGATGACTATTAATCTTTTTTCCACTTCTTAAAAACAAAAATGAACATATGGGACCTAATCTAACATACAAGCTTTTGCTCAGCAAAGGGAACCATAAAATAATAAAAAGACAACCTACAGAATGGGAGAAAATATTTGCAAATGATCCAACTGACAAGGGCTTAATCTCCAAAATGTACAAACAGCTCATACAACTCAACACAATCGAAAAATGGGCAGAAGAGTCTTCATAATAGACATTTCTCCAAAGAAAACATATAGATGGCCAGTAGGCACATGAAAAGATGCTCAACATCACTAACTATCAAAGAAATGCAAATCAAAACTACCATGAGGTACCACCTCACACCAGTCAGAATGGCCAACACTAAAAAGTCTACAAATAACAAATGCCAGAGAGGGTGTGGAGGAAAGGGAACACTCCTGCACTGTTGGTGGGAGAGTAAGTTGGTGCAGCCACTATGGAAAACAGTACGGAGGTTCCTCAGAAAACTAAAAATAGAATTACCATATGATCTAGCAATCCCACTCCTGGACATATACCCAGACAAAACTAGAATTCAAAAAAACACATGCACCCCTATGTTCATAGCAGCATTATTCACAATAGCCAAGACATGGAAACAACCTAAATGTCCACTGACAGACGAATGATAAAGATCTGGTACATATATACAATGGAATACTACTCAGCCATAGAAAAAGAACAAAATAATGCCACTTGCCGCAATACGGATGCCACTTAGTGTGATAATCTCTAGTTAAGTAAGTCAGAAAGAAAAAGACAAATACCATATGATATCACTTATATGTGGAATCTAAAATATGGCACAAATGAACCTATCTACAAAACAGAAACATACAGACACAGAGAACAGACTTGTGGTTGCCAAGGGGCAGGGGAGGGAGAGTGATGGACTGGGAATTTGAGGTTAGCAGATGCAAACTATTACATTTAGAATGGATAAACAACAAGGTCCTACTGTATAGCACAGGGAACTATATCCAATCTCCTGGGATAAACCACAATGGAAAAGAATTAAAAAAAAAGAATGTATACCTGTGTATAACTGAGTCACTTTACTGTACAACAGAAATTAGTACAACACTGTAAATCAACTATACTTCAATAAAAAAATAGAGAAGAATCTTTTTTCCATTTCTGTAAGTATGTCATTTCAAGAACACTATATAAGCAGAATAATATAGCATGTAGCCTTTTAGGATTGGCCTTATTCACCCAGCATATCAACAGGTCCTTCCTATTTACTGCTGAGTAGTATTCCATGGTATAGATGCACCACAGTTTAACCATGCACCTGAGAAAGATATCTGGGTTGTTTCCAGTTTGGGGCTAGTACAAATAAAGTGGCTATGAACATTTGCATGAAAACTTTTGTGTGAACATAGTTTTCATTTCTCTGGGATGAATGTCCAGGAGTGCAATTGCTGGGTTGTATGGTCATACTAATTTGTTTAAGACACTGCCAAACTGCTTTCCGGAGTAGCTGTACCATTTTCCTTCCCGTGAGCAGTGTGTGAGTGATCCAGTTTCTCCACATTTTCCCCAGCATTTGGTGTTGTCACTACTTTTTATTTTAAGCATTCTGATGAGATATCTCATTGTGATTTTTTTTTTTTTTTTTTTTTTTTTGCGGTACACGTGCCTCTCACTGCCATGGCCTCTCCCGTTGTGGAGCACAGGCTCCGGACACGCAGGCTCAGCGGTCATGGCTCACGGGCCCAGCCGCTCCGCGGCATGTGGGATCTTCCCGGACCGGGGCACGAACCCACGTCCCCTGCATCGGCAGGCAGACTCTCAACCACTGAGCCACCAGGGAAGCCCTCATTGTGATTTTAATTTGCTCTTCCCTAACGGCTAATGATGTTGAACAGCATTTCATTTCATGGGCTTATCTATCATCTGTATGTCTTCTTCAGTGAAATGTCTCTTTACGACTTTTGTCTATTTTCTAATTGGATTGCTTATTTATTTATTTATTTTAGTGCTGAGTTTTGAGAGTTTTTAAAACTTTCTAGTGCCAGTCTTTTGTCGGATATATGGTTCGAAAATATTCTCTGTTTGTAGGTTGTGTCTTCATCCTTTTAACATGATGTTAAAGTCTACTTTCTCTTTGTTGCTCAGACTGTGTAATTTCTATTATTCTATATTCTAGTTCACGGCATCTTCCCCTGTCTCATCCATGCTGCTGTTGAGCCGATCACTGAGTATTTTGTTTTGGTTACTGTATTCTGTGGTTCTAAAATTTCCATTTGGTTCTTCTTAATACCTTTATTTTTTTGTCGTTGAATCTTTGTTTCTAGCATGTTCGTAATTGCTTATTGATGTATTTTGATCTTGGCTGCTTTAAAATCTTGTCATCATGATACTAACGTCTCAGCCACCTTGGTGTTGACATACACTGTCTTCTTCATTCAGTTTGAGATCTTCGAGATACTTGGCATGATGAATGATTTTCAATTAACCTGGACATTTTGCATATTATATGATGAGACTCTGAATTCTGTTTTAACGGGTGCACCCTGCTCTGGCAATGGAGGTGGCCAGGGCTCCTTGATAATGCAGGGTAAGGATGAGAGTCCCAGCTCCCTCCCGACCTCCACTGACACTTCTCTGCTGGGAGAGCTAGGAGAGACTCATTACTGATCCCCGTGTGATCTCCACCTACACCACCGCTGGGAGGGGTGGCCTTGTTACTCCTTGTGTTAACCATGCCTTTCATTTTATGGTACTTTGACTTCTTAGGGCCTTGCTGACCTGGGAGGAACGGCCCCCCCAGAGCTAGTCAATTCCTAGAGAAAATAAATCACTCCCCTGTGAGTGCAACTTTCATATATAAGCCAACAAATCCAGAGCCCAAACCTACAACCACCTCCTATACTGGGCTCTTATACATTGGGACTCTGTTCCTCTGCTCTAAATACCCCAGGACCAGGTATCAGGCAACTCAGAACAACCCCTACACAGCCCAGCAGAAATTATTCAAACTAGCCAATCCTTAACCTACTTCCCCTGCCTCTTCCATTCCTTTGCATGGAAACCACAATAAAGACTCTTACCAAATTTTCTCCTGCTCCTTCTGCCTCCTGACCCACCCCGGTGATTCCCTGTGTGGCCCTGCTTGGTGTGGTGTGCCTCCTGTTTCTAGGGAACTGTCATTATAAACTTCTCCCTTCATGAATCGTATCTGTATCTGCATGTCTTGCCACACCTGATTAAAACAAATCTCAGCTACCCTGAAAACACAGCTGGGCAGTGATAAAAGTCCTGAATCTCCACTTGGCCTGTTATGACATCAACCCAGTGGGAGAGGAAGGGCCCCTTGTTACCTCCCTGCGGGGATGTTAAGTCCTGGCTTTCTCTGACACTGTCCCAGCCAAGAGGTTGGGGCATCTTGTTACAGTCTGGTGAGGGTGGATGTCGCAGTTCCCCTCTGACCTTTTGCTGGCATGAACCACAGTTTTTTATGCTGTTTGGCTGGAGTAGAGTGGCTATTGCTTTGAAGTTTTCTGTCTTGTTAGGCGGACTTTTCCTGGTCTTTGGCTAGAGAGAACAGCTTTGCTGGGGGCTTTTTCATCTGTGCCTGTTGCATTGTGAAGTTACTGCCATCTTCAGACCCAAGTCTGAAATACATGAGGCAATATGGAAACCCAGGGAACTCTCCACTTAGTTCTTCCTTGGGTCCTGAGGTCTCTGCTAGCCTTCCTTCTTCTCACTGCCTTTTAGAGTCTTCTTATATTTATTTTACACATAACGTCCAGGGCTTTAAGTTGTACTTAACAGGAAGAATAGGGAAAAATACGTCTACTACACTTTTCTAGAAGCAGAAGTCCCCATTTTTTTTAATTAATTTTTTTTAAGTTATTTATTTTTGGCTGTGTTGGATCTTCGTTGCTGTGCGCAGGCTTTCTCTAGTTGCGGCGAGCGGGGGCTACTCTTTGTTGCGGTGCGCGGGCTTCTCATTGCGGTGACTTCTCTTGTTGCGGAGCACAGGCTCTAGGCACGTGAGCTTCAGTATTTGTGGCTCGCAGGCTCTACAGCGCAGTCTCAGTAGTTGTGGCGCATGGGCTTAGCTGCTCCGCAGAATGTGGGATCTTCCCAGACCAGGGCTCAAACCCGTGTCCCCTGCATTGGCAGGCGTATTCTTAACCTCTGCACCACCAGGAAAGTCCCCCCATTCGTTTTTAATGCACAAACATGACAGGACCTGTTCTGAATGCCGGTCTTCATGGGTTAACCAACTGTTTCCATCAGGGTGTGATGAATACCAGTCCTCATGGGTTGATCCTCAAGGAGTTTTAGGGAGAGCAAATGATGTAAAAGGTAAGGAGCCTGGATAGGAGGCACCCAATAAATGCTTTCATACCGAGTGAACCATTTCTGTACCATGATTTCAAAAGCTTCAACTGAACGTCCCACAGAAATATAGAGGAACTTGCTAAATGAAAATTGACTTTAGGAAATATGTCATGTTAAGGTCCCTCCCCGTTTCCCCATTCCTCTGGACAGGAGCTATGTGTTTGCATTGATTTCTAAAAATGTTCTGTGGAAATATAACAAATACCTAACTTGACTGAGTAAGTACACAAAGATATTTACATCCCACACAAGCCAGGACACCAGGATCCCAGGGCAGAAGGCAATGGACAGAGTGTGTATAAAAATCAAGCACGCAGTCGCCCCTGTCGAGACGCTATCACCTCTCTACTCATTCTGGCCCCAAACTACCCATTCCAACAGCCTTCATCACCTACCTTCGTTAAGTTTCCATCTAAGAATTGAGAATTTAAACAACTCCCATCACAGCCAACTTAAGCTATGAGTAATGGAAACAAATCTTTTTCACCACCTTCCATCAGAAATTCTTTGCAAGGGCCCGTATAAACACTGTCATTTTTTAAAGGCCTTAAGTATCTGATCACTTCCTTGAGACTATACAAACCAGAGCTTCGTTTCCCGAGGCCTGCTTTCACGGGGAAGCTGCTTCCCGTAGGCCTTCAGCTTGTAGGGCAACCTTGTCAAGACCACACAGAGCCCTCTTCTGAAGACCAAAAGCAGAAATGATTCAAGAGGAAAAATCTCCTGAGAAGACTCGTTACCGTGACCAGGTTTGCAGCTTGTTCCTAACCAAAAGAAACAGCCTGCAAAAGTATGATCTCCCTCCGGCTTGTTTTTAAATGGGAAACAAGCCCACATTTAATCCAATTGACTGTGCCCCCTGTTGAGGAAGGCCATGGCGTTATTGAGCTATGGAGTTCAGGTAGTCTGCTCTACTCAAAACGAATTCACTGGGTCATCTCAAGGGAAAAGTCCTCAATCATCTGTACTTGCCCTTGCCTGAGCTGATATAGATTTAAGGTACGGATCCAAACAGGGGAATCTCAAGTGGGAACCTCTCCCTGAGAAGCAGGCTTCTGATAAATGGATCATCACTAAGTAACCCATGTCTGCTCTTAACAGAGAATAAGTCTGGCCAAGGATACACCTTAGTGAACAGACTAAATTTGAGGGCATAAGTAGACCCAGCCAGATGAATAAAGAAGACATATTTACAATGAGGATCTTTTGAAAGTGCAGGCTGAAAAAGAAACTATTTTAACGTTTGTATTTGCTACCTTGCAAACTCTTTAAATAAACTTGGTGACGCTTCTTTGAATAACAATATGAGTAATAAAAGCATGAATTACCCCAAGGCCAAGCCAAGTCTCGGTTACCTTTCCCCCTTTCCGGTTACATTTCGCACAGAGCTCAGACCAGGGCTCGCCGTGCTATGTTGTAAATTACTAGTCTACATGGCTGGCTCTCTCCTCCTCCTGTATCTCCCTGATGACTTAGGCAGGACTGAGTCGTAATTCATCTTTGTACTCTGAGGATACAGCAGTGTCTGAATAAAACTCATGAAATGAATAAATGGATGTGTGAATGAATCAATGAATCAAGGTGGAATAAATTAGCAGATTTTGAGCCACACCTTGTTTGCTAATCAGAGATTCCCATAAACGACAAAGAGTGACATGAACTGAGACTTGGTTTTCCAACAGGGAGAAAGAACTACCGTTACAGCAAGGCACCACCATTTTTGCCTTATTTTTATATAAAAACTTACTTTATATAAAACAGCTCTTTATGGATGTATGGCATGCTGGCAAAACAACATCCCTCCTTCCTTTCTTTTTTCCTTTGGCCTTGGATGAAAATAGCACTAACTGGCAGAAATGTAGTGAGATGTTTAGGAATTATGTAATGCTAATAACTCTTAGGGAATTTAAAATTTTCTAGGAGCCATTAAAATTTTTTAAAAAGAAATTAATGAAATATTTAAAAACTCAATACATTCAAAACATCAACATATAATCAATGTAAAAATTACTAAGATATTTTAATTTCTTATATTTATACTATCTTTGAAATCCAGTGTGTATTTTACATTTACAGCACATCTTGATTCAAACTGGCTACATTTCAAGGACTCAGTAGCCACATGGGGCTAGTGGCTACCATATCGGACAGCAAAGGGTTAGAAACATATTTTGTGCTCATCGGCAGCAACTCCTTCTTGTTTGGGTTTCTGATGTCACTCACTTCCTCCTCCCGTCTCACAACTCTTAATCATTTACCCTGACATTATCAGAGTGGATACAGATGTGTCATTTCTTACGTCACCTGAACTAGTTTTTCCAAGTGTATAGGGCACAAATTTGAAATGGAAAAAAACAAAAAACCCAAAGCAGCTTTTGCACTCATATCATAGTTGAAGAGGTGAAGTTCAGAGTCATGAGGTATCTATAGTCACAGGGCTAGTAGGTCTCAGGCTGTAACTAAAAGATAGGTCTTGGGACACTTGTTCCACAGTGTCTATACTTCCATCTCACCATCTCTCTTAGAATACTTCATAGCAGGGAAAAACAGCTTGTTTGAGAGTTAAATAATGAAGAAAAAGAATTTCTTGTTTCAATATGCTTACCCAACTCCTACACAAAAGGCCACATGGCTTGCTGGGGTGAGAAAGAGGTTAGGTCTCAAAAGGAAGTTATTTCCCCAACTTGAAAGAGGTATTTGGTTCTCTTCCAAAGCCAGGAGAACCTTTTAAAAATAAATCAATTCCTCGTTTCAAGAACAACCATGTAGAGCATGAATGCTGGATCGAATGCCACGTCTGAGAAAATGTCACCATCAAAGCCAAATGTAGCAACTGAACTCTCCACACAGGATAAAATCTTATCGGAATTCATAAAAAACAGCTGTCTTTCCCTCTATTTTCCTTGAGTCTAACCTTATGTACTATTTCTTGTTTAAGTAAACATACAAAGCATTTACTCCCAAAGTCAGAAAAGCAGATTCTTTTTTTAAAAGAATTAATTTGGCTCTCTCTGCCCAATTCTTACCTCTTCTATACCTCACTCTTATTCAGTGGGTTTAGCCATGTGAAAATTTTAAATGTTGAAAAGCTCTCTTGTTCTTTCTTTCTCTCTCCTCCACCTGCTGCTCTCTCGCTCTCCCCCACCTCTCTTTCTCCTTTTTAATCTCTACCAGTACCACCGTGATCGCAATCTCATCCTCCCCACCCAGTAAGAAAAGAAGGAAAATAGGTCCAGAAAATGCATTTAGCACTGCTAGGAATCCGAAGATGTGAATTTTATTCTTTAGTTTTTAAAATAATTTGTGGTATCGGTGTGATAAATCTGAAACTATTTTGGTTACTGAAGAATCGAGCGGGGGGACTTCCCTGGCGGTCCAGTGGTTAAGACTTCACCTTTCAATGCAGGGGGTGCAGGTTCGATCCCTGTTCGGGGAGCTAGGATCCCACATGCCTCGGGGCTGGGAAACCAAAACATAAAACAGAGGCAGTGCTGTAACAAATTCCATAAAGTCTTAAAAAAATGGTCCACATCAAAAATCTTAAAAAAAAAAAAAATAGAGCAAATGAGTAAATATGCTGGTATTGTTGGGAATCAGAGTTGTTACTATGGGAGAAGAGAGATAAACATGAGGTGAGGTGGGGAAAATGTGGTATTGGATTTCAATCGGAGACTAATGATTAATAAGTCTGAATGGATTTATATGTGCGTGTACATGTGCGTGTGTGTATACGTGCTGGGTATGTGTGCATGAACACGTGTGTGTGTGTATGTCTATGTTCTCCGGACTCTGTCCACTGAAGGGCGAGAAACATATGACAACCAAGTAGTGATGAGCCAACCTAGCATCCAGATCTTGGTTTCTGTAATTGGAACCAGGTCTCCTTAGGGAAATGGCCATGTCCAGGAGGGAATAGGAGTAGCTTGAGGGGGTTCCTGGTGGCCAGTTTCCAACATCAAAATGAGTAATTATAATATATTGGAAGAAAAAGGAGTAAACGAGAATCTACTGAGGGGTTTTCGTGATAAAATATACGTAACATTAAATTTACCAGATTAACTGTTTAAGTGTACAGTTCAGTGGCATCAAGTACATTCACCTTGTTGTCCAACCATCACCATCACCTACCTCCAGAACTTTCTCATCTTTGTAAGCCAAAACTCTGTACCTATTAAACAATAACTCCTCATTTCCACCTTCCCCCGGCCCTGACAACTACCATCCTATTTCCTGTCTCTATAAATTTGACTACCCCAGGTACCTCATATAAGGAAAATCATACAATATTTGATTTTTTGCATCAGTTTATTTCACTCAGCATAACATGTTCAAGGGTCATCTATATTGTAGCACGTGTCAGAATTCCATTCCTTTTTAAGGCTGCATAATATCCCATTGTATGTATATGTCACATTTTGTTTATCCTCTCATCTGTGGATGGACACGTGTGTTGCTCTCACCTTTTGGCTACTGCGAATAATGCTGCCATGAACATACAAGTATGTGAGTCCCTGTTTCCGATTCTTTTGGGTATATACCCTGAAGCGTAATTGCTGGGTCATATGATAATTGTCTAATTTTTTGAGGCTTAATGAATTTTTAAAAAGAGGAAGAAGGAATACTTTCTCTACAGAAAATCACTAGTTAATAAGTGTAAGAAACATGGCCATTAAAAATCATCATTTTGCATTCATCTATGGAAAGGATCTTACTGGCAAGGATCACCAGAGGATGCTAATGGGTGGAGAACAGGATGTCCACACAGTGGCAAGTGTCACCCTTCAGATTACTTACTAATCTCAAGGCGAGGGATACGTTCACAATGGCGAGATCTGACAGGAGCCATGTTATCCAAGTGATCAAAACTTAGCATCAACAACAGTGGGACAAACTGGCATTAAGTGGCTGTTGAAGTGCCCAATGGGGAGGACACATCACCACATAGTATTCTTTATTTTCTAATAACAGTTTTATTGAGATACAATTCACATAGCATACACATATCATTTACAACTTAAAGTGCACAATTCAATAGTAATTTTTTAGTATCTCCACAGAACTGTGCATCCATCACTACAATTTTTGGAATATTTTAACCACCCCCCGAAGAAACCACACACCGTTAGCAGTCGCTCTCCATTTCCCCCAATTCCCCCGCCCCTGGACAACCACAGATCTCTCTCTCTCTCTGGATTTGCCTATTCTGGAAATTTCAAATGAATGGAATTCTATAAAAGGTGGCTTTTTGTGACTGGCTTCTTTCACATAGCATAACGTTTTCATGCTTATTGTAGCACACATCAGTACTTCATTCCTTTTTTTTTTTTTTCTTTTTTCTTTTTTTCGTTACGCGGTCCTCTCACTGTTGTGGCCTCTCCCGTTGCGGAGCACAGGCTCCGGACGCGCAGGCTCAGCGGCCATGGCTCACGGGCCCAGCCGCTCCACGGCACGTGGGATCCTCCCGGACCGGGGCACGAACCCGCGTCCTCTGCATTGGCAGGCGGACGCTCAACCACTGCGCCACCAGGGAAGCCCAGGACTTCATTCCTTTTTATTGCCAAATAATATTCTGTTATATGGATATGCCACATTTTATTTATCCATTCATTTGTGTGGAACATTCGTGCTATCTCTCCCTTTTTTCTCTATTATGAATAATGCTGCTATGAACATGTATTTACAGGTCTTTGTGTGAACATATGTTTTCAATTCTCTTGGGTATATACCTAAGAGAGGAATTGTTGGGTGATATGGAACTCTGTTTTAACCTTTTGAGGAGCTGCCTGACTCTCTTCCAAGGTGGCTGCACCATTTTACAGCCAAAATGTTTAAATCTAATAAGAAAACAAAAATACAAATCCTGATTGTGGGACATTCTATAAGACAACTGGCCTAGAGCCTTTAAACTGTCAGTGTCACTCAAGACAAAAATTAAAAGGTAGGGAGGAAAAAAAAAGGTAGGGGGATGCTGTAATTTAAAGGAGAATAAGGATGATGGCTAAATGTAATGCTTGATTCCTTCCTGGGTTAAGAAAGAGAGGCTATAAAGGACATATTGGGGGCACATGGAGACATTTGAATATGCATTTTATATATAATATTAAAGCTACAAAGTGCACTTCCCTGAGTGTGCTAATGCGATTGTGGTTATACAGGAGAATGGCCTGGTTCTGAGGAGACTCTGGTGGAAGTATTTAAGGGTGACATCTCGATGCCTGAAGCTGACTTTTACTTACATAAAGTGTGTGTGTGTGTGTGTGTGTGTGTGTGTATACATGTGGGAAAAAAGTAGGGAGAGAGGGAGAGGGAGAGGGAAAGGGAGGGAGGGAGGGAAAGAATCACAAAATATTAACAACTGGCAGTGAGTATATGAGTGTTCATTGTGCTATTCTTTCAACATTTTTCTAGTTGTGAAATCTTTTAAAAATTTCAGAGGAAAAGTTATTTGAGAAGCACAAAATAAAATAATGCCCCAATCTATATAAAGCATGAACTGAAAAATAAGGAGAGAGAGTGCTTTTCAAACACCTCCTCAATTCATGATCTTCACTTCTGACAAGGAGATGTTTCAAACCTCAGAACCTCACTTGAAGCCTCATGTTTAGATCCCTGCTAGACTGACATAAAACAGAACCCTACTGAGATTCTTTCCAGTCCTTCTAACCTGCCTTGGGCACATCACTTAAACTCTTTAGACTTCAGTTCTCTAAACTATCAAGAAATAGAAAAGATCTGGGTTGACCTAGAGGATACCTGACCATTCTTTCAAGCTCTGAAATTCTCCGACTCTATAATCATACTTCTCAAGTAGGATTCAGGATCAATCTCCCTTCGAATATATTCTCATTGGGTTGACATTTTAGGGCTTTTGCTTCATCAGAGCTTTAGATGAAATGAGCACTTTATTTCAATATTAACCAGGAATGTTTAATCACATTTAAACAGATGAGCCTGAACACAGTAAGGATATCCCTCAGTCCTTATGCCAAAGCACACTGTTCTCACATGGGTCCTGTTGCACATTTAGGTTCGGTTCCCAGTTGATGGCCTCTGGGCATCTCACCAAGGAGTGAGCCTCCACGACCCAAGATGCCCCTGGGACAGCCAGGCAGACAGAGATGGAATGTTTCCTTTGGCCTTTTCTATATCAGGCTCCTAGGATATAATTAGGAGGTAGCTCTCAGAGCAGACAGAAGTTAAGTTGAAAAGTGTCTACGGAGAGAAGAGGGAGAGAACAGAGGAGACATCTTGTCTGGAGATGCTCTAGGATTCAAAGATTACATGATAAGTGATGAAGCAGTCCAGCCCTTGGGGGGTAGCGGAGATGGTCTCAGAACCAGCCAAAGTCAGCAAAGGGCCAAACTGTCTCCATATTAGTGGAGTTGAACCTCAAGCTCCAAGATCACAGGGCACTAGGCATTTTCTTATCTCAAAAAAAAAGTTTATTTTTTAAGGCAGGAGAGAATAGAGCTTAAAAGAATCTTCCCAAGCTGACCATAACCTTTTGAAATCCCAGAATGTCCTCACTTTGCTATTCTCCAGTTCTAAGATGGATCCTCCATGCCTCTATCAAAATGTACAGATCCACCAGTCCAGTTCCCTCATTTTACAAACAAGAAAGCAGGTTGAAAGAGGCCAGTAACTTGTCCAAGTTATCCAGCTCATTAGCCACAAAGGCACAGTTTCTTTGCTTCTTTGCTCCCTAGAACAGACCTTACTCTTAGACCCCAAGAGTGGCAGTCAAAGTGTCCATAAAGTTGCACAGAAAACAGAAGATGCACGTTCTCTGTATGGGTCCCATAAGCCAGCTCACTGCAGGTGCTGGGAATCAGGGACCGCTCTTCACTGAGACAGAGAACTTGCAGGTGCAGCAAGTGTGTGTGCCTTTTGGGGGAGATGAGAGAGCTCATGTTCACAGCCCTCCTCTTCCTCCTCCTGTGATGTTTCCAACTGAATTAAACCGAGCTCATGAGCAGATCTGGAAGTCTGAATAGACTGGGGTAAAGCAAGTTAAAACACATAACTGCACTTGAGATATAATCCAGAGAGAATATCAAAGCCAAAATGAGCGCCGTTTACGCCACTATCAGAATATATTCTTCAGATTTTATTTGATCTTTCCTGACTCTCTGGCACTGGTTCGAAGGCCACTGTTATGTTTTGATTGTTTCAATTTGCAAAATAAATTTGAAATCATCTCTGGCTTGTTCAGTTCTCTCATCTAGGGAAATAAAATTTAAAAATATATTCTCCAAGCAACCGTTTCAAATCCACTTAACAGAAAGCTCTCCAATCCTTAAACTTCATCCAACAGATGTACTAACATCCTGATATTTCTGGTTTTTTTTAATTGCATGACCCCTTTGTATAAATATGGATAGAGATAAGACTGATAGTTGTGTAAGCTGGTTAGATTCCAGCCAGGGAACAAGGAATTAATGAGAGTGGTCAGGAGAGAGATTTCGAGACGGAGAACGCTCCTTTCACATCCTTTACTGCTTTCATAATTAACTGTAAGTGATGACCTAGGACCTCCCACTGCACATGGCCTTATATGACCATAGAGAAGCTCGAAGCATAGAGGTTAACAGCCTGGGAAGGTGCCTGGGTTCAGCTTCCAGCTCTGACACACAACACCTGCATGATCTTGAGGACATCATTTAACCTCCATAAACCTCAGTTTCCAAATCTCTGAAGTGGGGGCAACTGACAGCACCTACACTGAAGAATTGCTTAACATAAAAGGGTATATCTTTCAACACCCATTTATGATAAAAACCCTGGAGAAAGTAGGCATAGAGGGAACTTTCCTCAACATAATAAAGGCCATATATGACAAACCCACAGCCAACATCGTCCTCAATGGTGAACAACTGAAAGCATTTCCACTAAGATCAGGAACAAGACAAGGTTGCCCACTCTCACCACTCTTATTAAACACAGTTTTGGAAGTTTTAGCCACAGCAATCAGAGAAGAAAAGGAAATAAAAGGAATCCAAATCAGAAAAGAAGAAGTAAAGCTGTCACTGTTGGCAGATGACATGATACTATACACAGAGAATCCTAAAAATGCTACTAGAAAACTACTAGAGCTAATCAATGAATTTGGTAAAGTAGCAGGATACAAAATTAATGCACAGAAATCTCTGGCATTCCTATACACTAAGGATGAAAAATCTGAAAGTGAAATCAAGAAAACACTCCCATTTACCATTGCAACAAAAAGAATAAAATATGTAGGAATAAACCTACCTAAGGAGACAAAAGACCTGTATGCAGAAAATTATAAGACACTGATGAAAGAAATTAAAGATGAAACAAATAGATGGAGAGATATACCATGTTCTTGGATTGGAAGAATCAACATTGTGAAAATGACTCTCCTACCCAAAGCAGTATACAGATTCAATGCAGTCCCTATCAAACTACCACTGGTATTTTTCACAGACTAGAACAAAAAATTTCACAATTTGTATGGAAACACAAAAAACACCGAATAGCCAAAGCAATCTTGAAAATGAAAAACGGAGCTGGAGGAATCAGGCTCCCTGACTTCAGACTATACTACAAAGCTACAGTAATCAAGACAGTATGATACTGGCACAAAAACAGAAAGATAGATCAATGGAACAGGATAGAAAGCCCAGAGAGAAACCCACGCACATATGGTCACCTTATCTTTGATAAAGGAGGTAGGAACGTACAGTGGAGAAAGGACAGCCTCTTCAATAAGTGGTGCTGGGAAAACTGGACAGGTACATGTAAAAGTATGAGATTAGATCACTCCCTAACACCATACACAAAAATAAACTCAAAATGGATTAAAGACCTAAATGTAAGGCCAGAAGCTATCAAACTCTTAGGGGAAAACATAGGCAGAACACTCTATGACATAAATCACAGCAAGATCCTTTTTGACCCACCTCCTAGAGTAATGGAAATAAAAACAAAAATAAACAAATAGGACCTAATGAAACTTCAAAGCTTTTGCACAGCAAAGGAAACCATAAACAAGACCAAAAGACAACCCCCAGAATGGGAGAAAATATTTGCAAATGAAGCAACTGACAAAGGATTAATCTCCAAAATTTATAAGCAGCTCATGCAGCTCAATAACAAAAAAACAAACAACCCAATCCAAAAGTGGGCAGAACACCTAAATAGACATTTCTCCAAAGAAGATATATAGACTGCCAACAAACACATGAAAGAATGCTCAACTTCATTAATCATTAGAGAAATGCAAATCAAAACTACAATGAGATATCATCTCACACCAGTCAGAATGGCCATCATCAAAAAATCTACAAACAATAAATGCTGGAGAGGGTGTGGAGAAAAGGGAACCCTCTTGCACTGTTGGTGGGAATGTAAATTGATACAGCCACTGTGGAGAACAGTATGGAGGTTCCTTAAAAAACTACAAATAGAACTACCATATGACCCAGCAATCCCACTACTGGGCATATACCCTGAGAAAACCATAATTCAAAAAGAGTCACGTACCACAATGTTCATTGCAGCTCTATTTACAACAGCCCGGAGATCGAAACAACCTAAGTGTCCATCGTCGGATGAATGGATAAAGAAGATGTGGCACATTTATACAATGGAATATTACTCAGCCATAAAAAGAAACGAAATTGAGCTATTTGTAATGAGGTAGATAGACCTAGAGTCTGTCATACAGAGTGAAGTAAGTCAGAAAGAGAAAGACAAATACCGTATGCTAACACATATATATGGAATTTAAGAAAAAAAAAATGTCATGAAGAACCTAGGGGTAAGACAGGAATAAAGACACAGACCTACTGGAGAATGGACTTGAGGATATGGGGAGGGGGAAGGGTAAGCTGTGACAAAGCGAGACACAGGCATGGACATATATACACTACCCAACGTAAGGTAGATAGCTAATGGGAAGCAGCCGCATAGCACAGGGTGCTTTGTGACCGCCTGGAGGGGTGGGGTAGGGAGGGTGGGAGGGAGGGAGACGCAAGAGGGAAGATATATGGGAACATATGTATATGTATAACTGATTCACTTTGTTATAAAGCAGAAACTAACACACCATTGTAAAGCAATTATACTCCAATAAAAAAATACATTTAGATAAAATTTTTTCTTAAAAAAAGGGTATATCTTCAATAAAACCTAGCACAGATTCACACTCACTTTAGAGTCCACAAGTATATATAGTCCCCGCCCTTAGGGAGCTAACTAAGCACGGAAGAGAGGGCCTGTGACACATTCTATGACACCGGTGAGACACCTGCCACTCTCCACATGGAGGTATATCAGCAGAGTAACACTCCCGGCCTCTGCCCCTTCCTCTCTTCTATGCTGTTAGAGGCCTGCCCCTGTGGATGAGGCCTGGGATCTCCCAGAGCTAATGATGACCTTATGGGTCAGTCTATCACATTCTGGATTCAGTATTAGAAAGGTGACCCGCCTTAGTTATGAGCCTCCTTCTCTATCCTTAGCTTTAGCAATAACAAACATGATACCTTGGTCATCATATGCCTATTTCTGTGTCTTATTTCTCAACTCCTTTAGAACTTGGTTGTTGAAGAGGGTTATTTACTGAGCTTCTCTTCTAGCTCATTAACAAGCCATTCTTCCTACAGCACTTTTTTTTTTTTTTTTTTAGCCCTGTGGGATTCCAAAACAGCTGTCTGGTGATGCAGCGTGAAAAGACTCATTACCACTGACCCAGCTCTCACAGGTGGAGTATGTTTGCAGTTCACCAAACACATCCCAAGGGCTGAACATGCCCAATCCCAAGCTTCTTACAATGAACTTTGAGCCCCATGACTCTGCAAGGCTTCTCGATCATCCTGCAACTCAGAAGCATTATTTCCCATTGCCCAATATTTCTCAGAAAAAGAAAAACACGGTCATGTAGACTCTCTGTTCTTTTTGCCCATTATCACAATCCCAAAGGTAAGGAGTGCGAAAATATATTATGTAAGAACAGCTCAGTCATCCTCTGAGATTGTGGATTTCACCCCCTGAACAAAGCTCACAGCCAGCTATGGAGTCATGATATCTTCACACAAGGCTATAATGTCACTTTACTAACAATTATTGAGCCCAAAGGGATGTAGAGATCCCAGGACACGATTCCCAATCTCAAAGAACTCCTAGACTAAAGTGGAAGAGGTGCATAAATAATTTTAATGCAAGGTGTTATGGGTACACTGGAAAGAGTGCCTCACCTCAGGGAGGATGGAAGGAGGAGGGCGTTAAAGAAAGTTTGCTACGGTATTGGATACCTTATTCAAGATGAATAAACCAAGTTAGCTACTTATGAGTGCAGAGGAAATGGGTGTCAGGATGTGTCAATAGATGAAGAGCATAAGCAAACAGAGGAGCATGGGATGTGCTAGAAAACCCAAAACTCCACCAGGGAGAGCAGATGAGGCTGGAGGGTTTGTCAGAGACAAGGTCAGGAGAGGCCAGAATGTGGCCCTAAGATCACTAGTGAGGGCTCCCAAAAACTCGGATTCCTTTGCCCCAGAAATTGGTTCTTCAATGAATAGGCTTTTGGCAAACTAGCCTGCGTGCATCTCAGTGCTGGAGCTACAGAGGTGTGTGAAAGCAGACACGTCCTTGGCCGTTACGGAGCTTCCATTCTAGTGGAGGCCAAGAAAGACTTGGCTAGACAAAGAGAGGAAGGGAGAGCAGAGAAGAGCATGTGCAAAGTCCTGGACTTAAAGGAGCATCAGGACTACGGGGGCCAAGAGAGAGGAGGTGACTGTGTTTGGAGCTGAAGGAGCGAACAGAAGACCGGCCGAGACACTGATGCCAAAGCCAGCATGCTTGTTTAAAAAAAAAAAAAAAAAGAAGAGAAAAATCCTGTCTGGTCTATATTATTGGATGGGTATGTTTTGTTTTTAATGCCAAAACTATGATGTAACAACTTGATACTGTCCACCTGGAATTCAAAAGGCAGATTTTTCTTTCTTTTTTTTTTTTTTTGGTACCACCTTTGTCTGAGAGCCTTTGAGGAGCTCAGAGTGAGCTGGGAGAGACAGCCCTGTAACGGCCTCCACCGCAGGAGAGAGAAGCACTCAGAGAGGCACGTGGCACGTGGCACGTGGCACGTGGCACGCGCCCTGGGAGGGTTGTGGAGAGTCACTGTGAGGACACGGGGGCCACCGGGAGACCTTCACTCAGGGGACCCTGCTTCAAGGGAAAGCCAGGCCACATTAGATTCTTAAGGCACTAGGATTCCAGACTGGCTGTCCATTTTAATTCCTCTTGGGCCCAGCTTTTCATCTAGAGAACACTTTTGGCTTGTACCATTCACTTTATCCATAAAACAAACACACATCAAGTGCCTACTACTGCTATGGGTTGAGTTTTCATCTCTAGGTTTCCTAGGTGGCAATGACCGTTAGGCATTATCAGCCATTCACATTAATCACAAGTGGCAGAAATACCAGCCATCTGGAAGCAGGGATGCAGAACTATCAAAAGCAGATTTTCATACCCAAATCAACGGAGGACTTGACTTTGCAGTGGAGGGAGGCATGGTTTATCACCTTTACTGACAGTGAGAAGGGTCACCACTGGCCAAATAGAAAAAAATAAAAATGAACCACTCTAACTACAACGGTGATGACTTGTCCCTGGTAGATAAGAAAGTGGAGAGCATGGTTTCCCTTGAAACAAAGCCCAGTGCCTGCGTTAGACTCAGATGTGCACAGCCAGAGCCACCAACTGCCTGGGCCAGCCTGGACATTGCTCTTGGAGGGAGGGAGTGAAGAAATCACCAGAAATCGCATCATTTTACCAACTACAAATTGGCACTTGCCATCTACCTCTACAAGGATTAAATCGTGAGCTGCTACAGCTGCTGACCTTCAACACCCCTGAAAGGAGTTCAGGGCAGGGATAAGGAATGAGGCACTCTGTGCTCTGGAAAAACTGGCAGAACAGGTCTTCAGATAGTTAAATATTTTCAGCAGATTTTATGAGCCCAATTCTTGCATGTCCTCATATCTAGAAAAGCACTATAATCCTTCATGATGACGTCTGCTCCTTGTGACTAGCAGCATCCTTCTGCAAAAAGTGTGTGCTTGGGGCTTCCCTGGTGGCGCAGTGGTTGAGAGTCCGCCTGCTAATGCAGGGGACATGGGTTCGTGCCCCGGTCCGGGAAGATCCCACATGCCGCGGAGCGGCTGGGCCCGTGAGCCATGGCCGCTGAGCCTGTGCGTCCGGAGCCTGTGCTCTGCAACGGGAGAGGCCACAACAGTGAGAGGCCCACGTGCCATGAAAAAAAAAAAAAAATGTGTGCTTGATTGCATGTATACCCCCCTTCACCAAAATCACATATATACTGACCTTCCCCCCTGCCTCTTTGGAGCAGCTTCTCAGAGCTATCTGAAATGCTGTCTTCTGGGCTATAGTCCTCAATTTGCCCCCAAATACAATTTAACTCACAGCTCTCATGTTGTGCTTTTTTTTTTTCAGTTGACAATTTAAGGAAGATTCTTCTCCAATCCTTTAACCTTGTCATTTAAAAAAATTTTAAGGAAATCAAGCAACTTGAAAGACACTGCATGAATTCTGCCTCATTTTTCTGTCCTTCTGACCCAAAATTTCTGTGAGGGATGTTCTTGTCCACAGATGCTTGTTCTCATGGTGAAATGTGAGAGGAGATGCAGGAGATGCAGATGCCAGCATCTGCAGGAAGGACGACCACTCATTCATTCATTCATTCATTTGATTCATTCTCTTGAAACCTAAAAATTGGTATTATCCTCAGGAAGGGGGCAAGGGCACATCTGCAAACCATATATATTCTGGAACATGGATTACTCACTGTGAGTCTGATATATGTGTCTTTCTGTTTCTTATTCTGGTACTTTCTACTGTGTCTGAAAAGAACTCCTGGATTATATGAAATAAAATAGCCTATGTTGACATATTATATATAACACTGTACTGGGTGTAGTGTCTTCTTAATGAAGAAGTCGATAAGACAAAGTGACAAAAAATAAAATTTTGCTGAAAAAAGAAACCTGTTTAGGACACAGAAAAATATAATTTTTTGCTTCTGAAGGTAGGTTACTCACATGTTTAAATTTTGTAATATCACAGGGAGCCAACAAAGCCCTCACTTAAGGAAGGAAACACAAAGACTGAGAGCGCTGGTGATCGGCCCAAGGCTGTTGAAGATATAAATGACAGGCAGGACAGGAATTCAATTTCAGGTCAGCCATTGTCTCATCCTACTACACCAAGAACTAACTTGAACTTGGAAAGAAAGACTTTCTTGTAATTACTAACATTGTTAGGGCTCTACATATGGACTGATGCAAATCATGATGATCATGCATGAAAATAATGATACATGCATGATAATAACGATAAATGATGATTAAACCCCAAAGTGAAGCCTCCACACAGTTCAGTAGGAAAGACATTCCATGTCAACACAAAGCAAAGATACAACAGGAGGGGGAAGAGTTTGCGGTCTTGGGGAGAATTGGTGGCCACTGGTTGATCGTGATGGCCTCCCACAAATGCCATCATTCAACCACTGGAGCTCTCAGTGTAAATGAAAGGGAGAGAATTTTGAGGCACCTAAAATACAAAGTTATTCCTATCATCCTCAACCTTTTTGCAACTAGCTCCACCTTAACTATTTAAATGATTAAAAGACTAGATTAGTTGTGACTTTAAAAAAAAGAGAATCTAGAAAAATTAGTAAACTTTCTATTCTTTATATACTCACACACAAAAGCAAACAATTTTCTAACCAGATTTCATAAATGGCCAACTTAAATGTGCCCATATCTTTACTTCTAATTACAGATTAAAAATGCCAAAATATTTAAAATTTAATTTAGGGAAGATACAAAGCAACAGTAACAATGTTTTTATGTTATGAAAGCTATTTTATGTTACTTTAGATCATATTTAATTAAACCTGACAGAGTTTTAAGTGTCAGAAGTCAAGGTGAATAGAAGGCCAGAAATAAACCCACACACCTATGGTCAATTAATCTACAACAAAGGAGGCAAGAACATGCAATGGAGAAAAGACAGTCTCTTCAATAAGTGGTGCTGGGAAAACTGGACAGCTACATGTAAAAAAAAAAAAATGATATTAGAACACTCTCTAACACCAACACAAAAATAAACTCAAAATGGATTAAAGACCTAAATGTAAGGCCGGACACTATAAAACTCTTAGAGGAAAACATAAGCAGAACACTCTTTGACATAAATCGCAGCAGTATCTTTTTGGATCCACCTCCTAGAGTAATGGAAATAAAAACAAAAATAAACAAATGGGACCTAATCAAAATTAAGAGCTTTTGCACGGCAAAGAACACCATAAACAAACTGAAAAGCTAACGCACAGAATGGAAGAAAATATTTGCAAACTATGTGACCAACAAGGGATTTATCTCCAAAATATACAAACAGCTCATGCAGCTCAACAGCAAAACACAAACAAAAAAAAAAACAATCAAAACCGGACAGAAGACCTTAATAGACATTTCTCCAAAGAAGACATACAGATGGCCAACAAACACATGAAAAGATGCTCAACATCATTAATTATTAGAGAAATGAAAATCAAAACTACAATGAGGTATCACCTCACACGGGTCAGAATGGCCATCATCAAAAAGTCTACAAGGGCTTCCCTGGTGGCGCAGTGGTTGAGAGTCCGCCTGCCGATGCAGGGGACACGGGTTCGTGCCCCAGTCCGGGAAGATCCCACATGCTGCAGAGTGGCTAGGCCATGGCCGCTGAGCCTGCACGTCCGGAGCCTGTGCTCCGCAACGAGAGAGGCCACAACAGTGAGAGGCCGCGTACCGCAAAAAAAAAAAAAAAGAAAGTCTACAAACAATAAATGCTGGAGAGGGTGTGGAGAAAAGGGAACCCTCCTATGCTGTTGGTGGGAATGTAAATTGGTATAGCCACTATGGAGAACAGTATGAAGGTTCCTTAAAAAACTAAAAATAGAACTACCATATGACCCAGCAATCCCACTCCTAGGCATATACCCGGAGAAAGCCATAATTTGAAAAGATATATGCACCCCAATGTTCACTGCAGTATAACAGCCAGGACACGGAAGCAACCTAAATGCCCATCAACAGAGGAATGGATAAAGACGTGGTACATATATACAATGGAATATTACTTAGCCCTAAAAAAGAATGAAATAATGCCATTTGCAGCAACATGGATGGACCTAGAGATTTTCATACTGAGTAAAGTTAGTCAGACAGAGAAAGACAAATAACATGATATCACTTATATGTGGAATCTAAAAAAGGGTACAAATGAACTTTTTTACAAAACAGAAACAGACTCATAGACTTAGAAAACAAACTTATGGTAACCAAAGATGAAAGGTGTGGGGGAGGGATAAATTAGGAGGTTGGGATGAACATAGACACACTACTACATATAAAGTAAATAATCAACAAGGACCTACTGTATAGCACAGGGAACTCTACTCAATACTCTATAATAACCTATATGGGAAAAGAAAATAGGTATATGTATCTATTTCATATAGATATATGAAAAAGAACAGATATATGTATATGCATAACTGAATAACTTTACTGTATACCTGAAACCAACACAACATCGTAAATCCTCCAAATATAAAATAAAAATTAAAAAGAAAAAGAAATCACAGTGAAGTACACACGATGCAATGTCTCAAAGCTCCCTGGAAACATCTGAGCTTCCAAAAAGAAGAGTCCATGAAAATTTAAAAAGCCAGCTGTTCTGGTTTCCAATGTATATGGTTTTAACTCCGAAGGTGGGTTGACTGGTGAATACGCCCACTCACTCACACCTACACACCCACACATGCACGCAGACACACATACACAAACCTTTTAACTATTTGTTTCTGTTGGATTAGTTACTGTATCCCATTTGAGCTCCCACCTGAATAAAAAAATGTTCTTAATAAGGGATGCTTTCTAGAATGCTTTGCCTAGGATAATACCGCAGAGTTTATTAACCAGTTAATAAGAAAATCTACCTCGCAATTCAATGCAACAAGGTGAACTGATGATTCTCTTGGCAGGACTCCAAAACAAACCTGGGGATTCATTTACCTCTTGGCACATGTTTATGGCATTCATTCATCAGTGAAGAAACTGGGTGATAAGAAAAGGCAGGGCTGAGAAGAGAGTAGCATTAACACACCTGTTACCTCTCTACCATCAGAAAATGAGAGTGCGGCTCTGCCATGAAGAGAAAGCAAATTGTGAAGGACTTTGGATCTAACAAGAATTTTCATGGATAAACAACAATGTCCTACCGTATAGCACAGGGAACTGTATTCAGTATCCTGTGATAAACCATAATGGAAAAGAATATGAAAAAGTATATATATATTGGGTGGGCCAAAAAGTTCGTTCGGTTTTCAGTAGACATTTTTCATTTTCACGAAGAACTTTATGGAACAACGTATTCACTAACCGAATGAACTTTTGGGCCCACCTAATATATATATATAATTGAGTCACTTTGCTGTACAGCAGAAATTAAACACAACGTTGCAAATCAACTGTATTTCAGTAAGACTTTTTTAAAAAAGAATTTGGCTAGCATCACCGACCATGATTCTAGCTTCTGTTAAAGAGTTTTGAATTGTGAGGGTATTTCACATGTTCCCCTTTGTATTTTAAGATAGCAACAAAGTTGCATGCAATTTAAGACTCAAGGAAAATACTTCACATGTTAGATGGATGGATAGGTGTTCAAATAGTCTGATGGTCACACTAGTTCCTGGGTTATAACTTTGTGAGATGTTCCCTTTTTCAAAGCATTTCTTTGCACGTGGTACGTTCATACCTGGTGGTGAGGTAAGGGAAGAAATTAACATTTCAACGGTCAAATCAATCTCATCACTGGCCCCAAACTTTCCTCATCTCCAATGCGTAGTGGGTGGTCAGATTTACTTGCGACAGTGATTAAGGAGAAAACCAGTTCTTTCTTATTTTTATCCTATTCTTTCCCATTTTCCAAACTCCTACATTGCAAGCTGTGATTGAGCAACTTTCACACTGAAGTCAACATTGATTAATCAGAGAACTATTGGCATAAATGGAAAAACTCCAGCCTAGGATTTTGACGGAGAATTTGTTGTTGTTATGACACTGGCTAGGACTCCAAGTTCTTAGTAAGGAGAAAAATGTACCACACGATTTTTAATATCCAATAGGACATGGGAACAAAGAGCCGGAGTTTAACATGTGCCAGAGAACCAGTGACCCTGGGCCAAAGCCAAAGTCTGAGCACTGGCCTCCCTGTTCCCAGAGGCTCATGCAGAATATGACTTTTCAAATTGGAGGAAGTAGGAGTGAAAAGCATATTTAAACAGATGTTTTTAAAATTAGAATATAAGGGGGTCTTAACATATGTCAAACCCTGAGAAGCTCTTCTGTAAAGAGCCACATAAATTGACCATTTTCACTTAACTGTGCCTGATTTCCTCACACGCATCCTTAACAGATCCTTCTAGAACTTCAGCCTCTTTCTGAAAATGAAAAGTTAAGCTGGAAGAGTTAAATATACACAGATATGAGACATGATCAAAGCTCTTTTTGGTGTTAGAAAATGTCTTCTCCTGGGGCTTCCCTGGTGGCGCAGTGGTTGAGCGTCCGCCTGCCGATGCAGGAGACACGGGTTTGTGCCCCGGTCCGGGAAGATCCCACATGCTGCGGAGCGGCTGGGCCCGTGAGCCATGGCCGCTGAGCCTGCGCATCTGGAGCCCGTGCTCCGCAACGGGAGAGGCCACAACAGTGAGAGGCCCGCGTACCGCAAAAAAAAAAAAAAAAAAAAAAATGTCTTCTGCAATCCTAACCTGCAAATACCTGACTTTATTGCTTAAATGTGAAGTTGGATATTTGATGTTTAAGTTTTATACCTAGTGAATTACCATCTCAATAAATAAAAATATCTATTAATGATGAGTGAAAATACGTTACTACTTAATTTCCTAATATAATGTCTCTATTTACAAAATGAAACTGTAAGGTATTTTTATTACAAACAATATCTATACCTTGGGCATGTTATCAATATAACCTGCATCCCTGATTCTCTACTGATCAAAAAGAAACGATAACTTCAGTGTAGCAACAGCGGGAAAAGGAGACTGAGAAGGCCCAGTAATGTGAACTCCAGCGAAGGAAATGCAGCTGTTTCTTCCCCCCTGACCCCCACCCCATCCCTGGAAGCTCTCGCCATGATGCTGTGCTAGGCTCCTGCAAGACTCAAAGGAAAAAACACAGAATCTGCCCTGAATTCAAAAATGTCACCTGGAGATGCTGTCACCACTACCATCACCTCATCTCACTAAGACCTCCCCGCCCCCGGTACTGCTGAACTAAACAAACATCCTCAGTGCTGGCCCCTCAATTTACCTTTGGATAAAGATTGATTAGGTCATCCCATGGAAGAGATTACCAGAAGTCTCCCTCTCCTCTATGGAAAGGCTCATCAGAAAGTAGAATCCGAACTGAACGCCTCCAGATCATCTTAAGATACATATAGCAGTGGCTCTCAAACTTGGCTGCCTAATCAGAATCACCTGGGAAGCTTCTAAAAGTCAATCCAAAAGCTCGGGCTGCGTGCCAAGAATACTTAGGCCCGACTCTCCAGGGCTGGTACCCTGGGCGGCAGCAGAAAAGCCTCCCAAGAGCTCCCAATGAGGACCATTGTTTTGCATGTTCCTGATACATCCAGCAGTCAGGAGAGGGGGGATCCCGCTCCAAGGGGCTGAAACTCAAGACACTACAGGGAACGGATGACAAAGACATCCGTGTACCTAAATGAAGGACCTGAAAAACTTGAAACAACATCAGCGGAGACCTTGTGAGTCAATTAAACCTCCCAAATTCAGCCATTCAAGAGCTGTAGGTGGCTACAGGGCCCAAGCCCACTGCCTCAAGTGTGACTTGGAATTCAGGAAAAGCTTCTCGCAGAAGAGAAAGATGCTTTTTGAAGGAAATTTCAGACCTCACACTTCTAGAAACACCGAATTCCAAGTTAAGTACTAGAGGGGAATGGCAGGCAAAATACTCCTCTTGCTGTTCAATTATTAACTCTCCTTTTTTAAGGTGTTGTTTTTGTTTTCAGGATGAGCCCTTGCAGTCAAATGTGTGCATGTTACATGCAAATACGATGTGACCCCAGTGTGGGGAAGACCTCCTATAAGAAGGGGGGCAAGTAAGAAGCTGGGGTCAGCTACCGAAAGAACCTGTAGACCTTGTACTTTTTTTTCTAGAGATCACTGAATACAGAACCAAACATTTTGAAAAGTTAGGCAGGGCTGTCCTTTGCCCTTGGGAAATTCTGTATGTAAATCATCCAAGCCGATTCTGCAGAACCTTTAAGGGGATAAGATTTCCTTTACCACACTACAGACCTACAGTGAGAATTTCTCAAGTTGGAGACACTACAAACGGTAAAATAGATGAAGATTTCCGTGAAATCATCACCAGGAAACACAAGATAGAAGCTTAATTCAAATTTAGTAGTCCTGACACTGAGCAAACGCCTCTGTAGTATTTATCCAAGAAGTCATAAATTCTAATATGTGCTCATGACATTCTTGAGAGACATAAAAATTAAGGCTTATCAACAAAGTGAGTGAATACATATGAATAATTTCTTTTAAGAAAAGTAGGCAATGTATGAGAAAATAATCTTCAAGGCTAAATCTTAATTGAAAAAACATGTTGGTTAAAACATGGTTAAAAACCAAACGCTACTAAATTTCTGATAAATTTCCTTTCAAAATTAGCCTGTCAAGTAATAGGCAAAGATTTTCAACAACCTGGCTGACCAATAATCTTGCTAACATTTAAAATAAAACCCCCTAAAATCACTCTGAATTCCCTTCTACAGACTTTTAAGAAAGTGTCTAGCTCTGAAAAAAATCAAATAATGGAAAAAGAAGTGAGGGAAGGACTGAAAAGAAAAGCTAATTAGGTTTGTTCATCCCTGACTTAACTAGTCAATTGTTTTGAATGAAGCAATACTTTGTAAAGAAGACATGGGCTTCCCTGGTGGTGACACGGGCTTCCCTGGTGGCGCAGTGGTTAAGAATCCACCTGCCAATGCAGGGAACACGGGTTTGAGCCCTGGTCCGGGAAGATCCCACATGCTGTGTAGAAACTAAGCCCATGCACCACAACTACTGAGCCTGCACTCTAGAGCCCACGAGCCACAACTACTGAGCCCATGTGCCACAACTACTGAAGCCCGCGCGCCTAGAGCCCATGCTCCACAACAAGAGAAGCCACCGCAATGAGAAGCCCACTCACTGCAACGAAGAGTAGCCCCCGCTCGCTGCAACTAGAGAAAGGCCGTGCACAGCAGTGAAGATGCAATGCAGCCAAAAATAAATAAATAAAATAAATTTTTTTTAAAAAAGAAGACATAGATCATGCTTCTTAAGTAATTACTTAAACTCCTAGAGTACTAATCATTTTATCATTTTATGACCTAAGAAGGGTACTTTGTTATAGTTTCACATTTGCAATCAGGACTAGCCCGCAGAGAAAATTATTCAGAAAATAATAAAGAAGAAATCGATCAAAATGACTGACCTAAACAATCAACAGAAGAAACAATGAATTGATTTCTGGCTTTTGAACTTGCCCCAGTAATAACCTTCTATTTTCCAGTGCCATTTAATTTGTAAAGCACTTCCTTTTGCTCATGTTGGCTTATGAAGTAGACAGAGCACGTGCTGTCTGCATTTAACAGACAAGGAAATGCGAGACCGGAGAGGTTACACGGCTTCCCCTAGGACTGAGTCAGCAAACTCCAGACCATGCACTAAATCTGCTCTTGGCCTTTGTTTGTTTGGCCCGTGAGTTAAGAATCATTTTCACCTTTTGCAAACAGAGTTTATAAGCAAGCGTCGCTCATTCGTTTACGCATTACCTATGCCTGGTTTTGTACAACAGCAGAGCTGAGTAATTGCAACAGAGACTGTATAGCCCTCAAAGCCGAAAATATTTCCTCTCTGGCCCTTTACAGAAAAAGTTTGCTGACTCCTGCCTGAGACCCACAGGTGAGCGATGAGCAGAGCCCAGATCTGGGGGAACCAATCCAGTGATCTCTCTACTCAACCTTTTTCCTCTCCTTAAGCCATGTCACTATGTGGTTCATCCCTGGCATATGTCTGAAGGATAAGAGGAAGTTTATGAAGCATGAATGCAGGTACTTGAAGTAGAAAGAAGGAATTGAGAATGGAGCCAGAGACAGCAAATGAGGAGGAGACAGAGGTACTACTGACTCATTTCCCAGTTTCACAGGTGTGTGAAAGGAGAGGAATTCTGCTCTTGGATGGACCATACCCAGAGTCTCACCCATTCCTGATTTAGAGTATTTAAATGATGAGATTGGGGACCGTTTGAGTTGATATTTAGATCAGATTTGAGGCTTGGAGTTGATGCTGTTTTTAGGGTTAAATCTTTGGGGGATATTAGAATGGGGTGAATGTATTTTGCTTATAGGCTAGACATTCTTTGGGGGATTGGGGCAGAGGGCAGACTGTACTGGGTTGAATAGTGTTGCTTTGAAATTCATGAAAACTCCAAATCTCAGAAAGTAACTTTATTGGGAAATAGGGTCTTTGTAGATATAATCAAGCAATGATGAGGTCATACTGGATTAGGATGGGCTCTAACCCAATGACTGCTGTCCTCATGGGAAGAGGGAGGTTTGGACACAGAGAGGAGAACACCATGTGAGCACAGAGATACAGAGGGGAGAGCTCTGTGGGAAGACAGAGTCAGGGACTGGATGGAAGCATCTACAAGCCAAAGGACACCAAGGATTGCCAGCAACCATCAGAAACTAGGAGGGCAGCATGGAACAGAGCCTCCCTCAGAGCCTCCAGGTGGAACCAAGCCCCTTGATTTCAGACGTCCAGGCTTCAGAACTGTGAAGGAAGAAATCTCTGTTTTAAGCCACCAGTTTGAAGTGCTTTGTTATGGCAGCTGGGGGAAACTAATGCAGATTAGTGGGCAAGGGGACATGGCCTTGTGAGAAAGAATTCATATCGAGAGAGCACAAGAAAGTGGTGCAATGTCAAACCCCATAAAACCTTTTTGTTTGAAATATAAACTCAGAATTCCTCTAGAAGACCTTGAGGGAAAACCAAACAAAAACCCAGGGACCTTGATGACTAAATCTGACCAGGTTTTTACAAACACATGTTGCCAAGATAAGCAGAACTGACTTATACTTGAGCCTTTTCTTCCCAATAGGCCTGTTTACAAATCTATCCCTAAATTCCAGTTAGTCACCCCACTATGACTGGGGAAACAAATGCCTTTTACAAAGGAGGAAAGTAGATTAACTAAAATTACCGCAAGGACGTTCCTGACATACCTCTTCTCTGAAATAATCCTAAATTTCCATAGATGACCTAATTTTTAAAATACTTTGTAAAGGGTGATTTCTTTTTTTAACTGCATGCATTCAAAAAGATATAACGTATATACTCAAAACCAATGTGTAAAGGAATCAGAGTCACTTGTAGAATCACCCAGTGGCTCAGGACGCACCTCTCATATTCCTTGGCATCAGATATACTAAAGACTAATTCCCACCACTAACACCCTGCCCCCACCACCTGTCACACACACACATTTTTCAGCGTAACACTGTTGAAGGTTGAAGCTGTGGGCAAGCTATATTCCTTCATTTCCTCAAGACTGCAAGGAAATGGTGGTAAAGACACAAGGTTGCAGTCACACTGTAAAGGTACGTCTAAAATCTGGTGCATGTTGAGTTTTCCTATGTAATCCAGTCACTGAGTAATAAAATAAAATTAGATTGATTGCTCTGAAGCTCTTTGTGTAATGTACATGAACACAGATGCCACAAGTTCATGATAAAGTTGTCCCTGAGGTCCATACTTAGACCACTATTCTGGCATTTGAGCAGCTAAATTCTTTTCAGTTGATCCACAAGAGAATCAGACAGAATTTTTCTCTTTATCATCATATCATGTCGTAACTTGGTATCAATTATTTTAAAGAAACTCTATCAGTTAGATTCTTAATGAACTTATATACATAGTATTTTCCTATGGATTTACATTCCAATACACCATAGAAAATATTATTTGTCTCCTCCTCCCACCCTCCTGCCTCATTATTTTCCTATAGTCTTAAACAGATATGTATTTTAAATAACCCACGGTGACAGGAAAGCAAATGGCAACTCCATACCATTACTTTATGAGAGTTCTCTGCTAGTTGAGACACAAGCATTACCCTTCATAAATCATCACTTAGCTCCTAAGAAGGGCTAGCTCCCCAAACAAACAATCAAAGCCCGCTGACTTCTTTGAGTAGTCTGCAGGGCATTTTCCTAAGACTGGGAATTCTTAAAAAGTTGGCCATTGTAAACCCAAGATCTCCACTGCTCCAATGAAGAAATTAACCAGGTATCTTAGCTGAAAGAGATGTATATGTATGTCTTCCTTTTCTCAGCACCTGAAAGAAGTCACCAGCATGACTACCCACATTTCTGAATTGCTGCGCACTGGGCAGCACCACACTACCACTATGCTAGAGCTTCTGCAGAAATAAGACTGCGGCGCTGTTCCTAAATTCATCGCACTCCTCTGGAGTATCTCTACCCCAGAATCTGAGTTCAAGAGCTTCTTTAGGCCTCTGATGGAAGCACGCAGTAAATCTTTTAGTTCAGATACATATGCTAACCAGGAGTATAGCATGTATTCACAAATGGGTCCAACACTCTTAAGCATGTTACCTTATTCTGTTCACACACGTACTGTATCCTCAGGGTATCCATGGCTCTGATCATGGCTTGCATGGCGGTGAATATGTTTTGATAAACTAGCTTCGTGAACCCCTTTCTGTCTTCGTCGCTGTAACCAGACCCATGGATGATTCTCATTTGCTTGATAAAGGTGCTTTTGCCACTTTCTCCAGTTCCTAATAAGACAAAACAAGTGAAAAACGCAGTCAGCAGTCTTTAAAAGGAACAGAGTGAGAAAGAAAGTTCCTCCTGGCAGCGTTGGCCAATATGAGGATTAGTAAATTGATGGGGGTGGATCTGGAAAGGGCCTGCCGAGTGCTTATGCAAGTTGAGGCTGCAGGCAGTGCCATCCTAAACCCCTGGGCAGAGGGGTCCCCACCCTGGACCCTGTGCTTTAGAAGTCCACAAATATCACACACACACACACACACACACACACACACAATTTATTAAGGACACATGAGTGCCCTTGTCACTTGGAGTAATCCTAAACATCAGCTCTGGTGACTAACACTGTTTAGGCCCCAGGGAACTGCTCCCCGACATCCCTTGCCCTATGATCTCGAAACAATTGGCATGCGTGTCTGAAAGCCCCAAACATTCGAGGGTTTCCCCACTGCTAATACCAGCCATGGCAGCGATGGGGGCTGCTTCAGAGCGCAGGGAAGGTTTGAGCAGCAGAAACACCGGGATGTGAGAAAAGGCTAGTTAACTTGTCAATTCCTTTCTTTCAAATACATGAATACAATGGATCCTCGCACAATGAAGCACCATCCCTAGCTGTACCAAATGTCTATATTCTTCCCCCTCCTCATATTCCAATTTGTAGTTCAGGAGGTCCTCCAAACTCACAACACTTGTACATGGCAGCCAAGGAACATTTTACAACATCAAACCATTCCTACTGCTCTTAAATGTGCATAGATGTCCAGATAATATGTGTGAAACATGATGCCAGGGCTTTACATTAGTATTAGATTGAGATATTGTTTGAATAGACAGGAAAAGGTGCAGCGTGACAGACATTTGTGTGATGGAATTAAAATATTTTCTTTCTAATATTTTTTGTGATAAAGATAATTTATCTCAGAGATCCCATTACCATGTTTGGAACATAACATAGTATATTTATGGTTCATTTTCAAATCCAAGTATTGCTTTAAAGAAGTTTTTTTAACAATTCAGGTTGATATGATCTCAGTAGGGCAAAGTTTCTTCTAATTGGAATTAATGAAAATGATCTCAGAACTAAAATGACTCAATAAAAGTTGGATTCTTCAAATGGGTGAACTGCATATATACAAATATATATACAATATATATTCAGTATACTTGTTATAAAAAAGTCATCTAACAGCATTTCTATTAAAACACAAATTGTATGAAAATCTTAATTAAAATAATATAATTCATGATTTTACTATAAAGAAGGCCAAAAATTATGAAATAGGAAATGATGGATTAATTATAAAATATTTTATTACGTATCCACATCTCACTGACCCAACAGAATACCCAGACAGTGCGGTTATAGTTAAATTCAATCATCTTTGATACTTTGTTCGCTCTTAGTCATATTAAAAACCATAGCTGTACATATCTTTTTTGACATTTTAGTTATAAAGAGATGTTTGTCATGGTAAGAGGACAGAACATATTAATCACGGTTTGTTGGCTTGATTACTGCCTGTAACCATTTAGACTTATGGGATGTGGGTCTCCGTCTGCACTCTCGCCGAGGGCCCTGTGAACATCAGGCCCCGGAGAAACATCTAGGGGACTCGAACGATTTTTCCAGGTGAATAATTGAGACACCTCTTAGCATTTGATAAGATCTTTCCTTGTAAGAAAAAAAAAAATGTTCCTTCAGGTTGATCTTTTCAAAACACAAACCTGCTTTTCTGTGTGTCTTCCCAACCTCGGCTCAAAACCCTCAATGGGGGCTTCCCTGGTGGTGCAGTGGTTGAGAGTCCGCCTGCCGACGCAAGGGACACGGGTTCGTGCCCCGGTCCGGGAAGATCCCACATGCCGCGGAGCGGCTGGGCCCGTGAGCCGTGGCCGCTGAGCCTGCGCGTCCGGAGCCTGTGCTCCGCAACGGGAGAGGCCACAACAGTGAGAGGCCCGCATACCGCAAAAAAAAAAAAACAAAAAAACCCTCAATGGCCTCCCCTCAGCTCAGGAAGAAAGAAAACTCTACTGTGGCCAACAAGGCCGTGTGGTCTGGCCCCTCTGTCTTCGCCAGCCTCTTCTCACAACACGCTTTCCTCCTCCCTCTGCACTCTAGCCACAATGGCCTCCTCGTTGCAGCCTCGGCTCATGCCTTGCACGTTCCTGGGATGGTCTCCCTTCACCCCTCTCACTGCTGCTCTTCACCTGGACTGGTCTGCCTGATGAGGTCAAGTCCCCATACTCTAGGTTCTCAGGGTACCATGAACTTCTGGTTGGAGCACCTGTTCCAGCTGCACTTTTGCCCATTAATGTCATTCTTCCTTTGACATATGCCTCCCTTACCAGCCTGTAAGTTTCGTAAGAGGAGACAGGGGCCATATTTGTTTTTATTCACACTGCCTCCCCTTGGGCCAGGTATAATGCCTTACACTTGGCACAAGCTCATTAAGCTTTTATAAAATTGTGATAAAATACACACAGCAAAATTTACCATCTTCATTATTTGTAGGTATACAGTTCAGAAGTGTTAAGTATATTCACATTGTTGTGCAATCTCCAGAACCCTTTTCATCCTGCAGAACTGAAACTCCACACCCATTAAACAACTCCCCAGTCCTCCCTCCCCCGCAAGCCACCTTTCTCCTTTCTGTATCTAAGAATCTGACCACTCTGGGTACCGCATATAAGGGGAATCACACAGTATTTGTCTTTTTGTGACTGGCTTATATCACTTAGCATAATACCCTCAAGGTTCATTCATGTTGTAGCCTAGGACAGCATTTCCTTCCTTTTTTTTTTTTTAAAGACCCTGATTATTTTTTATTTATTTATTTATTTTAATTTATTTATTTTTGTCTGCGTTGGGTCTTTGCTGCGTGCAGGCTTTCTCTAGCTGCAGCGAGCGGGGGCTACTCTTCATTGCGATGCGCGGGCTTCTTATTGCGGTGGCTTCCCTTGTGCCGGAGCACGGGCTTTAGGCGCGCGGGCTTCAGTAGTTGTGGCGCACGGGCTTAGTTTCTCCACAGCATGTGGGATCTTCCTACACCAGGGATCAAACCCGTGTCCCCTACATTGGCAGGCGGATTCTTAACCACTGTGCCACCAGGGAAGCCCTCCTTCCTTTTTTTTTTTTTTTTTTTACATCTTTATTGGAGTATAATTGCTTTACAATGGTGTGTTAGTTTCTGCTTTATAACAAAGTGAATCGGTTATACATAGACATATGTTCCCATATCTCTTCCCTCTTGCGTCTCCCTCCCTCCCACCCCTGTAGGTGATCACAAAGCACGGAGCTGATCTCCCTGTGCTATCGGCTGCTTCCCACTAGCTATCTATTTTACGTTTGGTAGTGTATATATGTCCATGCCACTCTCTCACTTTGTCACAACTTACCCTTCCCCCTCCCCATATCCTCAAGTCCATTCTCTAGTAGGTCTGTATCTTTATTCCCGTCTTACCCCTAGGCCCATCATCGGATGAATGGATAAAGAAGATGTGGCACATATATACAATGGAATATTCCTCCTTCCTTTTAAAATCTTGAATAATATTATTGAATTGAAAGTATTTTTTGAATACATGATAGTGATATGGAATTCATCCAATCTCAGCTGCCTTCACTATCCACAAATAGGAAAAGAGGTGGCTCATCCTCTCTCAACCACCCAGTGTGCTATGTGGGTGGCAGTGACCTCAACCATGGCAGGAACCACCATGAAAATGGCCAAGCAGGAGGCTTATCCTGATTCTCTGTGACCCCTTCCTGGTTACTCCCCAGTCCTAATAATGGTGACTGTTAGAGAGTCACACTGTGCCTGGTACTCTGCACACATGATCCCCTTTGATCCTCACAACCAACCCACGAGGTATGAACTATTACTGTCATCTTTATCATACAGATGAGAAACCTGGGGCTCATACTGTTCAGTGATCTCTGCAAGTGCACACTGTCAGCAAGAGAAAGAGGGGATTTACTCAATCAGACTCTAATGCGGACTCTACTATCAGAGAAGAACATCGGGATCATGACCAAATGGACTTAGTCATACTGGTCTAATGAGGACAGATGGGAAGTTCACAGCCGCACACTGAACCCTAAGCCCAGGCACACCCACCATCTTGCAGGCGCACACTGTTGGGGCATGAAGAAGAACCTCCCGACAGGTGAGTGTCCTCACGACCTCACAAGCCTCCCTGTTGCCTTACTTCTACCTCCAGAGATGGGAAAGGTGGGTGCCGTCTTCCCAGGTCAGAGATGAGGAAACTGTGAGTCAGCAAACAGGGCAACGCTGATGCAGATTCAGAGCTGCGGCTAGCAACCGGGCTGCTAAAGCCTTAGCCTTCAAGGTTCAACACAAATAACACTGCCCTAAAGGAATTTTCTTCCCCTTCGTCCCCCCAACAGTTAGGCTTGCCCCCTTTAAGCTCTCAAAGTGCCTGTGGACAGCCCAGTGGGGCCCATCCCCTAACTGCTTGTTTGCAGATATGTCTCTTGCTACACCCTAAGTCCAGGAAGGGTAAGGCTTGGGAGTCACGCATTTGGGTACCACGAACACTGTGCCTGCCATATAGTCAGCTCTCAAAAAACAACTAAATGGAGGAATGAATAGAACAAACATGAGAAGTCAGTTTTCCCCCATTGGTCTTATATCGCAGACAACTGCAGAAAAGTGAGATACGAATTGTCGAAAGATGATTGTGATGAGACCGGTTTCATGAGGACTCTTGGCTGACAAGACCTCGTGTGTTAACTGAGGACCTGTGGGAAGGTCCTATACGGTGAGAGCTTGGTCTAGAATCCTGAATCAGATTAGATCTCTGCTCTTGCAGAATCCTGGGGTTCCCTGCATCTCTTCTATGATGCTGCCACGCTTGTTTCTATTCCACCCCGGCAAGGTTGACCTTGGGTACAGTGCTACCTTATCCTAAGTGAAGGTTAATACTTCCACATTCTACATACCACAAAGCTGACGTGAACGGAGAGATTATGCAATTATCACGAAGCACCTGGAATTTGGGCCCTCTTAAACCAGAAAAATCACTCAAGACTCACCCCAAAGTTCTATACCAAGGTAGAGGATCTTTTGCATTATAAAGGCCATTCACTTACAAAAGGTTAAAGCCAACCCCACCAGCAGCCCCAAACACAGAATCATGTGTAAAAAGTCATTGATTTTGCTTTTGGACATGGAAGATTTTGAAAAGAAAAGGTTAGAAATGATTTTAAAGATTAATAAAAAGATGATATAAATGTATTTGATCAATACCAATATTTTAAAACGTTCTTCAATTCTACTAATATATTGTGGTTATTTGAAGAATAAAAAACCAAACATAGGACAAAAAAAGGACAGGTTAAAGGCAAAGAAGAAAGACTGAAAGACACACACCACCTGGGGCTGAGGGCAAGAGAGCAAAGAAACTCGGTGGGCTGGGGGTAGGGGTGAAGGATCCTCTCCCTCTCATTTAAGCCTCAACACAACCCGGTTAGTATCTTCTTTTTCCAGAAGGGAACCTGAATATCAAAAAGATTAGATAGTTTATTTAATCTCTGTCCAAGGTCAAAGTCTGTCCAAGGTGACTCAGCTTGGAAGTGTTTGTTGAGTCTTGGGTCTAAATCGGGGTCTCTGTTGGTACACGCACTTCCCATGATAACACCATGTGCTAGTTCTACACTGAGTGTTTCCCCAAATAAATGGCCAACTCACACCCTTCTATCAGCTAAGCACTGTCTTCACCTGGTTCTGAGACTCCAGCACTTGGAACTTTATCTTTAATTCTTCAGAGCTCTGCTCTAAATGAGACAGTTCCAACAGCAGATGGGGGCTGAGGTGGGAGAGGGGGTGGAAACACGAGACGTAAGTCAGTCTCTGCAATGACAGCTGTGACCAGGACTAGAGGGACCAGTAAACTCAAGCTAAGGATCTGAGCTGAGTTTCTGTCTGGATGGTCTGTCCATTGATGTAAGTGGGGTGTTAAAGTCCCCCACTGCTCTTGTGTTACTGTCAATTTCTCCTTTTATTATCTGTTAATATTTGCCGTATATATTGAGGTGCTCCTATGTTGGGTGCATACATATTTACAATTGTTATATCTTCTTGGATTGATCCCTTGATCATTATGTAACAGTCTTTTTTTTTAAAAAAACATTATTTATTTATTTATTTTTGGCCGCGTTAGGTCTTTGCTGCTGCATGTGGGCTTTCTCTAGTTGTGGCGAGCAGGAGCTACTCTTCATTCCAGTGTGTGGGCTTCTCATTGCTGTGGCTTTTCTTGTTGCAGAGCATGGGCTCTAGGCCCACAGGCTTCCATAGTTGTGGCATGTGCTCAGTAGTTGTGGTGCATAGGCTTAGTTGCTCCACGGAATGTGGGATCTTCCCAGACCAGGGATCGAACCTGTGTCCCCTGCATTGGCAGGCGGATTCTTAACCGCTGCGCCACCAGGGAAGTCCCAACAGTCTTTATTTTAAAGTCTATTTTGTCTGATATGAGTATTGCTACTCAGCTTTCTTTTGATTTCCATTTGCATGGAATACTTTTTTCCATCCCCTCACTTTCAGGCTGTATGTGTCTCTAGGTCTGAAGTGAGTTGGTATAGGCAGCGTATATACGGGTCTTGTTTTTGTATCCTCACTTCTTCTAAACAGAAACTCAACACTCAGACATTGAGCACAACCGTTCATTTATTCCACACAAAAGAAAAATCTAAAGGATATGATTTTTAGAACGAAAATTATTGGTGATTGGAAGAATAGGTGACTTAGCTCTGACATCCCTCCTGACTGCGTATTAGAATGTATTTTGGGCCAGTCAGTAGCACAGGTCCACTCTGCTTTGTTTCTTATCTCTTTGTGAGAATTTTCTCACTGGCTCTTCCACAAAATCAACATGCTGGTGGACGGCACCTCCACAGCCTCTGCAGATAGCAGGAGAACTGAGCCCTCACTCTGGGAGCAGCATTCCCTCACTCTGGGAGCAGCAGGGAGGGGGGAGCCGTGGCTTGGAAGGCGAACTTTGGTATCAAGTGACCAAGAGATTTAATCAGATGAGACAAAGGGGGACAGGGGAGGGAACCACAGGCCAGAAGGACTTTTGCTCCTGGACCCAATGCTATTAAAATACAGAGCAGAGAAAGGAGTAAAATTACAATTCCATCTCTAGATTCTGTTCCAAATATAAATAAGGGAAATGCCTCTTCTCTTCCACTTAGTTTTTGCTTCACTGTTTTCATACTTGGAGGAAAGAAAACCAACGATGGGTTATAAGTACTTTAAAACTTTCATTATCGTTAAGAGCCTACTGGTTTCAGGTTCTTATTTATCGTCATCCTACTACAAATGTGGTCTGTAATAAAATCAGGGGGTAACCTCTGAGTAAGGCACCCTGGTTGTAACAGAGATTCCTCCGAGGGCCTGGTTCGCCTTCCCTGCTTTTGTGCCCGCTGACCTCCAGGCAGGAGACCAACCTGCCTCTCACTAAGCCTCCCGTACTCCCCTGAGTCTCTCACTGCAATGCTCTGCCGGGATCCTGTGCCTCCCCTCACCGTAAATGTGAGTTACTTCCTTTTCCAGCATACATGCTCGGCAAGTGGTTAATCTGCACTTACGTGGCTTGCTACTCGGGCATGGTTGGCACACGTGGATAACCTGTGTTCTATTTAAGTGAAAGCTCACCTCCGCAGGCTTCCTGTGTCCGTGGGTGGTGGGTGTGCACTCTGCAGGGCTGGGAGCTTTCCTACAGGATACTTGTTCTTGGCATTCACTTACCAGTGTTTCCCCAAACTCCATTATTTCCGTACTTACCTTGCTATTTTTATCATATCCATGTACCATCTGCATGATTATATAATATTAAAAAATTTTTATTTAAATAAGCTTCTTATGTAAGGAAACATGAATGTTACGAGTAAAAAACCAGTGTCATTTGCCATGGGTAATCAAATTAAATATTTGATTAATTAAATATTATCATAAGACTTTGGTGATATTCCAACTACAAACATCTGGTCTACCCCCCAGTGATCTGGGTATTTCATCTTGGTGTGTATTATGTGAAATGTACTCTTTTACTCTCCATCCTTAAAGGAGCTTTCCCCCTCTTTCTCTTGAGAGGCTTCTGAAATTCTACCCATGAACCTCACACACATACAAAAAAACTGAGGGTTGAAACTGATGTAACTAAAAAGGGGCCAGAAAAACGTCTTAGCACTAAAATTCTAAACTCTGAGATTTGAGAAAGCAGTCTGAGGTTCGAATTTCAGCTTAAGACTCAGAAAGACTCATGGGGAGGAAAAAGAAAGTTGGTTTTTAGGAGCCAGGAGAGAACAGAGGCCAAAGCAAAAAGGCCTTTCCAAGTGATAAACCAAGCATATCTAAACAGAAAGCCAATTGTTCTAAAGTTTACCTATAATCTCTAGTCAAGGCCGCCTCCCTGAGAGTCAAAGGGAGGAGCTGATAAAGCTTCTCAGATGGGCAAAGCCAACTCCAACAGTCTGTGATGTTTTCTGAAACCATCTGGGAGAAGCCATTGTGCTTCAGCTCAGTTTTACAGAAGACGATGTACGTAAACAGAACAGAAATGGGGACACAATTCTGTACGTTGGTGTAAATGACTTATGAAACCAACGGGCAGAAGAGGGTATGGACACATTCTGTTGGGACTGGCAGGTTGGCTCTAAGGGGCCTTATTTCTCTTGTTTCCTCGTGTCTTTGGAGCCTAAAACAGAGCACATAGTAGGAGCCTAATAACTATCTGTGCTTCGGTATTCATTGACTAAGACAACAAGGATGATCACGGTCTGGGAAAGCAATGGGAAGAGGGTTTGCCTGGCCAAGAGAGGACTCAGGACTAAGTGGACGAGTCTGTTGAGTGACAAAGCAGCCTCACACAGGAGCAGGCACACTGCCACTTGCCCTTTCCGATGAGGACACGTGGGGCCCCGGGGCCAGCCACACAGAGAGGCCCAGGTTCTGTATCAGAGTTTCCTGGTAGTTGGGTACAGGAGTTAGGAAAATGCCTTTTGGAATCTTTATGCAGGAGAGGTTCTTCGTAGCAAAGAGGGTGGCCCGGAGGAGAGTGCCTGGATTTGGGGGCACTCTGCTTGGTCCCCTATAACTCTCAGCTGACCTTGGGCAGCAGCCACCCCAGGTGGCAGGAGTTTCTGCACCTGTGAGTGCTGCTATCCTGGTACTTGTTATTCTAAAGATACTGATTCATGAGAGAATCTGGCTAACATTGGGGAAAATTCCAAATGATCCCTTACTGCTACGGTGAGAATGTTTGTGTCCCCCCCCCACCCCATAAGGCTGAGAATCTTATGCCCAAAGAGATGGCATTAGGAGGGCCTTTGGAAGGTGATTAGGTCATGAGAGTGGAGCCCTCATGAATGACATTAGTACCCTTATAAAGAGAACCCAGAGAGCTCCCTTGCCCCTTCTACCATATGAGGCCACCGGGAGACGTCTGCAGTCTGGAGACCAGCTCTCATCAGAACTCAACCTTAATGACACCCAGAACTTCAACTTCCAGCCTCCAGACTGTGAGAAATACACCTCTGTTGTGTATGAGCTACACAGTCTGTGGTATTTCATAGCAGCCTAAGTGAACTAAGACATCTACCCAAGTGCAATCCAATGGAGGGAGGGATACTCAATAAAAATGCAGGTTCCTGGGCTCCTCCTCAGTTCAACTCTGACTCACCCTTGCAGGAGCCTGGCATTATGCATTTTAACTAGAGCTCCAAGGGTTTTGATGCACCCAGTCCATGGACTGGTTGGGAAGCACTTCTCCAAGCTCTCCCAAGAGGAACCTCTACTAATGTAATCTACCTGGGACTGGAATGCTCAAATTTTTACATCATGTTCAGTTTAGCCAATGGGATTTTACACCAAGTTCCAATTTCATTTCTGCATGAATAAAATATCTCTGTGGGAGCTCTGTTTTTCAATTTCCAGAGGGGAAACATTTTGAAGGTGCCATTAAGATTCACTTATTCAAATCAGTCCTCCCCGATCCCCATATCACCATCACAATCATGTCATCTTCCCCAGCCTCTGCTCTTGCAAACAGAAAAGGTGCTATTTTTCACCATAAAAGGAGAAGTGGCAATGCCCTAGGCATCACAGAACTGGAAACAACTGGACACAGAGCTCATGGCTGCTCTCTCAACAAAAGAGGTAAGTACAAGGCTTTTGAAACAAAAAGGAAAAGCTGAAAGAACTTAAGTGATGAGGCTCAATAGACAGTTGGAGATTTTTTTTAAAAAAAAGAAGCCAACACTAAAACAATGGAGCAGAATTCAAGATGCTGTATATTTTATAGGCTTTTTGTTTCATTAATCTACAAAATCATTTGTATTGACTCACCAAGAAAAGCAGCAATGCCAAGTCTTTCCTGCCACGTTCTGTCTCTGGGCCTCATTTTGATCAAGATGGTATTTTCAAGTCCAAACTGGATTTCTGAGCAGTTCTTATATCAGGCAAAGCCAAAAGATCATGCTAACAATTTTCAATCACAAAGATTTTTTGAATAAATGTTTTTCTAATTTGAAGTATCAAACATAATGTACTTCTCATATTTGCCACAAGTGCATTTAAAAGTTCAAATGCAAGGAGACAGCAAGGCTACTTTTTACTCTAAATTAATTTGAGCTATTTACCTACACAACCAAATTTCTATAATTTGTTAGAAATGTGGTATTCGTAAAAAAGTCAATACAAATATTCAGCTTAGAATTAACTGCTTTATGTCAAGAAACAGTTGTCATTAATTGACATGCATCTCTTGTATGCAGTCAACATGATCCAGAGATCTTTGTTAGCCAGACATTCTAACTGACCCTTCCACAAAGAGTTACACAATTTTGCTTGTTCTGTGTCAATAGCTCGTCTGTATAAGTTTCCGGAAAAGTAACAAAATATACAGAATCTTAAGAAACAAATGCCTGTTAGTGACAAAACTCTATATTGGAAAATGCTGAGGACATCAATTACTTTTCCCTAAAAATGAATAAACCACACAAAGGATAGGGAGGAACCTATTCAAATAATCTCTGTGGTTTACAACTAAAATATTAGCAATCCCATTAGAAGTAAAACTCATTTCACTTATAAGGAGAGTCAAGAGATCACTTTCTGCTCTATGACTCTAACTCATAATTGTTTTATTTTTTAAAAAGACAAATTGTAAGCATTTTCATAAATGATTTTAGAATCTTCCACAGTTCACTGCTCTTCCTGAAAATTGACATTTCCCTCATTCTTACAGAAACGTTTACCAAGAAATCATACCACCAGGGCGCTAATAAGACTTTAGCCTCTCAACCTTTGAAAGGATATGAGGAATCATATAACCCCAGAATGGTCAACACAGGGAGGAGTCTAAATTCAGAACTCGTTCCTTCACAAGTTATGATTGTCTAAAAGCTGAATTTTTGCTCATGCTGAAAAAGAATAGGAGGAAGGATAGAGCAAAGACAAAAATTACTTAAAGGGAAAGAGGAAGCTCTAAAAAGATAGGATGGACTTAAAATCTTCAAACCTCAATAAGGGCAGGCAAGGAGACAAGATATCTATTTCAAAATACTAAAGCATCTTGCTGAAACACGGGGAGTATCTGACCCACCCTTCTATCCATCCTCCTCCACTCCAAAGATAAATTTAAATGAAAATAAGTTAAATTGTAGTTAAACAAAAGTAGACACTAGTGCAATTAAATGCAGGTTCAGGTTAAGAATGAAAGCACAGAGAATTCCAAAACCGTGGGACTTTCAAAGTACCATGCACTATCATCCACTTTGGATGGTTTTTCAAGAAAATTGTTCTCGGGCTTCCCTGGTGGCGCAGTGGTTGAGAGTCCGCCTGCCATTGCAGGGGACACGGGTTCGTGCCCCGTTCCGGGAAGATCCCACATGCCGCAGAGCAGCTGGGCCCGTAAGCCATGGCCGCTGAGCCTGCGCGTCCGGAGCCTGTGCTCCGCAACGGGAGAGCCACAGCAGTGAGAGGCCCGCGTACAGCCAAAAAAAAAAAAAAAAAATTGTTCTCTTTAAGTCCTTCTCACCATTCTGGCAGAATATGAAATTAGTCTTATTCAGATTTAAGTACAGTAAACCCCTCCGTCTCCATCCATGGTTTGAATTTCTGCAGTTTCAGTTACCTGTGGTCAACCGTGGTCTGAAAATATTAAATGGAAAATTCCAGAAATAAATAATTCTTAAGTTTTAAATTGCACACCCTTCTGAGTAGCATAATGAAAGCTTGCACCATCTCACTCTGTCCTGCCTGGGACGTGAGTCATCCCCTTATCCAGCATATCCCACCCATTAGTCACTTAGTAGCTGTGTGGTTATCAGATTGACTGTGCAGTTATCGCAGTGCTTGTGTTCAAGTCACCCTTTTTTTACTTAATAATGGCCCCAAGGCACAAGAGTAGTGATGCTGACAATTTGGATATGCCTATGAGAAGTCATAAAGTGCTTTCTTTAAGAGAAAAGGTAAAAATTCTCAACTTAATAAGAAAAGAAAAACATATGCTGAGGCGGCTAAGATCTATGGAAAGAATGAATCTTCTATCTGTGAAGTTGTGAAGAAGGAAAAAGAAATCCATGCTAGTTTTGCTGTTGTATCTCAAACTGCAACAAGTTATGGCCACACTGTGTGAAAAGTACTTAGTTAAGATAGAAAAGGCATTAAATTTATACAATATTTTGAGAGAGGGACCACATTCACATAACTTTTATTATTTGAATTGTTCTATTTTATTATTAGTTATGTTGTTAATCTCTTACTGTGCCTAATTTATAAGTTAAACTTTATCATAGGTACGTAGGTATAGAAAAAAACATAGTGCATCTATACATATATATATATATATATAGAGAGAGAGAGAGAGAGAGAGAGAGAGAGAGAGAGAATTCAGTACTATATGTGGTTTCAGGTAACCACTGGAGGTCTTTTATATTTATCTATTTATGCATTTATTAGGCTGCACCGGGTCTTAGTTGCAGCACGTGGGATCTTCGTTGCCACGTGTGGGATCTTTAGTTGCGGCATGCAGACTCTTAGTTGCAGCATGTGGGATCTAGTTCCTGGGCCAGGGATTGAACCCGGGCCCCCTACATTGGGAGTGCGGGGTCTTAACCACTGGACCACCAGGGAAGTCCCTCCACTGGAGGTCTTGGAATATATCCCCCATGGATAAACAGGGACTACTGTAGATATCCAAAAAGGTGTATGGTGTCCTTCAGCACCACTGTGATCAAAATATGTGAATTTACCCTTAAAGGTCCAGTTTAAGAACACATGGGTTAAGTAATACCAAGATATTGGCAATGTTGTATCAGCCAGGTAAAACTCAGGTCCCGTCATTTTTGCCTTCCTTTCTCTATCCCAGGAGCCCACCTGGCTCCCAGGCCAACTCATCCATCTTATCGCACTGTTCCACCATCGCTTTTACCATGAATGCCCTCGCGTTCCCAGGTAGAAAGACTCATTCTCTTCTTCTTGGTCCTACTATATCTTTATATACCATTATTACGGCCTTGTCATGATGTTTATATGTCTTCCCATTAGTCTGTGATTTTCCTTAGATTAGGAACTCTCTTCTCTACCTTTGAACCCCAGCACCTTGGCCAACACCTGCAGTAGGTGCTCACTAACTGTCTGAATATTTGAAGAATTTCCTAATACCACTTTCTGTAGCATTCCTCAACTAGTCACCAAAAAACCTTGGACCCTTTCCTACCATTTAATTCCCAGGGGCCTTTCCCAATGTAAATGAAATATGTTCTCCTGCTTTAATTCTTCTCTCAGTCCCCAAAACAACAAACAATTTTGTGCCAACTCAGAAACTTGAGTTCTCATCAAATGGTCTTCATTATGGCTTCACCCTCTGAAAGAAAGAAGTTTCTTTTTTGGTGTACAGCTGTGAATCAAGTAACATCACAGTCTAATTCGGGACGTGCTTGGAGTCATTCCAGCCATTATTTATTCAGCATATATTGAGTGCCTGGGCTGGGCTCTGATTCTAAGGAATGAGTCTCCACCTCAGTGGGGAAGGCCAACTCTGTCATTTCCTTTCCTCCAGCCCAAGACCCATTTGAGCCTCAGTCTTCCCAGAACCATGAACTCCAGGATGGCTAAGACAAAAACATTTGGTCAAGAGTTTTTCAATATGTCTCTTACTGATATCCAAAAAAAATTACTTAAATATATATATATATGCATATATAATTTCCAAGTGACAACCTAATGATTCATGAGTAATACTAACCTCTAGTTCCACTCATCAAGATCTCTTTGGGGAAAGATGTTTGCAAAAACAGGCTGGACTCCTCTCTCCAGGGTGGGTTAAAATGACCAGGATGACCATATCACTGCCTTTTTTTTTTTTCTTGAAATATAGTTGGTTTACAATGTTGTGTAAATTTCTGCTGTACAGCAAAGTTATTTAGTTATACAAATATATATATACATTCTTTTCTTCAATATTCTTTTCCATTATGGTTTATCACAGAATATTGAATATAGTTCCCCATGCTATACAGTAGGACCTTGCTGTTTATCCATTCTATATATAATAGTTTGAGGATGACCACATCTTCTGATTGTCCAGGACCAGTCCTAGTTTATACCGGTTGTCCTGAGGTAATTATTAATAGTATCCTTTCTCATTCTCAAAAGTGTCCTGGTTTGGATAATAAAGTATATGGTCACTCTCAGTATAACTCTGCCATATTGGGGTTGTCAGAGACCTTACAGCCTCCTCTGGCATTACAACACTAATTTACTGCTAAAACATACAGCTTAAGATAAGAAAATCAATAACCAACCAGCTTTTTCTTTTCATAAACCTCCACCTTAACAACAAAAACAAAAAACAGTTTTTCACTACGACAACTGTGGGAGTTGCTAACATGTTTCTCATATGGGAAGGATGTACTCTTTGACTTTGCTGTAAAACCAGCTGAACAACATAACCCAAGGAGCTGCTTTGTTACAGACAGTGGGAAAATGTACGCAAAAGAGGTCATTTCAACTAAAAGAAATCTGCATATGATAGCTATTATTTGTATTAATTATATCTCCAGTGACCCACCTACGGGAAAAAAAACCTTTCCACTAAAAGCCAATTTGATGTCTCTTCTAAGGCTGTAATTAAACATATAAAAGAAATTCTGTTGTTACAAGGAAAAAAAGAGGCAAATGAGCTCTCTTTTGTTCCATCAACACTGGGATGCCTTTGCTGGGATAATAACTAAGGGATAGTCCTCCAAGGTGTGGGTAAGCAAAGGAGAATGATTTGAGGATTATTTTCGTTTTACCCCAATGATACAGATAAGTTCTTATAGTCTTTTCTTTGGAATGATGGAGAAAGCAGTATAGAAAAATAATTAAAGCCAAGCACTCCATTTGGGGTTGAGTATTGTTTCTTGGAGTAAAGGGACTATCCTTGTTGGAATCCGAAATTTGTAATATGCTAGAAAGCTGTTTGACCTTAGACAAATTACTTACACTCTCTGAACCTCAGTTTCCTCATCAATTAAGTGGGCAGAATAATACTGTAATAAGCAAGAACAAATCTGATACCATATTAGATCTGTTCCTTTTCCTGTGCTTAGTCATGCTGGCTCTGCACCTTTTGTAAAAGAATGTTGCCTATAGCATGAAATATACAGGATAGCCTAGTCTCAGGGCTCTGACCTTTAAGAGTCCATTCATATGGAGATAAAAAGTTGCAGAACAGAGAATAACATTTGTCTTGTTGGAGGTTTACAGGAACATCACGACCTGACCTACGTGGACAGATGTGAGAACAAAGGATTCCAACACTAAGAAGTTTGCAACGACAAACCGTATCCCTCCCTCACCTTGTCTTTAAAAACGCTTTGCTGGGACTTCCCTGGCGGTCCAATGGTTGAGGACTTCACCTTCCAATGCAGGGGGTGAGTGTTCGACCCCTGGTCAGGGAGCTAAGATCCCACGTGCCTCGTGGCCAAGGGAACAACGTATAGAGCAGAGGCAGTGTTGAGGCAAATTCAATAAAGACTTTAAAAATGGCCACATCAGAAAAAAAATTCTTTAAAAAAATAAAATAAAATAAAAACGCTTTGCTAAAAGCCTTCGAGGAGTTTGGGGCTCTTTGGGAACGAGCCACCCGTCTCCTTGCATGGCCCTGCAAAAACCTTTCTCTGCTCCAAACTGCGACGTTTTGGTTTGTTTGGGTTTACTATGCGTCGGGCACAAGATCTTACGTTCAGTAACAATACCATTCCTATCATCATTTGTTGTGAGAATTAAAATTGCTTTAATTCTAGAAAGCAGAATTCAAATATTAATTATTATGATGAGTGATAACTGTGGAAGTAGAGAGGAAGAAGGAAATGTAATGGTTTGGAAGACTGAATGCATTTGCAAGAGAAGGTTAGAAGCGGGAATGATAACCTTTGAGACCAGGAACTTGGTGGCATTTCTAATAACAATGACGAAGTTAGAAGTGGTGCGTGTATTCGTTTCCTAAGTTGCTGCAACAAAGTGCCACAAACTGGGTGGCTTAAAACAACAGACATTTATTCTCTCACCAGAGGCTCTGAAAGAGAATCTGCTCCTTGCTTTTCTCCTAGCTTCTGGTGGTGGCTGACAGTCCTTGATGCTACTTGGTCTGGAGCAGCATAACTCCAATCTGTGCCTTTGTATTCACATGGCCATCATTCTTCTGTGTGTGTGTGGGGGGGGGGTCCAAATTTAACTCACCTTATAAGGACACCAGTCAGAATGGATTTGGGGCCCACCCTAACCCAGTAGGACCACATCTTGGCTTGATTACATCTGTAAAGACGCTACTTCCAAATAAGCTCACATTCATAGGTTCCTAATTCATCCTGAATTGGGGGAGCACCCTGGTTAACCCAGTGCAGTGCCTGTTTGGGAAAGGTGATCACAGGCTCACACTCAGAGAAACTTGATATAATAATTACTGGTAGGATTTACAGAAATGAAAAGACTAACAGGGGATTCCTCTATGTTTTCCAAACAGAGCAATCTTTTAATACTTCTAGTATGAAAGGGGAAAGGGCTCTTCTTTCTTTCCACTTGTCTTATCCATCATTTGGACTGTTTGCAGGATCCTAAAGAATTTTCTCTTTACAGCTTTTCCCCTCCCACTTATTTTGTATGTGAAGCACCTTCCATAACTGAAGTTACGTTATTAGGTGTAACTGTGGGTGAGCAATTAAGTTTCTGCATCAGTGTGGCAACATCACTTTAATGTCATCAGCAACAACCCCAAAAGTTTAGAGTCAGGGATTGCATTCCCATGTTGTTTGGTCAGCACATTGCTCAGCTTTTTATTTTTAATTTGAACGTCTTTTGCTGGGGCACACACTCACTAGTTAAACACAAATGTGCCCACAGTCTCTCCCTAGGTCCCACTGCCTTGTATCTGGTCCAGTCATACATTTATGGTACCCGCGGGAGACCTGGAAGCACAAGGTTGCCAGCCGTGATCTCCATGATCCCTAAACCCTATGACCCTGAAACTAAGACAGGCTGGGACCTGGGACCCTTTACTGGAGTGCTGCCACCTCGACGAACGTCTCCTCTAGTAACAGAATACAAAGAAACTGTAAGGAACTAAAAATAAACATGAATGCGCAGTTGGGACAAACTATGAACAATAAGATACAAAAAAGCCAAAACCCAGCTGCCACTTCTGAGGTGCTGGGAGCAAAAGCAAGGTACTGCGCATGATCCCCGCACACAGCACCCCCCAGGGGGTGGGCAGATCACCTAAGCCACCCCTCCTGCCCGACCCCTGGACACACCCCTACACTCACCCCATTTAAGGAACCAGTTCGCCCCGTCTCCAGGAGCGAGCAAGGGAACCTGTTAATTGTTTTCACTCTCTCATGCTGCAGCACCAGTCCCGATAAAGCCTTGCCTGATTTCCTCTTGTGGCCTCTTCTCAATTTCTATTGATTAAAGAGTCCCAGAGCCCAGGTCGGGCACAAAACCAGTCACATGACTTTACTCCATTTCACCCCAAATTCCCTTCCTTAACAGTTAGGGGCTAGCTTTTTCCCTCGTTAACCAGTTGTTTTGTAATTATTCTCAGTTCAGCTTTTATCTCCCCAAAACTCGATTAAAAACAGCTTTGTATTTTGTATCCTCCCACAATACCCAGCCTCCCAATCTGCACAGAACAGACATTCCAGCGTGTGCTGGCTAAAAACAAAAGGGCCAGCAAAACAACATCCTGCAATTATTCTCATATTCCAGGGCTTGACACAGTGCCACCTTTAGAGTTGACAAAAGAGCTTCCAAACTTTAGAGGGCCTTGCTCTGGCCCGCTTTCACCTCTCCCCACCCAGCGGTGCCATGAGGCCCCAGGGCCAAGGACACATACTCGCTTTTAGTCCATGTCCTCTCCCCAGCTGCAAGGCCGTGCTCAAGGTACTTGAGATCCTGGAAAGTGGCCCCCCACCCGCTTTCAGGGCCTACACAGGCCCTTCCCCAATCCATCCACTTGAGGGTGAGCATGACACAGGTGTGCACATCCCTAGGCCTGAAAGGTAGCCAAGAGACAGATGTGTGTGAGGCGTTGTGGACAAAGCTTGGATGTGCTGGCCTGAGTGCATGCAGAGCCCTTTGCAGTGTGCGTGGGAGGTGGTGGTGACCAAGGGACACCAGCCGGGGCCCTACAAATGTTAAGTGCCTCCCTGGCTTGACACACACATGGGGTCGAAGAGGTAAATATCCATGGCAAATACTCGTATTTCTCACTTTTACCCAGGATATACTCTCCCAGCCTGGATATATTTTGGTATATAGTGATATCTACCCAGTGCAGAAACACCTGACTTTTAGTTATTTGCTGAAAGGATGATAGACTAAAAGAGAGAGTACTTGTTTTCACCCAGGGTTTTTAAGAACTGAAGAAAACTTCAAAAGCAGGTAAGAATGGTTCATCCTGTTTCCTAAGTATGCTAAGATTCTTCTGAGTTAGCCAGTGCTTCTGGACCAGCCATATCACCCAGGATAACTGGGAGTGATGTCATGGGATCACATTTAAATCAATATCCACCCTGAAATAACCATCATCATCCAGACACGTGCATTATCATAAAATGCATTCAAGTTAGGCACTACAGTGTGAAATCAATTTGAAAATATTAATTAAAAGTGCATTTAAAGTATCTTCGAAGTAGCCATTACATCACACTTTATATATTCTCCTATAATCTAACCATTATCTACACTTTGAAATCCAAACGGAATCTAATGGGAGACGGAAATGAGCTGGCCTTGGCAGGACTTTTACCAGAGTCAGGTTGTCCACAGGAGAAACAAGATTAGTTATAGGCTATAGTGTGCATGTTAAAATGGTCACTTCCAAGACTTCCCTTGTGGTCCAGTGGTTAAGAATCCACCTTCCAATGCAAGGGACGCAGGTTCGATCCCTGGTCGGGGAACTAAGATCCCACATGCTGCGGGGCAACTAAGCCCACACGCCACAACTAGAGAGCCCACATGCTGCAACTACAGAGCCCACGCGCTCTGGAGCCCACCCACTGCAACTACTGAGCTCGCACACCACAAGTAGAGAGAAGACCACGCGCCGCAACAAAGAGCCCGCGAACCACAATGAAGGATCCCACATGCCACAACCAAGACCCAATGCGGCCAAAAATAAATAAGTAAATAAATATTTTAATAAATAAAATGGTCACTTCCATACTCACTCTCATACACTGAAAATTTAGTTACATTAGGTCTCAAGATCAGACGTGAAACTTTCTCTTACTGGTATAATATTGTGGGCCTAATTCCTGCTTTAAATCCTCTATGAAATTGAAAATTCAGTTCCGATTTTCCTGATGGAAACAGTGAATATTTCCAAGCAGTCTGCTTAGTTTTCCCCTGCCCCTACCCCCATTTGAACATATATGGATGAATGTTTTTCCATGATGGAATGAAGAGGAAAAATTTCAACCTCTGGCAGATTAGCTAAGACTTTTCATTATACTTTATGCAAACTTCTGTGCCTGCAAATCAGCAACCACCCAAATCAAGAGTCCTTGGCTCATGTTTTTGCACAGTTTGATGTACATCCTCTAGCTATTCTTTTCTTCCTCTCCCTCCTCATTCTTTTTCAAATTCTGAATCTTCTTGGGTTTCTGGAGGATACAATTTTCATTCATCTACTAAGTTTTTACAATCCAAATTCTGTCCTGCAGATAAGCAGGGTCTTTAACTTTCTTTATCCTGATTGTGACATCTGGTCAACCGCCAGCTGGCATAAACTCACCTTCCGTCCACCTCAGCCTGCCCTCTTCCCCCATGAAGTACAACTGTGGCAGACGTAAGACTAGTCAAGAGATAGTTCAATTGGGATCGCCTCAGACATATACATATGCTCACCCATTCACCCTTCCAAGTGACCCCAAATCATTAGGCCATCAGATTCTGAAGCTGTTTCCAAACTGAAGCTGCAGGTCTCTATCATGGGACCCTCCCCTGCTCCTAAAGCCTGGTCGATTCCAGCCCCACAGGAGGAAATATAGTAAAAAATGCATGAAAAGGATTATTCTCCTATCCGATTCAAGCAGCATCTTTAGGAAACAAGAAACAGTTTAAAAAAAAAAAAAGGGTGTTGGTGGCATGTTCTTTGTTTTTCTTAAAAGACAATCATTTTCATCTTCTTGGCATATATGGTAGAAAATATGCACAGTGATTTTAGAATGACAATATTTGCAATACAGCCTTAATACAAAGAAACTGAAGCATTCAGCTATTCCCCAAAAGCTCTAATATAAAACAGAAAGAATCTATAATATCCAGATTCTAGGGGATTATTTATTTATGTGTTTGCTTTTTTTGGTTTATTTTTATGGGGAGTTAGTGGTAAAAAATGAAGGAACTGTGGAGGCTTTGAGATACTGAGAGATGAGCAAATCTGAGAAAAAAGATTTAGAAATGAAAATAATATGAGAAAAGATGCTCTGAGCATTTTTAGATTCGTAAAACCTTGGGTTTTGGCACAAAACAGAATTTGTTGATGAACCTTCCTAACTAGTGTTGAAAACTGACATTCTTCTTAGTCTTATACTCTGAGGTATGATACAAGTTACATTAACTGGTAAATTAGGTTATCTTTTTTGTTATGGCATATTAGTTATAATAATTACTTTCTGCTCCCTTAAGAATTCCAAGATCACCTCACAAAGGATGATTACTCTCTGATACAATAAAGGAAACAAATGAAGACCCAATTCACCCAGCAAGTGGGCAGGAGCAATCTCTTCCACAATGATCTACCATTGTAGCCCTACTTAGCCTTGATACATCAGAGAAACAAGAGCTAATTTAAAAATCATGATTATTTTATTTTACCTTAGTTTTTTTTTTAATGTCTCAGACATTTTGGGTGCTTGTAACCAAATAAAATTAGTCTGCTTAACACTACCATGCCTATAACAATGAGAGTCTAATTTATTTTCCACCTAGCATCAAGCAATGGAAACCTTGCCAGACCATGAAAATGAAACACTGTAATGCAGGCTAACAGGAGAAAAGCGAAAGTAACTCATCCAGGGTTTCCTAAAGCTTGCTGTCTGCTGCATCATTATGAAAATCCAGATAAGGACCAACTCCCATTTACCTAGTGATGATGTGACCTTCTGGAAAAACACGTCCCAAGAGGAAAGGCCTATCGAGATCCCAAACTAGCTTTATGGAAGCTAACAATCCTCATACATCCCTCAGAGGAGCTTCATAAATATTTATCATTGATGAAATGGTCAAACCCCAATTAGTAGTCTTGCTCTTATTTCCCCTCCTCCAACCTAACTCTTGGATATGGCAAAGCTCCTTACTTTGTACCTCTAAGACTATGCAAGAGACAGAGACAGGGAGAGGGGGAGGCTAGGACTGTTTATGGAGAAACTGTGTGTCCCAGGCACTGCTCCTACCATTTTCATAAACGGCATTTCAATAAACAGTGTGGGGACTAGATCTTAACCATAAGGGAAAAAATCAGATCTGTATGGTACATCAAAATCAATCCCAGATGAATGCGAGATTTATATACAAAAAATTTAAATAATCAATATATGTCAAGAAAGTAAAGGGGAAAATTTGTCCAACATTGCCTAGGGGAAATTCAGATTTAAAAATTATAAACAAAATGTAAAATACACCATTAAAAAAACATGAAAAAGCAAAGGCTTTGCTAGGCAAAAACTGTTCTAACATAACAAAGAATTTATATTCTTCATTGAAAGAGCTATTGCAAATCAATTTTTAAAAGACAACATCAATAGAAGAGAAAACATGGAAAGTACATAAAGGCAACTCATAAAAAGAAAATACAAGTAGGCATATGAAAAATGTTTCGCCTCACTATAATGGAAGAGTACAAATGAAAACCATGAGGTGCCGTATTTTGTCTATTAGAGGGGCAAATTTGAAAAAACTCCAGTGTCAGTGGGAATATAAGAAAACAGACCCCCTACTCCAATTTATTCCTGCAGCACCTGTGCAGCAATACAAAGCAACACGACAGCTTGGATCAACTTCAAAATGTGTCATGTCATCCAGAAATTCCAATTCTAGGATTTCAGAAGAAATTGTTGGACAAGTAGCCAAATATAAATATAATGGACAGTGATCACAGCATTAAACACAATAGCAAAAAAAAACACAAATGCGCAGTGGTAGGTGACGAAATCAATGAGTTATGGTGACTATACAATGGAAATATTATATAGCTAAGAAAATCAATGTAGATAGATACTTACTGACATGAAATGATGTTTCTAGTACAGTGAATGAAAAAGGAACGCATAAAACTGGAGGGAGTACAGTAAAGGTGAAGAGGGCTTCCCAGTGCTCAAATTCTAGGTCGGCCACTCATCTGCTGCCTAACCTTGAACCTCAATGACTGACTGTGGAAAATGGGAATGACAATAGTACGTGCACTTAAACCAGTGCTTAGCCCACAGCAAACACTCAATGAGTGTCAGTGTTACTTTAAGGTGAAAGCGATCTGGATTATTCTTATGCTTGCATACACACACACACATACACATACTTGTAAGTCAGAATTATCGTCACCAAATGTTAATCACTGGGTAGTACAGATATACTGTTTGTTTTTATTACTTATTCATAAAAGTAAACAAAATTCTATCCACGTTTGGTTATGAGCATCCATGTCTATCAGTTGTCAAAGGTTAAACCTAAGAGTTTTTGCTAAAAAAAATTTTTTTAAGTTTTAGTATCAGTTTAACTGTCATGAAGAGCAGGGACCCAGTCTGTTCTGTTTCCTCTCTGTTCTCAGCTTCTCAGTGAGGGCTTCATATCCTGTAGGCTATTCTAATATTAAAGTTAACGATTTATATGAATTTTAAACTGATACTATTAATGCATCACTGAAAAAACTTCAGACCCCCAAGATAACTGTGGCAAAACGTTCTCTGACAAGACTTCTGGCTGAAAGGTCTATGTTTACAAAATGAAGAACTGAGCTGCATTATATTTTTTTCCTAAATTTTCAGAAAAAAAGGAAGAATCCTGCTCTAAATTGTTCACAGACATGCAGCGTATTACCCTGTGCTGGAAGCCAAATTGGGATCTCATTTTGACTTTGACAAAGATAAAATCTTATAGCTAAATTACATGTTTTTGTGGCTGATTTTTCTTTTTTAAAATGCGAATGTAAAAGCTGATACCTTTTTTAATCCAACTAACTAGCAAAAATTAAAGTGAGATAATAAAATGTTGATGAATGTCTGGGGAAGTTGAAATTTTCATGCATGGCTGTTGGTAACAATAAATTAGTACAGATGCTTTGGAAAGACTTTGGCAGTATTTTTTTTAATTAATTAATTTATTTTTGGCTGTGTTGGGTCTTCGTTGCTGCCTGCGGGCTTTCTCTAGTTGTGGCAAGCGGGGGCTACTCTTCATTGTGGCATGTGGGCTTCTCATTGTGGTGGCTTCTCTTGTTGTGCAGCACAGGCTCTAGGCGTGTAGGCTTCAGTAGTTGTGGCATGCAGGCTCAGTACTTGTGGCTCACGGGCTCTAGAGCGCAGGCTCAGTAGTCGTGGCACATAGGCTTAGTTGCTCCACGGCATGTGAGATCTTCCCAGACCAGGGATCGAACCCATGTCCCCTGCATTGGAAGGCGGATTCTTAACCACTGCTCCACCAGGGAAGTCCCAGCAGTATTTTTTAAAATAAAAGTATACATATTCTAGATTGGTACTATATGATACTCTGCAATTATTTAATTTCTTAGGCATGATCACTGTATTGTGGTTATATAAGAGAATGACCTTGTTATTAGAAGATCTGTGGCGGAATATTTAGGAGTGAAGTCTAAAACTTTAAAGATTCAGTTAAAAAAAAACACTTAAACACATATACATACATGTGTGTGTATATACTGGGTTGGCCAAAAAGTTTGTTCGGTTTTTCCCGTAAGATGGTACTACTAGCACTTCGTTGTCTTTAACTTCATTGGAAAGAATTTTGTTAGACTGTATTGTGACAGCTGTCATATCAGCGTGCATTTTAAAAGAACTTATCAAAATTAGTGAATGTTTGTAGCCACTTTAATACTGAAAATGGAAGGAAACAAAGCAACATTTTCAGCATATTATGCTTTATCAGTTCAAGAAAGGTAAAAATGCAACTGAAATGCAAAAAAAGATTTGTGCAGTGTATGGAGAAGGTACCGTGACTGATCAAACGTGTCAAAAGTGGTTTGCAAAGTTTCGTGCTGGAAATTTCTTGCTGGACGATGCTCCACGGTCAGGTGAAGTTGATAGTGATCAAATCCAGACACAAATTGAGAACAATCAATGTTATACCACGCGGGAGATAGCCAACATACTCAAAATATCCAAATCAAACACTGAAAATCATTTGCACCACTTGGTTATGTTAATCGCTTTGATGTTTGGGTTCCACATAAGTTAAGCGAAAAAAACCTCTTGACCGTGTTTCTGCATGCAATTCTCTATTTAAACATAATGAAAACGTTCTGTTTTTAAAACAAATTGTGATGGGCGATGAAAAGTGGATATTTTACAGTAATGTAGAACAGAAGAGATCGTGGGACAAGCGGAATGAACCAACACCAGCCATACCAAAGGCCAGTCTTCATCCAAAGAAGGTGATGCTGTGTATGTGGTGGGATTGGAAGGGAGTTCTCTATTATGAGCTCCTTCCGGAAAACCCAACAATTAATTCCAACAAGTACTGCTCCCAATTAAACCAAATGAATGTAGCACTCGACGAAAAGTGTCCAGAATTAGTCAAGAGAAAACGCATAATCTTCCATCAGGATAACGCAAGACCACATGTTTCTACCAGGCAAAAAACTGTTACGGCTTGGCTGGGAAGTTCTGATTCATCCTCTGTATTCACCAGACACACTGACCTTCGGATTTCTATTTATTTTGGTCTTTACACAATTCTCTTAATGGAAAAAATTTCAATTCCCTGGAAGGCTGTAAAAGGCACCTGGAACAGTTTTTTGCTCAAAAAGATAAAAAGTTTTAGGAAGATGGAATTATGAACCCAAGGTAACAGTATTAGGAGGTGGGGCCTTTAGGATGTGCTTAGGTCATAAGGGTTCCACTCTCACAGGATTAGTGTCCTTATAAAAGAGACTCCAGAGAGTTAGATTTCCCCCTTCTGCCACATGAGGACACAGTGAAAAGATGTAGTCTACGAACCGGCAAGGAGGCCTTCAACAGACGCAGAATCTGCTGGCAACTTGACCTTGGACTTCCCAGCCTCCAGAACGGTGAAAAGTTTATGTTGTTCATAAGCCACCCAGTCTGCGGTATCCTGTTATAGCAGCCTAAATGGACTGGTGTTGGGGGCAGGGGAGTGCGGGAGATGAAAAAGCAAATATAGTAAAATTAAATAATTGGATATTTTAGGTTTAAAAAAAAGCAGGTGATGATTGTATGCTCTTTTAACTTTCCTACAGGTTTGAAAATTTTCAAAACAAAAGAGTTGGAGAAAAATGTATCATATCTTCACGTGCACAAGGCAACATGCAGCACTATTGTTTGTTAATGTGAAGAAGTGAAAACTGCCCCCATGTCCAAAGAAATGTGTATTTGTTGGATGAAATGTTTCATAGCAATGAAAAGGAGTGCTTTTCATTCTACTCTGATGGCATCTAGTGTAGTCACATAGATGGATCTTTTTTTTTCAAGTCTCTAAGTGCAGGCAACCCTCTTTTATTTTTTCAATAACTTTTTTTAACATCTTTATTGGAATATAATTGCTTTACAATGGTGTGTTAGTTTCTGCTTTATAACAAAGTGAATCAGCTATACATATACATATATCCCCATATCTCCTCTCTCTTGCGTCTCCCTCCCACCCTCCCTATCCCACCCCTCTAGGTGGTCACAAAGCACCTAGCTGATCTCCTTGTGCTATGCGGCTGCTTCCCACTAGCTATCTATTTTACATGTGATAGTGTATATATGTCCATGCCACTCTCTCACTTTGTCCCAGCTTACCCTTCCCCCTCCCCATGTCCTCAAGTCCATTCTCTATGTCTGCGTCTTTATTCCTGTCCTGCCCCTAGGTTCTTCAGAACCTTTTTTTTTTTTTTAGATTCCATATATATGTGTTAGCATACGGTATTTGTTTTTCTCTTTCTGACTTACTTCACTCTGTATGACAGTCTCTAGGTCCATCCACCTCACTACAAATAACTCAATTTTGTTTCTTTTTATGGCTGACTAATATTCCATTGTATATATGTGCCACGTCTTCTTTACCCATTCATCTGTCGATGGACACCTAGGTTGCTTCCATGTCCTGGCTATTGTAAATAGAGCTGCAGTGAACATTGTGGTGCATGACTCTTTTTGAATTATGGTTTTCTCAGGATATATGCCCAGGAGTGGGACTGCTGGGTCGTATGGTAGTTCTATTTTTAGTTTCTTAAGGAATCTCCATACTGTTCTCCATAGTGGCTGTACCAATTCACATTCCCACCAACAGCGCAAGAGGGTTCCCTTTTCTCCATACCCTCTCACATAGATGGATCTTATAAAGCAGTGCCGAGTGGAAGATAAATATATAAATCAAAGGAGGTTGCCAAATGAGTCTTACATACCATTTACTTCCACATTCATTTTTAAGTACACACAAAATGTGCTACTTCACAGTTACGTAGCTATGAAATATATGGAGAATGGCTTCAAAGAATCCATGGTGGCTACATCCAGATGGATGTTAATGGGAGGGGGGGTAATCATGAGGGCAAAGGAGGGGCCATGACAGAGCTTAAAGATGACACTGATGAAAGCAATCCAATTCTGAGCACTACATCTGGGGAAGGTGTTATTTCTATTTTCTTAACCTAATGGATCAATGTTTTAGAAAGGAAGAGAATGCACTCATCATAAAACTAGTTTGTTCCAGGCCACCACCAAAACATCACAACACATCTGCATTTGTGTCAGCAAATCCCAGAGAACCAGCCTTTCGCCTTCTTGCAGCCCAGGCCGGTCACCACCGTGTGCGCTCAGTTCCCCACCTTCTCGCTCCTAACCAGTCCCAGGTTTCTCAAATAAGAAGCTTGGGTGGAAATTGCCTCCTAAGTAACTAATATGCTACACACACATTCCACAGGTCTCTTTTCTTTTTCATTATGGGAATCAAGCAAGGTCTTCAAGGCCATGACCCTTTAACAGCCCTTCATTTTGACATGGGTTACAGCCAATGTAGAAATAAACCAACGGGATAGGGATGCCCCTTCCCCACAGCCCCTGCCCTGTGTCTGAGGAGGCACGCAATACATGCATATACTGAAGAAATGAACGAATGAAGAAGTGAATGAGAAAGAAAGGAGAAGGGAGAGAGAAAAAAGGATGATAGAAGCAGAAAAAGAAGCAACCGACTCAGTGGGACTATGTAAGCTGAGAGAACCAGCCACAACTCCCAGACTTCTAGCCGAGAGTATAATAATTCTGGCCCACTGGGAACATAACCAGAACCCGATGTGTATCAATAAAATCACAGGGAAGGCAGAGAAGACCACCTTGGTCTTCCCAGTGTTTTCATGGACCAGGGCCAAGTACAGACATTCTGCTGAGCACTCTCACTCCATAATGACTCAAACAATGTTTCATTAAGAACAAAATATTGGTTAGCAGGGGATATGAATGGCCCACATTAGGGAGCCTTTCTGGGGATGAAACCGTCTTTTCAATGACTAACCAAAAATATGATGGAAAAACAAGAGCAGGCCTGGAATAAATGATACAAATAAATGGTACAAAGAAGTCAGCCAAGTTTAAAACTGTTCTTCCTCCAGTGGCACAAGAGGTGCAGTGGTTAACAGATAATTATTTCACAGGAGAAAACAGCACCACAGAAAGGCAGGCTACCTTTCATTTTCATCACTCAACTAGACAATCCCTAATCAAGAAAGAAGAGGGAAAAAGACACGTTCTCCAAAAACCCAGGGTATCATTTGCACAATATTTTTACATTAGCAATTAAAAATCACATATTTGAGGGGGGAATCGGAGGGACCTTAGGGATTATTCTACCCAACCCCCTCATTTTGCCAATGAGCTCAGAAAGCTAAATGCCTTCCCTGACGCCTTATAATGATTTAGAACCGCAACATAGGACTCCGACTCCAAGTCTCATAGTTTCCACCTGACACCACATCACTCCTCCTCTATAATTCTTCAGCCTCTGAAATCTAAGTTTCCCAGTCTCTGAGGCTTCTGTTAGGAAACTAATTTTTTTATTATTCTTAAGAAAATTAAGAGTATTTCCACCTAGATTGTATAGCTCATAAAACGGAAGTGTTATTAATACTCTCAGGTGTGGTCATGGTGTTTTGTTTTTGTAGAAGAATGTTCTTAATTAAGAAGCAGTGGAGATGCCCTGCCATGATGTCTGCAACTAACTTTCAAATGGTTCAGCAAAACAGAATAGATAGGTATAGACAGGTAGATAGATAAATATAACAAAATGTTTAAAATTATTGAATTTAGATAGACGAGAAGGGGAGTTCATTATACCATGGCTTTGATGTTTTTATTTTTTAAAATGTTGCATAATAAAAATGAGGAAATGTAGCTATGTTTTCAAAACTCATTATTTTAAAGCATTTCCAGTTTTAAGTAATAGACCGACTCTGTGCCCAGCTGCTCAGATACCTCATGTGACACAGCTAACCAGGCCTTCCAGGGGAGGGGGTTTATGGGGTTCCCAGATAGTATGTCTAAACCTAATTACAGCAAAATCATGTCTAGAAAGTGTGTGTAGGGAGTGGTAGAAACCAGGTGAGGTTGTCCACTCAGCGTAGATGAGGAGACCTTGGACCCAGGTGTCCCTGCTTGCTGCCTCTCCCATAAAAGGCTGGGGTGGGGATGGAGACTGGGGCCTGCCTTCTATAGAAAGGCAGAAGAAGCCTACAAAAAACAGAATTCAGACACTCACGACCGTTGTTTTCCTCTGTATTCTAAAGCAACCCCGTGTTGTATCTCCCCTAGGAAGTACCGTTAGTGAAAATGGAAACCCTGCCCCGAGCGTCATGAGCAGGTGGACCTGAATATCTGGGTCTTGTCCGGTGCTGCCTGCCTTTGTTCTTCCTCTTATCTCTGAGGCTGATTTAAAGTCTGTTGCTCTCACCACTTTCACATGAACCAAAAGAAATACTGTCTCTTGGGATTCTTGGCTAGGACTCCACAAATTCCTCTGAGCCTCCACTCGTGTTGCTCCAGAGAGCTGCCTCAGCCAGAATGATAATTCTCAAATGTTTAGTCTTCCCTCCCAAAGCTTTCACAAATACAAACTTAGATCAGAATTTTTTCAGAGCTTTTACACAAAGATTTAAACAAGCTTCACAAGTGTCACTCTGTACCCATTATGATATATGGCATTGTTCCCTCTAGGCCTCTAAAGGCACCTCCATGCAGGGCTGACAGTAAGGATGGCGTGCGGTTAAGCTGATCACACCTGGTCTCATCCATCCCTCTCTGTTGGGTCAAAATACCTTCCCAGGCTAGTTGAACAAACTTGTTTACTGCGATACAGAAATCCCTCTGTAGAGGCCAGAGATAAGAAATCTTTTAAAGGGGGGAAGGGTGAGGGTGAATCAGAAAAAACACTATAACATGCCAAGCAAGTGATACCAATATTTCACAGTTTAACAAAATGTTCACCCATCAACAGAGGAAGGGATAAACAAAATGTGGTATCTGCATACAATGGAATATCACTCAGCCTTAAAAAGGAAGGCAATTTTGATACATGCTGCAACACAGATGAACCTTAAAAACATTATGCCAAGTGAAATAGGTCAAACACAAAAGGGAAAATATTATATGATTCCACTTATACAAGGTACCTAGCTAGAATAGCAAATTCATAGAAACAGAATGTAGAATAAAGGTTTCCAGGAGCTGGGTTAAGAGCAATGGAGAGTTACTGTTTAATGGGTACAGACTTTCTCTTTGGGATGATGAAAAAGTTCTGTAAATGGATAGTGGTGATGGTTGCCCAATATTGTAAATGTACTTAATGACTGAGTTGTACATCTTAAAATGGTTTAGTAAATTTTTTTTTTTTTTTTTTGCGGTACGCGGGCCTCTCACTGCTGTGGCCTCTCCCGTTGCGGAGCACAGGCTCCGGACGCGGAGGCCCAGCGGCCATGGCTCACGGGCCCAGCCGCTCCGCGGCATGTGGGATCTTCCCGGACCGGGTCACAAACCCGTGTCCCCTGTATCGGCAGGCGGACTCTCAACCACTGCGCCACCAGGAAAGCCTGTAAATTTTGTTATATATATTTTATCACAATAAAAAATGGTGGTGCTCACTTCTGCAGCACATCCACTAAAATTGGAACAATACAGGGAAGATTAGCAGGATGACACTCAAATTTGTGAAGTATTCCATATTTTTCTAAAAATATTGAATCACTATGATATACAGCTGAAACTAATAATAATATTGTAAATCAACTACACTTCAATTTTTAAAAATATGTTTTATAATAAGTGTTTCCTAACACTTAAGTCAATACTTAGCACAAAACTCAGGAAGCTAGGATGTGATTCCATTTTCCTTTAGCTAGCTAACTTATTATTAGTACACTAACAAACATCAAAGCTATATCTTATTTTCCTGTTGCCTAGTTTCTACCAGTCAAAAGGGGCCTTACAGAGGGGTCTTTCTTTCTTAGGAAATCTCTCCTCTTTTGCACTGCTTCATCCTTCACTTTGGGATAAAGCTCAAACGATGTATTGGGTACATACCTTTCAGCCAACCCAATATTATTGACTTTCTTTGGAGGATTTCAAAGCTTGATGGACTAGGACATTTTCAACCCACAGTCAAGATTTTAGCCACATGAATTACCCATATGTGTTTTTAGAAATAATTCCCTCTAACATCCTATGAGTCTGTAGATGTTTCTGGAATAGCTGCTTATGGGATTTCGTTAGAAAACTTCAGCAGTTGTGAAAAAGTAAAATCATAGGCTAACGCTATGTATTCAGAAAACTCGGAAACCACTGAGTTCAAATAACTGAACAAAATTCGACAATAGGATCTTGAGATCCAAGAGTGTGAATGGCTTTGTGCTAGGGTCCTGAAGATACACCATCCCTTCTCTCAAGGACACTGTGTGAGTAGGCAAGGCATATAACAACACATCATTTAAATACATTTAGAAAGTAGTGTGTGATTAAGTGCCACATTGAATGGAACAGGTAAGTGCTTGGAAAGTCTAGGGAGAAAGAAAGAGTAGAGTCTGAATAGTCCTAACAAGGACGGAGCACCTAAAGTGAGTAAGGGATGAGGGCTAGGAGCAAGGAAGCTACTTGAAGAACACAAATGAAGGGACAGAATCCAAAATAATTATCACATATGAGGGAGGAGGAGGGCAAAGAAGGGAGCCACGAAGCTAGAGTAAGGCATTTATTCTAGGAAGTAGAAAGTAACAGGAAAAAGGGAGGCAGGAACCTACTGAGGTAGTGAAGAGGGAGTGGTTTGAATGATTGAAACATTCAAACACTAGCATCTGGCAAAAGCCCCAAGTGCCGGAACACACCTATTAGCTACCAAGTTCTGCTGGAAATTTTACAACAAAAAATACCATATTTAAACAACAAGGTCCTGCTGTATAGCACAGGGAACTATATTCAATATGCCGTAAACCAAAATGGGAAAGAATATTAAAAAAAAAAAGAATGGGGCTTCCCTGGTGGCGCAGTGGTTGAGAGTCCGCCTGCTGATGCAGGGGACGCGGGTTCGTGCCCCGGTCCGGGAGGATCCCGCATGCCGCGGAGCGGCTGGGCCCGTGAGCCATGGCCGCTGAGCCTGCGCATCCAGAGCCTGTGCTCCGCGACGGGAGAGGCCACAACAGTGAGAGGCCCGCGTACCACAAAAGGAAAAAAGAAAAAAAAAAAAAAAAAAGAATGTCTATATGCGTATGATGGAGTCACTCTGCTGTATAGCAGAGATTGGCACAGCACTGTAAGTCAACTATAGTTCAATTTAAAAAAAAGGTTTTTTTAATACCATACTTGTGTCTATTGGGTAGGTGGTGAGTTGAGAGATGATATCAAAATCTATACCTGCTTATGACAGTGTGTTGTGCATATAAATATTTTTAAAAATGCCATACTTGTTTCATGCTGATTCAACCTATATTTACAATCATTCTTTTTTTTTTTTTTTTTTTTTTTTTTTGCGGTACGCGGGCCTCTCACTGTTGTGGCCTCTCCCGTTGCGGAGCACAGGCTCCGGACGCGCAGGCTCAGCGGCCATGGCTCACGGGTCCAGCCGCTCTGCAGAATGTGGGATCTTCCCGGACCAGGGCACGAACCCGTGTCCCCTACATCGGCAGGCGGACTCTCAACCACTGCGCCACCAGGGAAGCCCTACAACCATTCTTGACATTAAAAGCTAAGTTTTTAAATTGTAAGATCAAATAACTTTATGTTTAGAATTTTTGTTTTATTTTTCAAAATGAAAATTCCAATTAAGCCACCCCTACCCCCAGTATTTAGTATAAAATATTGGGACCCATTCTAATTAGGGTCACTTTAAGTAGTCTTTTTCCTAAATCGACCATTTTCAGATCATGGGGCCTCCTATAGGTCTTAACTAGTTTATTCCAGCCCCAGCCAGAGTTAGAGGCCAATACCAGATTACTAGGCTTCTGGGAGCAAACACTGGTAGCTGTTATCAAATGCCCACCAACCTCAGAGTCTGTATGAAACCAATCGGACATTTGGGTTGTTCACACAAATGCAGTTGCTCAGTGGCAAGGGATTAAAGTCTCAAACTCTCACCAGATACTATTGCCCCGCAAATGTCAACCTAGGGACTAAAACCAAACAAGGAAGAGATCCGTGGATCAAGGCGACACCATCGTCTCAACAATGGAATCTAATATAGATCCTTTATTCTCTTCACAGCTCATGCTATATATTATCATTAGGAGGGAGGCTCTGAATCAGTTTCCTTAGAATGTGAGTCTGTTTCCATGGTGACAAGAGTGTGCTCCTTTAAACCCCGGGACAAATGAATGGAGCATTCAGTAAGTCAGGCAATTTCTGGGTATTTTCAAAGCCTCAGAACAGACAGATAATGGCTCTAAGTCTTACCAAACATTGATTTGTTTCATTTCTAAGTGCAGAGGAGGCCAATGACGGAGAAATATATAAGAACTGCATCCCAAACCAATATTGACCCTGGATCAAGTGTAAAATAAGCCTGATTCTCAGAGGGGCTTATCTTGTCAAATGAAATTACACTGGCTTCACCCTGGCTGGCACTGACATTGTAATTGTCATGCACTCAGGCAGAACACAGCAAAGGGAAAAAAATTTTTAACGAGATTTTTCCTATCAATCCAACTGAAGTGGTACTTTCTAAATACCAAGGATGGTTAATCTCCTATTTTCAAATGGTGACGATGCGCTCAAGAATCTAAATAAATAATTTTTTAAAGTCTATATAATCCTTTCTTTTGTGAACTACCTATTAGACAATTTTCTATGGAGTGCAACTTTGGGTCTTGCCACTATATATGTTCGTTTGTTAGAGTTCATGTAGAATTGCTTTAAAGAAAGACCAGCGCTACTTTTTTTTTTTTTTTTTTTGTGGTACACCGGCCTCTCACTGCTGTGGCCTCTCCCGCTGCAGAGCACAGGCCCCGGACTCACAGGCCCAGCAGCCATGGCTCACGAGCCCAGCCGCTCCACGGCATGTGGGATCTTCCCGGACCGGGGCACGAACCCGCGTCCCCTGCATCGGCAGGCGGACTCTCAACCACTGTGCCACCAGGGAAGCCCCCAGCGCTACTTTTACAGACTCTTGGCGAAACTTGACTTGAAGTTGGATGGCCATGGATTAGGAAGAGTCTTGTCAGGAAGTACAATTTTCACAAAACAATGTTAAACCCATCCCTCAGCTCATTTGATCTGTTTATCTTTAAAATACGAATCTGCCCTTTTTCAACAACAGAAAACCCTCACCAGACAATATGCCTCAAAGTACCTTCCGTCAGATCCTTATCAAACTCTTTTCTCGAGAAATGTCCTCAGATAATTGTTTGAAGGACACAGCTTCAACCAGGATTGTGGTTCTCAATCCTGGCCACACTTTGGAATCACCTGAAGAGTTTAAGATAGAAGATCGGTGCAAGGTGGGGTCCAGGCAGGATATTTTTAGAAAGCCCCCCTGGTGATTCTAAGGTACAGCCCAGGTTGAAAACCACTGACATGCAGAGGCTGTCAGTACAGTTAGACCTAATGAGCTCTTTTTAAAGCCTTATTACTACGCAAGTTATACACGAATATATTATACATGAATATATCTTTCGTTATTTAAAAAGTTAAAATATTACAGCTAAATCCTGCCTTGGCCACCTCCACTGCTCCCCTGCCCAAACCCCAGTCCCTTCTCAGTTATGGGTGTTCTTCCAGAACTCTTTCTATTTATTTGCATACATATGTATTTTCACAGATATATTAGTGAATATACATATATATGAAAATACATGTACATTTCATTTTTCAAAATAATTTTTTAAATTAACTAATTTATTTCTTTTTGGCTGTTTTGGGTCTTCGCCACTGCATGTGGGCTTTCTCTAGTTGCGGAGAGCGGGGGCTACTCTTCCTCGCAGTGAAGGGGCTTCTCATTGCGGTGGCTGCTCTTTGCTGTGGAGCACGGGCTCTAGAGGGCAGGCTCAGTAGTTGTGGTGCACGGGCTCAGTTGCTCCACAGCATGTGAGATCTTCCCGGACCAGGACTTGAACCCGTGTACCCTGCATTGGCAGGCTGATTCTTAACCACTGCGCCACCAGGGAAGTCCCTCAAAATAATTTTTAACATGTGTCATACCACACGTATTATTCTGCTGCCATGTTTTCACTTAATAATATACCTTTGAGCTCTTTCCATGCGGTACTTCTCAGCCTCATTATTTGTAACTGGTGCACAGTAGGAACATGGCATAGTTATTTTTAGAAGCCATTCCTCTAAATCCATGCCATCCAATATGGTAGCCACTAGCTACAGGTGGCTGTCGAATACTTGAGCGAAGCTGGTATGAGCTGAGATGTGCCGTACGTACAAAATACATGCCAGATTTTGAATACTTACTAAGAAAAAATATATATGTTATCTTGTTAATAATTTTTTAATCTTAATTGTACGTTGAAAGGAAAATATGTTGGATATATTGGATCAAATAAAACATTAAAATCAATTTCACCTGTTTTTACTTTTATTAATGAAATCATTAGAAAACATAAAATTACTTATGTGGCTCACATTATATTTCTATTGAACGGTTCTGTTTTAAAAGATGGGCGTTTAGGATATTTGCCGTTCATCTGACATTACAAGGAAAGTGCCCCAGTAGCATTCTTATACATCAGTGGCCCTCAACAGGAAGCAATTTTGCTCCCCTGGGCACATTCGGCAATGTCTGGACACATTTTTCGTTGTCACAACCGGGGTTACCACTGGCATCTAGTGGGTAGAGGCCAGGGATAGTGCTAAACATCCTACAATGCACAGGACAGCTTCCCAAAACAAAGAATCGTCTGGCCCGAAATATCAGTAGTGCTAAGGCTGAAAAACCCAGCTATGCATGAATCCTTGTCCACATATGGAAGTGTTTCTCAAAGGTAGACCTGAAGTCAAAAAACTGCCTGTGCTTCTGAAACACTGAGACACCACAAAAACTGCCCTCCGGAGTGGATATGCCAGTCAGCATATCTCATCAGCAGTGCGTGGAAATACTCAAATTAATCGTAAAAGAACAAATAACCCAACCAAGAAAAGTTCAAAAGGCTTCAAAATGTCCACTCAATATTGTAAGTTCTTACTCTCATCACCAGGAATGACAATACAACTCTAAGTCCCAGAGTTTTAAGTAATATTGGGACGTTTAACCTACTCCCACCCTTCTAAAAACTGTCTTCTTTGCTCTCAGAACATAAATCATTTGGGGCCCTAGCATAGTTAATTTATAACTAACTAAACAACTAACTAGTATATCTCTCTGCTTTTCAAATGTGGCTAAAATTTGAATCTTGGAAGAGTGAACTGCAAATCTCAAATACTTTGCTAATGTTTAAAAAATAACTTGTATTTATCTTACACCCTCGTCCAGAGCCCTAGAGCACTGTCTGTTTTCCCAGCAAATGTCACCCTTGGAATGACCTTCATGTATAGTAACTGATAATGCAAGCCATGTGCCAGGATCAGGTGTTTGTTCTCCAAGGTACCATATATTTTTTAGTTAGAAATTATCCTGCCAAACAAGGCCGCACGTAGAAATACATTACAGATCTTAATCTGTTAATGCAAACGCAGAGGTAATGTTGATTTGAAATGCATTGTTCCTATACTTACATTTTACCTACTCTTTTTTAGAAAACAAGATTATTAACCTTCTCCAATTTTCAATTTCCATATTTACAAAAATGCAAACTGTAGCAAACATGGTTCATGTTCCAAGTTCTCCGCATGACAAGTGTAAGGTACTCTACAGCCATAAAGCTCTTTAGGAGAACTGTGACTCTTATAAGCTTCCTCTGTTATGAACTCCTCATAAAGAACTAATTTTAACTTTCTTCCTGGAGTGAACTTGAATCATGAATTCATTCTCAGTATGAGAGCACGCAAAATGAGACAAGCGCTAGAAACAATACAATTAGTTCTGACTTACCACCATTTCTCCCACACAGGTTTTAAAAAGTATGTTTTTAGGGGGCAGTTTTCAGAGTTAAAGTATTCAAACTGTGGCCAGCAAGCGCTGTGATGACATTTACCATGTCTTGGTCTAAACTGATACTTATTTTTTGTTTTGTTTTGTTTTTTTGCGGTACGCGGGCCTCTCACTGTTGTGGCCTCTCCCGTCGCGGAGCACAACCTCCGGACGCGCAGGCTCAGCGGCCATGGCTCACAGGCCCAGCCACTCCGAGGCATGTGGGATCCTCCCGGACCGGGGCACGAACCCGTGTCCCCCGCATCGGCAGGCGGACTCCCAACCACTGCGCCACCAGGGAAGCCCCTAAACTGATACTTATTGACTTTCATATCTGGGGCCTAAAAGATTCCAGATAATAAAAGAAAGAAGAAGGGGAGGAAGAGGAGAAAGACAGAGGAAAGGCTGGACTGGAAACTCCTTGAGGAAACAGCATCATCTTTCTTGTTTATCACTTCATCCACAGCTCCTAGCCCAGGTCTCAACATAGCTAACATAACTCAAACACATGATTAAAGAATGCAAGATAGAATACACACTACAATGTATAAAATAGATAACCAACAAGGACCTGTAGAGCACAGGGAACTATACTCAATATTTTGTAATAACCTATAAGGGAAAAAATCTGAAAAAGAATCTATATATGTGTATATAGATACGTGTACTATCTATGTGTATCTGAAATTAACATGATACTGTAAATCAACTATACTTTAACAACAAAAAAAAAGAATGCAAGGCGGAGAAAAATAATTACCCAGGTTAAAAAAAAAGCACACAAGTTAGACTAAGATACTGGTTCAGAAGCACAAATGAGGATCTGGCCAAATTGGGAGTACTGGATAGGCTGGCAGAGGGTAAGCAGAGCCCCAGTCATTCTGAGGAGGCAACACTAACTGTGCCTTCTGGGGGCGCAGCGGTGGGTAGGGATAGTCAAGTCTCTCAGAATCGGTCAGGGGGCCCTTTCTTGTTCTGCCACTGCTCACCCTTGGCAGCCTGCTCAGAGCAGACAGGCCTGCGCCCAGCAAACCCTTTTTGGCTGCCGGGTGGAGGCAGCAAAGATGCAATTTAGACATTAGAGTGGCCCTTCAGCAAGCCTTCATGGGATTCAATTGGTAAAGCGAATGTCACACCACTTCTGAGAGCAGCAGAGCGCTCTGCTACTTGAGTCTCGTGGAACTTCACATCAGACAGGTTTGCCGGGCCTTCCATTTAGCCGAGCCTTGATGAGGAACCCAAGTCCCACACGCCCACTCTTATTTCATTAAAGAGCCCTACTGATCCAGATGCATCTTAAGCTGTAAGGTCACCATAATCTCATATTAGAACATTTTCATTATCCCAAAAAGAAACCTTAGACCCATGAGCAGAGATTCCCCATGCCATTACCACGCCAGCCCAGGCAACACTAATCTTTCTGTTTCTAGAGATTTTGTTATTCAGAATACTTCAGGATGGGATCACGTAACATGTGCTCTTTGGTGACTGGCTTCTTTCGATGACCATAACGTTGTCTGAGGTTCATCAATGCTGTAGCACGCATTAGTACTTCATTCCTTTTTATTGCCAAATAATATTCTATTGTATGGCTATGCCTATTTCATGTATCCATTCTTCAGTTAATAGACTGGGTTGTTTCTACTTTTTGGCTATTATGAACATTCATGTGCAAGTTTTTGAATGGACCTAGGTTTCAATTCTCTTGGCTAGATACCTAGGAATAGACTTGCTGGGTCATATATTAGCTCCACGTTTAACATTTCGTGGAACTGTCCAAGAGTTTTCTAACATGGCTGCATCTTGTTATAGTCCCAGTAGCAATGTACAAGTCCTCAAATTTTAATGTTTCTGAATATGGGTACAATTTATAATCCATGTGCATATTCAATATAGTGATCTTTTCCTTACTTTCTTTAATAGCTGTCTGTTATTAAGTTAATGGTGCACTTTAAATTAGTGGTATCCTAGAATAAGGGAGATAATGATATAGTAATAATTCACTGAGCCTCAACCAAGTACTAGGCACACCTTGTTTAATGCTCATTTACCCTGTAACAGAGGTATTACCTTAATTTGTAGATGAGGAAACTGAGGTTCAAAAATGGGCCATAATTCCACCATTAAAAAGTCTATAAATAACAAATGCTGGAGAGGGTGTGGAGAAAAGGGAACCCTCCTACACTGTTGGTGGGAATGTAAATCGGTACAACCACTATGAAGAACAGTATGGAGGTTCTTCAGAAAATGAAAAATCGAGTTGCCACATTATCTAGCAATTCGACTCCTGGGCATATAGCTGGACAAAACTATAATTCAAAAAGATACATGCACCCCTATGTTCATAGCAGCACTATTCAATAATAGCCAAGACGTGGAAACAACCTAAATGTCCATCGACAGATGAATGGGTAAAGTAGATGTGATACCTATCTATCTATCTCACAGTCATAACAAAAAGAATGAAATAATGCCATTTGCAGCAACATGGATGGACTTAGAGATTATCATACTAAGTGAAGTAAGTCAGAAAGAGAAAGACAAACAGCATATGATATCACTTATATGTGGAACCTAAAATGTAACACAAATGAACCTATGTACGAAACAGAAACAGACTCACAGACAGAGAACAGACTCGTGGTTGCCAAGGTCAGGGCGGAGAGGGATGGACTGGGAGTTTGGGGTTAGTAGATGAAAACTATTGTATAAAAAATAGATAAACAACAAGGTCCTACTATATAGCACATAGAACTATATTGACTACCCTGTGATAAACCATAATGGAAAAGAGTATAAAAAAGAATGTGTGTGTGTGTGTATATCACTTTGCTGCACGGCAGAAATTAACACAACACTGTAAATCAACTATGCTTCAATTGAAATAAAAAGGGCTGGGCTTCCCTGGTGGCGCAGTGGTTAACAATCCGCCTGCCAATGCAGGGGACAAGGGTTCAAGCCCTGGTCCGGGAAGTTCCCACATGCTGCGGAGCAACAAAGCCCGTGGGCCACAACTACTGAGCCTGCGCTCTAGAGCCCGCGAGCCACAACTACAGAAGCCCGCGTGCCTAGAGCCCACGCTCCACAACAAGAAAAGCCAACGCAATGAGAAGCCCGCGCACCGCAACGCAGAGTAGCCCCCGCTTGCCCCAACTAGAGAAAGCACGCATGAAGCAAGGAAGACCCAACGCAGCCAAAAATAAGTAAATAAAATTAATTAATTAATTTAAAAAAAAGAAAAGAAAAAGGGCCATAATTATATAGTCTCTGCCACTGCACCATGGTAGTATTAGCATTTGAACTTGGGTTGATTTTCTGCCAAAGTCCAATTTTCCTCTATACCTTCTCACTATTGTTCAAAGATGAGCAAGGGATAATATGTACTTTCTATGATTTCACAATCTCTGAGACAGATAAATACATAAATAAATGAATACAAAACAGGCTGTGATAAGTACTCAATCAAAGGAATTCTAAAAGTACTCTGTGTGGCCAGAGATCAAATTATACAGGAAATATTGAAATCTTGGGATAAGTGGTATTTAAGGTGGGTTTTGTTTGGCAGGTGTGGGTAGAATCAATGCTCTAAGACTGTGCCATCCAATATGGTAGCTATCAGCCACATGCAGCTATTGAGCACTTGAAACATGACTAGTCCAAATTGGGAAGTGCTGTAAAAACACACTGGATTTCAAAGGCTTAGTATTTTAAAAGAAGAATGTGAACTATCTCATTAATAATGTTTATATTGAGTACATGTTGATAATATTTTGGACATACTGAGTTAAAAATATATTATTACAATTTCACCTATTTATCTTTTTACTTTTTTTCCTATCTTTTTACCTTTAAAAATACAATTAACAGAACATTAAAATTATCTAGGTGGCTCATATTTTTATTGGACAGTGCAGCTCTAAGAAATAAAGATGGCAGAGAATATGCCGGGATCATCGATTGCTATCACTGAAAAATCCAAGAGGTGTAACAAGAAACAAACTTGAGAAAGAAGGTGAAGGTCTAACTATTTAGGGCTCAGGTGCGCTGCAGTGCCAAGCAGTTTGAACTTTGGTCTGGATGTAACAGAGAGTCAAAGGTTTTGAAAGGGGAGTGAAATCATCGGGTCTGTGCCTTAGAAAGCGGATGTTGGCAACCCTTAGTCAATAGCATTGACAGAGGTGACCAGACCAAAACCCACCCCACAACTCTCCAAACTCATAAAAATGCTGGATCAAGTGTAATGCCACAAGAATACACAGCCAAACTTGGAAAAGCAGGAAAAGGAATTCCCAGCTGCCATAAACAGAAGCAATTAAATACCAGAGCAATGGGTCAAGAAGCTCAGGTGTGTTGGAACAGGACACAGGCCATTAGATCTGGGGGCTGAGGCTTTCACATCTGTGTGGGGAGAGGAGCCCAGGTCACTGCCCTGCACAAAAAGGGATGAGAAATTGAAACACACACGTAAAACTGGCACTAGAAAAAAATCCTGCCGGTGGAGGCAAGGACAGAAGCTTGGACAAGGGATGTCAGTAAAAAGAAAAGGAGCCGGTGTAGGATCCTGTAAAGACAGAGTGCAGGAAAACTGGGAGATGGTGCTGCCTGGTGAGCTAAGCAAAGGCAGTGTCGAGAAGGGGGGGGGGGGCGCACGGGTGCCAACTGCTGAGCCGTAGTGGAAACAGACAAAGATGAGACAGTGCTTCTGATCTGGTGATTACAGGTTACCCCAGGCCTCAAAGACAGCAGTATCAGCACGGTGGCTGGAACAGAAAAAAGCAAGGGTAGCAAACACGACCTTCTCTGAACGTTTTAGAAGTGACTTGGAGAGACAGGTTGCTGGTCGCTTAAAGAGAGAAACAGATCAAAGGAATTTCTTTTTAGCAGCAAGAGTCATACGGAGGAAGTCAGTCAAACAGAAGAGTGGTTCTAAAGATCAAGGCAAGAAGAAGAATCAACGAAGGAGCAGGTTTAGAGGAGGATAATGACCAAAGATGGAGCCTTCGAAAAGGCAAAAGGTGCTGATGTCCACCAGAGGTTCAAAATGATACTCATTTAAGCCACGGAGCTCTTCTGGAACGGGGAGCACAGCGGCTGAGGGCCTACAACAAGGTTTGATGCTTGGACTGAGACAAGTAAGGCCCCAGGAACAGTGACGAGTGGCAGGGAGGGCCCGGCTGCCATGGACTCCCATAAACACCATCTCAGGTGTGGCCTAAACACTGAGGTTACCCAGGGTTGCCCGAGCTAGGTGCAAAACAGTGGTCACAGAACGTTGAAGAGGTGACGCCTTGCTAAGAATTCAGACTGGGTATGGGAAAAAGTGAAACCAAAACTAGAGAGAAAGACTGGGAGACTAGGCAGACACGGGTATAGAGATGAGGCCACACAATACGACACAGGGTAAAGGCCAGTCTGTGCTGCTTCTACGTTATAAGCAGTTAATAGTCAAAGGAGGAAAAATACTTATTTTGCCATTTATATTTATCCTCAACAGTGTAGTCATTTGAGTAAATGGTAAGCATTATGTCAGTTCATAAGTGGGAAAAGACATAGAAATATTAAAATATAGAACTGTTTTCCTTCAACTCTTTTGCTTTTCAGTTCCATCATTCATTCACGTGATCATTCTGGTGTTCCCGTAACATGCCAGTTTCTGGAGGATGAGAATGTGAAGAAGTAGAATGCGCATTTTATTTAACCTGAAACTAAACCTTCATCCTGAGAATTTGAAATCAGTGAGAAAACAGTCATTGGTCCTTTCCTTCAGGAGCTGGAGGAGGGTCACAGATGGACTGAGGAAAGTCGGGGGGCCTTGCCTTTGATGCTAGGGTGTCACATTATAGGAGAGTCTGTCTTCACTTGAGCATATTTACACGGTGGGAATGTTGGTATTCTAGCAACTGAGGAGCAATTCAAAGAGGCCGCTGAGATCAAAGGACTTGGGGGAAGCCCTGAGCAGTGGGAACTGGAAAGCCTATGACAACTCAGAAGGTTAAGCAGAAAAATCAGGTCATTTGGAAAACTACAGTTGGTCTTCAATGGGAGTTAGTGATTTTTTTGGCCAGCGAGCGATAAGGAATTGAAAAAGGAACAGTCACAGTGGCAACAAATGTTTCACAAGAAGAAAATATCAGCAGAAGAAACACAGACCTAACTTGGAGGGAGGAGAAATTATAAAAGGTGTCTGTACAAGTATTTAGACTGGGAAATAATATCCAAAAAAATTCAGACAAGTCTTACATCTTCCTTCTATCTTGGATTAGTCTTACCTTTCGGACATTTCTCTCTTTCCACCCTCTCTTTCTTTCATAAAATGAAAACAAATATATACTTCTTAGTTCTCCAGACTATGCAATGAGACACTAGTTCCAAGTACCTTCCAAAAGATATCTTACAAGAGGCAGCTTTGCTTCAATATGCAATAAACTGATCTGTGACCTGTGACCCACGGTTTTTAAAAATATTTATGTTAGAATCACAATCTGTAATTAAAAATAGAAATTAACTACAATTAGCTACAAATAAAAAATCTAATTGGTTTGAACTAGCCAAGGTAATGGAGTCTATCAGAGAAATTAAATATTTTAAAGCAGTAAATTAGCCTAAAAGGCATCCAGTGCCTTGCAAATCTCGCAAAAACCTGCTGCCTGCGTGTCTCCTGGGGACTCTGTACATTTTAAAAACGAGGTCAGGCCAGGTCCAATTAGAAGGGTGAATACAGGATGCTTCTGAATGTTTTGGGGTCATAATTTAATGAGCTATAGCAATAATTTGCTAAATGTTCCATTGGTGGCTTCATGGAGATAATATTGTAGGTAGATTAGCACAGGTCTATAAGTGATTAGGACCTGCAGGTATAAGCCATGAATAATAAGCCCACAACACAGTTAGTGCTAAATGAATACTTAGTAACATTTAGTAACGCTATTTCAGCTAAAATTAGATTATAGGTTACTTTAATACCCTGCTTGAAAATTACTTTTCTCAAACCTTGAAAACTTCCAGAGAACAATCTAGGTTGAATCTTTCTGTATAAAGCATGTTGGGGATGCAGGAGAGGGGAGCATTTATAGTGAAGATCTAGGTTTCCGCCTCCACTGGGATATAATCAACCTGTGCTCAAGGAGTTGAATGCCAGTAAGCTGGCTCCACTTCCCAGGGCATCTGCAGGCTCTGTGAGGGAGTGAAGTGGGAAGGAGGGAAGGCAAGGAATGAGCAGTAGAATGAGAAAGATCTTTCATCAAAACCTCTAAGAGACCTGGATGCTTGACATCAGGTGGAGAACCACCAGAGCTCAAGACAGTCAGTGGCCCAAAACAACTGGACTTCTTGTACCCTTTAGGTACCGCCATTTGTTTGTTTATTTTAACCTGTGTCTGCTTCTCTGTGGTCACTAGACCAGAGGTTGGGGGAAATTTGGGGGTTGGCATCCTATAGCTCTACCTCGGGGAAGAAGGGAATGCAGCACACAATCAGCTTAGCAAAAGAGTGGACCTGCAAGAAACACAGGGGAGCAAGTTGGCACTGAATATAAACAAGGGTTTGGCGTAAAAACTAGTCTCAGCAACAGAGTGATATACTTGACCTTATGGGTATTTAAGGTGTGAAGAAAAAGGCAAAGCAAGGTTGAAAGAAATCACGATTTTCTGTGCCTTCCTTCTGAAAGAAAGAACCTGTTTGGTAATTTCGGGTGAAATGAAGAGGTTCTTTTCCAGGTTGCCACAAATTTGGAAAGGTGGTTAAACGTACACAGGAGAACTACTGATAAGAATAATGGAAGAAAAAACATTTACACAACCTGGAATCCATATATTGTATCTACTGTTTTTTCTCTTAATTTGAATAGATGGGAACATAAGGATTAATGTACATATGTATTCTCCTCTCACTTTATAATGGGTGGTAACATAAGGATTCTCATCAGCTGACACTCTCAGAAATATTCACGAATCTTTGAGAATCTCATTACGTGCAATTAACAGTAGCCGTCACATCTGACAAGCTCTGGTATATAATCTCAGTAGCTTTTTGATTTACACTCAATCTCACACAGGCAGGCAGCCCTCCTCCATGTTGAAGCTATGCTATCTGCAACAATGGTCCATCCAACCTTGAGGCAGCAAAGGAAGAGAAGAAGTGCACGTAGGCTCTTACCTGCATTGCCCCAGAAGAGACTCTCTGCTCAAAGCACATGGCTCTGATATAACAGCAAGGGAGGAGGGAAAGCACAGAGGGGCACGAAAAATATTTGGTGTCTGCCAAATGTAACTGATGTCTGCCACACACTCCTAACTTACTGAAGAAGTATGAATCCGCCAGACACATGCCTCACTGGGGGTAAAGTAAATAAGGTTACTAAGGACACTTTAACTTCTCTAGAGGATAGTTTGAAATCACCAACCTTATCTAGAGACAAAACATAATGTTTGTGACAAGTTGCGAGAAGGTGATGATTTCACACTTCATGCTGTTGCTCTACATTTAGGGTCGGGGCTTTGGCCCAGGCAAGGTACAGAAAGTAGCTGTTGGGGTCCCCTTTGATTTCAAATCTGGCTAGAATCCAAGTTTCTCAACTTCAAGTCCAATGTCATAAAAACTAGACATTGCTTCCTTCTAGAATGTGGGGCTCCTACTGAAATATCAAAGTCGCCTAAACTTTCCACATGAAAAAAAATTAATTTCAGGTCTTACTTTAGAGTACTGTTAGGCAACCTTGTTAATTAGAATCACCTGGAATGGTTGTTTTGTTTTGTTTTAAAACTAGCGATGTCTGTGCCCCAACTCAGGCCACTTGAGTTACAATGTCTAGGGACAAGCCCAGATAATGATTTTTTTTAAGTTATCTGGGTAATTCTAAGGGGCAATTAAGTCTCAGAATCTCTATTTTAGAAGACAGCCACCCCATCCCCTAGAAATTACCAGTTGTTACTGGTTTTAAGGCCAGAAAGCTTTAAGAAGTAAAATTAATGCTTGGGACCCACCCCAGATAGTCTGATTTAACTGGTCAGAGTGGTGCGGAATGGACACTGGGATATTCCTCAGGTGATTTCACTGTAACGTCAAGCATAAGTACTATTTATGGTGTCACAGTCATCCCTAAACCGCCTTGTCAGGCCAGAGATGGAGTGACTAAAATTGGGGAGAGGGAAGCAGCACCATGTGGTGCTATCCGTGGTGCTGAAATGGAACTGCAAGGAATTTTTAATTGGTAGCAGCAATGAACATTTATTTTCAACTTGATAAAACAAAACCTTCTACTATTTCATATTTTTAATTGAGAGATATAAAAATTCTCCTAAGCACAGAACTACTGGTATGTATATTTTCGGTTCTATGTTATGGTTTGTTAAGGGAGAGAGATTTTGAAAGAAAGAGGATTTGCTTTGCTATTTGTCCAGAGATCAGATAGGGCAAAGATCAAAATAATTATGACTGGTGCTCTTGGAAAATCTATACATTTTTATTTTTTAGCTATGATAGTATCCTGAATATTTTTTAAAGTTTTAAATTATTAGAATTTTTAAAAATATAAGATACTTTACTTCCCATCTAAAATTGGAAAGCATAAATGTTTATTGTTTTTATTTTTCTGCTTAAGAAGATGGAAGTGAAATAGTTTGAGAAACAACCTATTTTCACAGAGTAACATTCATCTTATACTATTTAATGATACTACCACTGAAGATTTCTAGTTGATGCATTTGTGAGCTTCATAAAAAAGGAATTAATATGGTGCTATAACCCCAATAACTAGATATGGCCTAGAGGTTAACGTTTCCCACCTTTCCCTCCACATTCCTTATATAATGACCACAACTGAATTTTCCAGTCAGTCATTTCTTATATTCTCCATGGTCTAAAAACCTACGCTCATTCCCTCAAACGTCTATGCTATACGTTCCATGACTCCATCCAATAACAACTCAGTAACAAAAGGGATGAACACTTTAAACCTTCTCCAGTTTATGACTGTTCTCTGAAACACAGAAAACATTTTCCACAGTGAATTACATTATGAAGATATGAGCCTGATATGCTAACCTGAAAATGCCAAACATCTGAACCCCACCTTATCAGCAAACAGCTCGGAAACATATGCCTCTTCTTTGCTGAATTCTAACCTTTCCCAAAAGGCAGCAGTATGTGCATGCACAAAATCTAATCAATCACACAGGACTTTCCTTTGGAGAAGTTACCTTCCTACTCCTCTACAAGCACTTGGAAACTAAGGGCCTTAGGCTAGACACCCAAAGCAGCACTCGCTAATATGATCCATGGGCTGTTTGAAGAGTTAATGAGGGGAAAAATATCCCTCATCTTAAGTTAAAATCACTCAAGAACTCATTTTACTTATTACCAGGCTGTATAAGCTTGAACACCTGAATTTACTACTTTGGGAAAAAGAAGAGTATCTGCCCCATCCTTTCTTAAACACTCTATACTTCAAAGAAAGAATTTCAGATAAATTCCATTTTCCCCTAAATGAAAGTTCAGAGCTTTGCCAATTTGGTTAGTATGGCAATAAAACAGAGTACAGTTCTCACACCTTGAACACAGCTTATCCTTCATCTGTTCAGACATTTAATGAGTGGGTCTGATAGTCACAAGCCTTTAGTGGATTCAAGTCAAGGTGTTTTTACCAACGCTCAAGTCCAACCATATTCCAATGGGGCCCTCCCCCCGCCAAGGCTGTCATCAGAGAAGACTTCTCTTTGCCAAAAGGGCTCTCAGGAGAGAGTTAGTTTACTGTCAACACAATTAGAATCATTTTAGCATAGCCTCTTTTAAACTACTCGTATTCCCTATCTAAAAACTAAACACTCTGGGAACCTGCCTATTTATTGACCACTTTCAAAGAGGGCTCTGTAGAATCCAGAAACAGGAAGACAGAAAAAGATGTTGAAGGAAGGTCTTTGGAATTTCTGGTCACACTACCGGAGCTCCAAGGGGGCTGCTTTGATGGTGAACTCATAACCTCCTCAGGCTACGACAGATCCCAGTAGCCCAGTGTCTGGCTCAGCTGCTGACACAGCTCTGCAGTAAATTTGTTTTTCCCATCAAATGATCCAAAACTCTTGTTCTCCAAGGAGTCATGTTTTTTTATGGAAGTAAACAAAGAAATCATAAATACTCCTCTCTCACCATTAAGAGTTCATATCACTTTAATGTGAAGACACTCATCATCAGAGCCCACAAACAGCAGACCAGGGGTGATGGAGTGAAACAATGAATGATCATGGCAATAAGATGAAGTCTTGCCTCGCTTTTATGTGAGGACCTCTGGGACTGTCCTATCAGTGCCTCAGTGGTTTCAGTCTCTCACATAATTCCAGAAAACTGTATTATGTCTAGGGCCAATGACAGTTTTATATCACTTGAAAAACTTGTTTAGAACTTGTTCTACATTGTGTTTCCAATATGACTCAGCTGTTGGAATAAAAATAATGGTGAAAAATCTTAATCTATAATATGAAAGGAACAAGTTTGGTCACAAGTGCTACAATCTTAAATTATAGATTAGCACAGGCTACCTTAAAAGACAAAATTTTAAAAATTGAATGATAATGAAAAAATTAGTTTTGTGCAAGTATATCCAGATCCTCAGTTTGAACAGTAATGACTGTTTTTCCAACACTTATCTCACTTAAAACCTTACCCTCATTTAATGTTTCCCATATTGTAGTTTAGCTGAAATCCTCAAGTGCCTCGTTTCTGCACAGATTTTGTCCTTATAAACAAATAGGTTTCAAACACAAAGAGGATTCATTACCAGAAAAGGGAATGGACCAGTTGGGTAAGAGGGGCAGAGACCATACGTCCATCTAAAATACTCCAGTAAAACTAGAGATCCATCGTTTTCAGAAATAATAAATCCTTCCAAATTGACTGCCATCTCAAAAAAAGCCTCATGGACCTAGAGAACGCCGTGGCCCTTATCCCAGACTATATAAGGTGACACTGGTCATGATGTCTGGGGCAATTGCCAGGTCACTGGTCCTGTCCTATTCCTTGGGAGTCCAACCCTGGGAGGCTGGGAGTGTGATGCAGAGATGGGATAGGCTGTCTCTAACCAGGATCGCTAAGATCCGGTCATTAGTCCCACCCTCTGCCACTCCTGTAAAATTGGGATACCAGATTATGTGGCTAGCCCTCAGGCACCCGGAACAAGTTAGAGGTCTTCACTCTAAGGCTGGGTACAGCCAGCTGAGTGCAAAGGAGCAGGGCAGGTGGGGCTCACCACCGTCTTCAGGTGAGAATGCTTTGTGCCAACATGAACCACTTGCTCTCTCTCACATCCTGCAACCATTCCCCCAAACCCCAATGCTACTGGGCCCAGAAGCTCTAGGAAGCGGGGTGTCCCAAGCCCTCCCCCTCCGCCAACAACAGAGAAGAACAAAGACTTAGAACCAGAGACCAGCTGCTTGTTTCATGTCTGCTCTGTGACCTCGAGCACATTCTTTCAATTTCCCAACAATCAAGTTTCTTCAGTTTTGTAAAGTGATGTTCGCTTTGCAAATTCAAAGGAACTCTTGATGCCTGCAGTCCCTGGTCCTGGGCTTGTCAAAGACCTATTATTCCTCCTTTTAGCCATTTATGGTTGTTTTCTACAGCAGGCTATGCTGAGTGGACCCCAAATTCTCCTCCAAATACTGATATTTTAATGACAGTCTCACAGAGAGATGCAAAAATGGGATTTAATAAGTTTCCCTTGGGCCTGCTGACTGATTTCTTTAGGTCAATAGCTTGTTCAACTGCAAAGTGCTTGGACAGAAGTTATTGCTACGAGTGGCCCATTGGCACTTCCTAGCTCGGACCATTCCTTGCTCCTGGCGATATATTTCTGTCCTTCTCCACGCATCTTGGGGACATAATGGAACCTAGTTATTTATCCATTCAAAATCTATTATGCACCTATTATCAATCAGGCATTTTGGGATTTGGAATTTTTGTCTTCCTCTGGCAGATCAGAAATATTATAGGTCCACATATGGATTCTTTCAATTCTCATGTAATATATATCATATAACTAGAGTGACCATACGTACTGCTTTGCCCCGGGCAGTCCTAGTTTGTGCCTGTGGTACCAGCATAGCTATTAACAGTGCCCTCATTCACTCTCAGACTGTCCCAGTTTGAGTGATAACTTACATCACCACCAGATAAGCAGATCCACCTGCAGTTCTTGTAGGCTTCGTGTGGGGTGGGAGTGGGGGAGGAGAAGGACCCACATCACAGAGACCACAAGAAGCCTTAGTTATCTGCTAGACCGGCACAAGCTGTGGGAGGAAACTATGAAGGCTGCTGTCACGTTTTAAGAAACATGTTTGGAATCATTTCTTTTCAGACGCAGCCACACAGAGAAGTTGAGAGCATGGACTCCACGGCCAGATAAGCTGGCACTGCCACTTCCAGGCTATGTACACATGGGCAAGTTATATAACCTCTCTGTGCCTCAGTTTCCTCATGTGTAAAGTGAAGTTAATACGAATACCTACTTCGTGAGGTCGTTGTGAATAACACGAGTCAATGGGCCTGTGCATACTAACTGCTGTAAGTGTTTTCTGCCACAGAGGATTGCCCTGGACCCAATCTTAGTCACAGACAACTACACATTGGCCAAACATAAGGAAGGTCCACATTCAGAGGAGATTTGGCGCAAAAGACTTTGGTTTGGGCATTGACAAAATCGACCCAATAAGATTCTCTCTTCTAGGAAATAAATGCTTGATGGACAAGGCAGGTCACTGAAGTTGAATCTCAAGTGACAGGAAGTTATGTTCCCACAGTTTGGCCCAGTCACAGAATCCTTAGGCCCCAAGGTTCCTGAATCCCTAGAAGAAACAGCGCTGACCCCATACTCCTGTGTATGCTTGTTATAATCTCCCATCACCCAGTTTCATCTGTTAATGGATCTCTTCTGCCACCTTAAATTCACGGGGGACAGGCCAAGCTTAATTCAAAGAAGAAGAGGTGCAGGAAAAATCTGGGACCCCAGATGGAACCTTCCATTTGTGAAATCGTCAATCCTACATCCTACTCTCTGATCACAGCTTCAGATCAACTCACCTCCCTGAAGCTCATCTATACCTTGTTGTCCTTGAAGCCCTCACTGTGCCTCAAAGTATTTTTCCTCCTGGCTTCATTTTCTTTTCTACACAGCCTGGATCACGTGTCCTATCATTTTAATTCCCTTTCACCAGCACTTTACTTTCACCTTCCAGTGTTTCTCCACCCAGGGTACCCAAAGCTCCCAACCCTAAATTAATCCTACTCTGTACATGAAAGCCCAAAAGCAGCTACAGTATATTTGAGACGTGTGCTGCTATTCAGTTATAGTTTACAGTCTCAGCAGGCCCTCCGTGCTGCACTTTCCCTCCACTGTGGTCAGTCACTCACCCACTATACTCCCACCTTCAGCGCTACCCTCTACAACTTGACCAATCATTCCCACTCCTCCTCGGCTCACGGGTTTGACATGTGTTTTGGTCACACTGCATATAGAAGGATCGCAGCCCCACCGGTGCAAGGCTTAGGTGTCCTGGGGTAAGCAAGAGCTTTACCACGTCTCCAACTGCCCTAATTCCCAAACAAAGCAAGAGACAGCAAAGCCTTTGTTTTTTGAATTTGCTCAGGAAAAGGAGGCAAAAGGCCTTAAACCAGAGTTCAAGTTTGGAGGCACAGGAAGAAAGAAAAGAGCCAAGGGAGATAGAAAGCATTAAGCGTACTCCTGAGGTCATTAGCCCTCCAGCTAACAAGGCAGATAAATTGCAGGCAGCTGGGAAATGTGGACACTTTGGCAACAACAACAACACCACCATTGCAGGGATCTGGACTCCTCTGACTCCAGATTCCAAAACAAATGCTTTCTCTGAAAGTTCATGAAATTCCAGTAAACTTTTGTTTGAGATTTTAATTGTTTTTGCTTTATCTTCATGTTGGTTGAGGAGTTGAAGATTTTTAAAAATCTTTTCATCATAGTTCTATGTGGCTCCACTTCTTAAAAATTTTTTTTTACATTTTTTAATTGAAGAACAGTTGATTTACAATGTTGGGTTAGTTTCAGGTGTACTGCAAAGTGATTCCGTTATACATATACATATATCCATTCCTTTTCAGATTCTTTTCCCATATAGGTTATTATAAAATACTGAGTAGAGTTCCCTGTGCTATACAGTAGATCCTTGTTGTTCACCTATTTTATATATAGGAGTGTGTATATGTTACTCCCAAATTCCTAATTTATCCCTCCCCTCCCACCTTTCCCCTTTGGTAACAATAAGTTTGTTTTCTATGTCTGTGATTCTATTTTTGTTTTGTAAATAAGTTCACTTGTATCATTTTTTTACATTCCACATGTAAGTGATATCACATGGTATTTGTCTTTCACTGTCTGACTTACTTCACTTAGTATAATAATCTCTAGGTCTACCCATGTTGCTGCAAACAGCATTATTTCCTACCTTTTATGGCGAGTAGTATTCCATTGTATATATGTACCACATCTTCTTTATCCATTCATCTGTTGATAGACATTTAGGTTGCTTTCATGTCTTGGCTATTGTAAACAGTACTGCAATGAACATTCGGTTGCATGTATCCTTTTTTTTTTTAACTTTTTTATTTTATATTGGAGTATAGCCGATTAACAATGTTGTGATAGTTTCAGGTGCACAGCAAAGCAACTCAGCCATGCATATACATGTATTCATTCTCCCCCAATTATGATTTTCTCTGGATATATGCCCAGGAGTTGGATTGAAGGATCATACGGTAGTTCTATTTTTAGTTTTTTAAGGAACCTCCATACTGTTCTCCATAGAGGCTGTATCAATTTACATTCCCACCAACAGTTCAAGAGGGTTCCCTTTTCTCCACACCCTCTCCAGCATTTATTATTTGCAGACATTTTGATGATGGCCATTCTGACTGGTGTGAGGTGATATCTCACTGTAGTTTTAATTTGCATTTCTAGCGTTGTTGAACATCTTTTCATACGCCTTTTGGCCATCTGTATGTATTCTTTGGAGAAATGTCTATTTAGGTTTTCTGCCCATTTTTTGATGGAGTTGTTTGGGGTTTTTTTGATATTGAGCTGTATGAGCTGTTTGTATATTTTTGAGATTAATCCTTCTCGGTAGCACCAGTTGCAAATATTTTCTCCCATTCTGCAAGGTTGTCTTTTTCTTTTGTTTATGGTTTCCTTTGCTGTGCAAAGGCTTTTAAGTTTAATTAGGTCCCATTTGTTTATTTGTTTTTATTTCCATTATACTTGGAGATGGATCCAAAAAGATATTGCTGAGAATTATGTCACAGAGCGTTCTGCCAATGCTTTCCTTCAGAAGTTTTATAGTATCCAGTCTAACATTTACAATTTTGAGTTTATTTTTGTATATGATATTAGAGAATGTTCTAATTTCATTCTTTTCTAGGGAGCTGTCCAGTTTTCCCAGCACCACTTATTGAAGAGATTGTCTTTTCTCCATTGTATATTCTTGTCTCCTTTGTTATAGATTAATTGATTATAGGTGTGTGGGTTTATTTCTGGGCTTTCTATCCTGTTCCATTGATCTATGTCTCTGTTTCTGTGTCACTATCATACTGTTTTGATGATTGCAGCTTTGTAGTATAGTCTGAAGTCAGGGAGTATGATTCCTCCAGCTCCATTCTTCTTTCTCAAAATTGTTTTGGCTATTCAGGGACTTTTTGTGTTTCCATACAAGTTTTAAAATTATTTGTTCTAGTTCTGTGAAAAATGCCATTGGTAATTTGATAGGGATTGCACTGAATCTGTAGACTGTCTTGAGAAGTATGGTCAACTGACACACTTCTGAGTATAGGTCTGGGAAGAGGCTGAACATCCTCACTACTGTGTCTAGTGTCTAAGAAGGTTATGATGAGATCCTATTATCTCCTCTACATGCCTCCTGCCCCCTAACATCCTCCCCCCAACACACACACAGATCCTTGGTTGTCCCATTAATTAATGTTTTTAAAACTTTTCTGTGTATACAAATCTCCTGAGATTCTTGTTAAAATGCAGATTCTGACTCATTACGTCTGTGTGAGAGGGCAGTCTGAGAGTCAGTATTTCTAACTTGCTCCCAGGTGATGCCAGCGCTGTTCTGGGGACCACTCCTTGAGTAGCAAGGCTCTACCCCTCTACCAGTAGACCCAAAGCGGGTCATCCAGGGGACAAACAAGATGTTCCACTGATCCACAGGAAGTATTAGAATTCTATTTGTGTTAATTTTACCTAAAATTTTAAATCTAAACAAACACAGGTACCTTCATCTGTCAAATGGCCTCCCATCAGGATGAATGAAAGGAATCCTAAGAAAAGGGTAGAAATAAAATTCTGCAGTTCAGACGGGGTTGTCAGAGGTGAACCAACTTTTTCATTCCCATTCAGCTCACTGCCATATGCTGAAATGTGTATGTCACAGAATTTACAGAATGCATTAACTAGTTTCAATTAAACTAACCCTCACAAAATGTATGAGGCTTAAATAATGTCAAGAAACTGCTAATTAAAGATGCCATTAAGAACCTACATCTGCCAACCAAAAAGTTGGACCAGAAATCCAAAATTATAATGGTTATTTGGAATATGGACATATAGCCTTCTTTAATTATGATTTTTTTATATATATATATATATTTATTTATTTATTTTTGGCTGTGTTGGGTCTTCGTTGCTGCACGCGGGCTTTCTCTAGTTGCGGCAAGTGGGGGCCACTCTTCATCATGGTGCAGGGGCCTCTCACTATCGCGGCCTCTCTTGTTGCGGAGCACAGGCTCCAGACACGTAGGCTCAGGAGTTGTGGCTCACGGGCCCAGTTGCTCTGCAGCATGTGGGATCTTCCCAGACCAGGGCTCGAACCCATGTCCCCTGCATTGGCAGGCAGATTCTCAACCACTGTGCCACCAGGGAAGCCCCTATCAGAGTTTTAAAGTCTCTATCATATTAGGGTTTGTTTGTTTGTTTTATTGTTTTTCTTCAGTATTATCTTCTTAGTATGTCTATGTGGATCCCTTTCGTTTTTGCCTTTCCAGCATCCATTCACCTTTCTTCTGGTGATAGCACTTCTATTTCATTTACATGCAGGCTTAGTGGTACTAGCAGTCAAGGAAGTCTGCTTTCTTCTGACCAACCTAGGGACTGAACATTCCTCAGCCTATACCAGCCCCTGTGCCCCTCTTAAATCAAGGACCTAAGAATTGAAAGAAATTCAAATAGATACATCTTAAAAGAAATGACTCAAATAGACCATCCATTAATTCCTATGACCCAGAATCCCAGAGCATCTTTTCCACAACTTGGGGAAACCAAAACCCAATTAAAAAATGGGCCAAGAACTTGAATAGACATTTCTCCAAATAGGATATACAAATGGTCAACAAGCACATGAAAATTGGTGCTCAACATCATTAGTCATTAGGAAATGCAACTCAAAACCACAGTGAGATAGCATTCATTCCCACTAGGATAGCTATAGTTTTTTTTTAAAAGGAAAAGTGAAATTAATAAGTATTGAGAAGGATGTGGAGAAATTGGAACCCTTGTATATTTCTGATGGGAGTATAGAATGATTCAGTTGCTAAGGAAAACTGTTTGGCAGTTAAAAGTTAAACATATAGTTACCACACAATCCAGCAATTTCAATCCTAGGTTTATATCCAAAAGACTTGGAAACAGGTACTCAAGTAAAGACACGTGCATGCATATCCACAGCAGCACTAGTCACAACAGCCAAAACGTCAAGACAGCCCGAATGTCCATCAACAGACGAACGGATAAACAAACTGTGGTACATCCACACAATGGAATATTATTCAGCCACAAAAAGGAATGAAGGTGAGACGGGCTGCAACATGGATGCACCTCAAAGACATTGTGGTAAGTGAAAGAAGATACAAAAGGTCACATATGATTCCATTTGTGTGAAATGCCCAGAACAGATTAATCCACAGAGCAGAACACAGATGGGTGGTTACCAGGGGAAGGGGGAACAGAGGTATGAGAAGCATCTCCTGAATAGGCACAAGGTTTCCTTTAGGGGTAATGAGAATGTTTTGGAACCAGACAAATTAGTGGTTGTACAACTTTGAAAATATACTACATGCCACTGAATTGTTCATTTTAAAATGGTTAATTTTGTGTTATGTAAACTTCACCTCAAAAAACACACATACACATACAAATTTATCCTCTCACAATGCTAGAGGTCAGAAGTCCTAAAGTCAAAAGGTTGACAAGTCTGCATTTCTTCTGGAAGCTCTACAGAAGAATTCGTACCTTGCTGTTTCCAGCTTCTAGAGATTACTGCATTCCTTTACTTGTGGCCTCCTTCTGGCAATGGCATCCCTCTGACCTCTGCTTCTGTCATCATGTCTCCTTCTCTGACTGACCCTGCTGCCTCCCTCTGTAAGGCCCCTGTGACGACATTGGACCCATCTGGATAATCTAGGCTACTCTCCCCATTTCAAGATCCTTAATCCATCTTCAAGTCCCTTTTGCCATGTAAGGTAACATACTGACAGGTTAGGGGATATATGTATATGTATAGCTGATTCACTTTGCTGTACAGCAGAAACTAACACAACACTGTAAAGCAACTATACTCCAATAAAAATTAATTTTAAAAAACCCATACTGACGAGTTTCAGGAATAAGGATATGGACAACTTTGGGAGGCCATTATTCTCTCTATCACACTCCCTACCCCTTCAATGAATTCCTTTACTTGCTTAAGTTAGTGGGTGTCTGTTGCTTGTAACCACAGAACCTCAAACAATAAAATGCTTTCTATTTTTCATCATTGCATTTTGAATGAATGGGGAACATCAAGTAGCAAGCAGGGGTTGGTGATGTCTTGGCCATGACGGGAGAATGACTAAGGAAATATGTAAGAATTTTATGTTTGGTATAGTGCTTTCCCCAGGAACAAGGAAGCCAGAAAAACAGATACTTAATGAGTGTCTGAGGGCTGAATGAAAAAAGGGATAAGAATAAAATATGGAAAGTTTAACTAAAGCATTTAATCAGAGGCCATAGAAGCAAGATAAATCTGCACAGCGTCAGGAAAGTGTATTAAATATAAAACCCCAAGTTACAGCACTGTTTAGCACATACAGCATGAAAGCCGGTAACCACCCTTCTTTATGGGGTGACAGCCTCCTACCGTCAAGCCTGAATCCGATTCAGAGATCACCTCAGCCCCAGGAAGTCCTCTGTTGTCCCCAGACAGAATTAACAGCTTTCTCCATTCCACCCACGTACTGACACTGTGTTGCTCTGAGCTGTTAGAGGCATGGTCAGTTCTTCAAATTGGCTCTCAGCCACTGCCTAAAAGTGCTCAGGAACACCGTGGGGGTTCGCATGTTAATCACATTAAGAAAAGCAAAATGAAAAAGAAAAAAAAAGGAAGAAAGAAAAGCAAAATGACAGAGAGCTTTTGGAGGCAGCCTTCAAAGGCATCTTCATTTTTTTCCATTTTCATACAGATTGCAACATATTTGAAAAAAATCAAGCTGAGAATCACAGAACCCTTGGATGCCCCAGGAAACTATTTAGTTCAGTAACTTTTAGGGTGAGTTTACCAAAACCTGCCATTAGTTTTCACAGGTGCATTTCCCGCAAGCCCTGCTGGCCCGATGAGCTAATCATTAATTGTGGGAACAGTCTAACTTTCTGATAGGCCAGGCCACTTTATTTCCGAGTCTTTTCAGAGCAAAGCTATCTGACTGCCTCTGCCTTACTCTGCTAGTATTGCCAATTCTTTCGACTTTGACCTAGAAATTTTATGTACACAAAGTCAAGCGAGCCGGGTTTTTATTAGGAAGTCAAGGGTCCTGGAAGAGCAAAGAACACTCCTTGTTCAACGTATCATCTTGGTGTTCAGGCATTCCTTGCCTAGCATTCTCAAGAGCCATAGCATGGGTCAGCTCTGCCTTTATAGATATGCGTTTGTCGAAAGGGGAAGATGGTGTTTGTTCGTCCAGGGTGGAGAAAGCACTGAGGGTGGCTGGATATTGCCTTTTTCCTCTCTGCTTGGGTTATAACCTTCAGTCGGTACACATTGTATGAACTAGCTTACCTAAAGAAACACTGATGGTTGGAGTTGCCAGCGAAGGCATAGTCTCTAGGATTTTAATTAAGTGTGACCATCAGAGTTACTGCCTTCAGTACAGAGAACTTAATGTCCTAAAATGATGTTTTGCAGCTTATGTCTTTTATAGTCAGGGAAACGCTGAGTAAGAGTATAATCATGCCTTTCCCCTCCAAAATGATGAGAAAACCAATGCTTAAGCATAAGGAAACCAGTACAATGTCAAGTTTAAACTCAGCCAAACTCCCCATCATTTTCCTAACCCTTGGTAGTCAGTTACTAAGCAATTTCTCCCTGCAAAATAAAGTTTCTGAGCTCAGGCTTTGCACTGAAGGAAACTGGTGTGTGCACATTGTTGAGGGAATACCCATAAGACCCCAACAAAACCAAAGTGATCTAAAGACACAGATGGCAAGCACAATTTCACGTTTTCTATGAGCCCTGAAACTGTCCCTCTTCTTTGCTGGAGATATGGCATGGCGACCAGATGTCCCACATTTTTCATGACAGCCTGATTTCATACGTTCTGTCCAACTGTTCCATAGGTCTACTGACAGTTGTCAGCTCATGTTCAAAGAACTAAGAAATTCCAGAACTTAAGTGGATCTTAAACTTTATCTTATTCACTTTTCTGATTAGAAAACCACAAAGCCAGGTATATAAATAAGTAAGAATGACATATTGTACACCTTAAGCATATTTGAACGTAGTGATGTTTGAAATCACTACGGCCACAGGTCAGGAGTGTGGACCACATGCCAGACCTGGCTTTGGGGTGAGAGATTCCACATTCCTCCCAAGGAACAGGAAACCTGGGTCACAACCTAGAAGGAATCAGTAGACTTAGTTATCTCATATACAGCAATGAATGACAATGTCAACATGCTTCAGGAGATGTGCCTCACCCTCTAGGAAGGTAGACATTGCAGTGAAATCCTGTACTTTCAGGATAATCAGCCACTGTTTCCAAGGAGAACTGTACTGATCATGCATGCTCTTCCCACAGCCAGAGCTCTCCCTCTTACAGCAAATTGCTTCCTAACAATTTCAGCTGTTCTGGGTGAACTGATTACTGGTTGCTCCATCCTTGCGTTCGGATCTTTGATTATTTGGTGAAGTGACAGGAAGATAAAGGTAGTAGATTAAAAGAAATAATAGACCTCTCTCTCTCTCTCTCTCTCTCTCTCTAAATCTGGGTACACCAGAGAGGCTAACTATGCAGGCTTTAGAATCAAATGTCTCTGGATTCAAATCCCGACCCCTCCCTTCCCGAGCTATGATCTTGGGGGAACTCTTGGAAGCCTCCATTTGCTCATGTGTTAAGCAAACATAACTAGCAACATCTCCCTCTCCCTTAGCTTGTTAGGGTGAGATGGCATAATCTGCAGGAAACACGTGGCCCAGGGGTATATAAATAAGTAGGCACAGAGCCTTGCCCTCTCTGGTTTAGTGCATCTCTGTAGTGCATCAGATTAGTCCACTATCTGGTAATTCCTTTCCCTCACTCAAAAACTTTCAGTGACTCCGCATTCCGAGAGGATAAGGTTCAATCTTCCTATCTGATATGCGAGGTCCTCTGACCTGCTTTCCAAGTAGATCTGCCACAAAGCCCTTCATGCGCTCAGTGTTCCAGCTTCATGTGAACCACCCGAGTTTCTTGTTCCCGTCCAACACTTTGCTCTCTCTGCCTGGGGTGCTTCAGTCCATCCCCCAACATTTAAATATGTGTGTGTGTATGTGTGTGTGTTCATGTTTACTTGCATGGAATCTTAGCTTGTTTTTATCAGTTGTAAAAAATTGGGAGATTTCACCCAAGAACGGATTTCTACATTCTCATAAAACATAAGATCTGGCCACTCTGGGCCTACATTGTTGGGTGGAAACCATTGGGTTGGCCTGAGCAGTGGCCAAAACTTTAGGAGAGACAAACTTTCTCCGATTTACTCCTGTCACCACCACTCCCTATAGTGTTACACCAGCCTGATTTACTCATTAGGTTATCGGCTTGGCATTCCAAAGGCATTTGAATTTGCAGTTCCTGATCGAAGCTTTACCCATCCTAAGCCCTTCATAAATTCTTCCTTGATTCTTCGGTTTTAGAAATGATTTTTCTTCCTCTTTTTCAATTCTCATAAGCTGTATTTGCTAAGGCATGTCCCTGCCATAACACTAACACTACAGTATATTGTAGTATAATACTTTGTATTTTTACTTTATTGCCCTTCCTGAAGTACAAGCCCTGTGAGACAGAACCCATGCCTGGCTTGGCATTAGATATAAGCAGGCGTTTGATTAATAATTTTAATTGAACAAAAATCACACAAGGTCCTACTGTATAGCACAGGGAACTATATTCAATATCCTCTGATAAACCATAAAGGAAAAGAATATGAAAAAGAATATATATGTGTATATATATATATATATATATAACTGAATCACTTTGCTGTACAGCAGAAATTAATACATTGTAAATCAACTATACTTCAATAAAAAATTTTTTTTAATCAGGTATTTAATCATGAGAAAGTCCACATCTCACAAGGCATGCACACTTTTCTCCCTGGGCTGGGCTAAGTTTCAATCATCAATTATTCCTCCTAGGAGAAATTACTAGGGAGCCGGGGCAGGGAGATGGCAAGAAGTGGCGGGGGAAGGTAGGTCCGTTAGGGAAGGAGAGAGAGTCACACGTATAAGCCTGATGTCCAGTTTCAAATTTTGTCCTAGATTCATTTGCAGGAAAGTATTCCTTAAACTCTTGAATAGCAGATGTGTTATAATTCTGTATCTGGTTAACACTTTATTTTGTTCTGTGTATTTTCAGAGATATGATTCCTGTAGGCTCACAAAAAAACTGTAACGTCAAGGCAGTGTTATTGCCTCCAGTTACAGAGGTGGAAGCTGAAACTGTATTTTGTATGAACCAAACGCCCTCCCTAAAAGCTCCTAACTTCTGAAAGCTGAAAGGGTATGTAGACCTGCACAGGGCAGAGCAGTAAGTGCTTGAATCCATCCCCTAATATTTAAGAGAGAGAGAGAGGGAGAGAGAGAGAGAGAGAGAGAGAGAACTGATGGCAACATGTCGGTCTGCACCATCTAAGCTCTGATCAGGGCTGTCACCACACATCCTGCAAAGAATCACAATCACTCTCTTTTCTACAGATTCTCCTTTTCAACTGTGCTATTCAACTACACATCGGCAACACAGAGAAAAAGCAAAAGAAAACAAATCCAGGTCAAATATGTACATAGTTTTAAAAGTTTGCTTAAAACCCTATTTTTTTTTAAATAAATTTATTTACTTATTTTTGGCTGTGTTGGGTCTTCGTTGCTGCGTGCGAGCTTTCTCTAGTTGCGGCGAGCGGGGGCTACTCTTCGTTGTGGTGTGCGGGCTTCTCATTGTGGTGGCTTCTCTTGTTGTGGAGCACAGGCTCTAGGCGCACGGGCTTCAGTAGTTGTGGCGCACAGGCTTAGTTGCTCTGTGGCATGTTCGTGTCTCCATGGCATGTGGGACACGAACCCGTGTCCCCTACATTGGCAGGTGGATTCTTAACCACTGCACCACCAGGGACGTCCCAAGCTTTTTTTTTTTTTTTAAACTCTTCCCTTCTAGTGAGCAAATGAGATGGTCTGATAATGCTAAAAGCACCTTACATTGTACAGTTGTTCACCGTTCAGAAAGTACTTCCTAGAACTGCTTCCTTTTTGCCTAAAGCATCAGAATCTGAAAAGCTCATTCACAAGCAAGGCCTCATTTGCTGGAGTCTTCTCACAAGGGGGTGGGTGGACAGGGGGTAAGATTACACCACTGCACAGATTAAATAAATTGGAAACAGATACAGGGATAAAGAAATAATTCAGCAGCTGCATGTTGGACCCTCAAAAGGGTCAGAATACAAGAACTCTGAGTTTAGAGACTGGGCAGGCCCATTCCTTGAATCTAGGTTGACGTTTTTCCAGATACTCAGTTCTTCTAGTTCCAGGTGACGTGATGCCTGCCCTGCAGAAACAGGCATGGTCCGAGTTTCAGAACTTCATCAGCACTCTCAGCCCTCTCTACATCAGCTCAGAGGAGCGGAAGGAAAAGGTACGTTTCCACGGACCATCCTACAGCTCTGGTTTCCGGCTGGCCCTAAATAGGATAAGAACTAAAAATAAATCAAAACATGTCTTACACCCAAAGTTTCAGGTGTCCATGGGCAGGCTGCTGGATTCTAAAGAACGCGAGCTGAGATGACATCAATGCTCTAGAGCTAGTTGGTCTTGGTAAAACGACCTTCTTCCCTAGAATTTCCACCTTGAAAAGGGTCCCACACTCACTTTGAAAAGTCAAGACTTTATAAAAAGTGAAAGGAACTGAAGGACTTGTCAACTGCCATGAGAAGCCCTCTCCTGAGTCCTAACCGAGTTTGTAACAACCACCCTTGCTCAGAATGGAAGACACTGAGCTTGACCTTGGCCTGGCCAGGTTCATGCAAGTTTCCCATCAATGATGGCATCTTCCCTACGTGTGGGGAAGTACAGCAACCTACACTCAATAAGTCCATGCCCAGTGCAAACAACTCTGTTTTTATTTAAAGCAAGAAGATACTAATGTGTTATCTATAAAAAAAAATAAAAATACCACAGTCCTAGTGAACAGAAAATAAGCGACCAGCATTTTGTGTGTAAGTGTAGGGGATTAAACTAAGCCTCTGCCTGAAATACCCTTCCCCAGAATTTCCCCCACTCTTCAATGCCCAGCTCAAATGCCACCTTTTGCAAGAAATCTCTGACTACTTCCAAACCACAACACTGTACACCCCTGGCTTGGCACGAGTTAAGCCTTATAGCTGCTCAGCACGTGTCATGCCCCCATTAGACTGGTTGCTACTGTTGCCACATCTTTTATATTTGTGTTCCCCAGATGAACGTTTGTTAAATTAACATCTAGATTTATTCCTTGGTTTAGCTCACCAAGGATTTAAAGAGCTACATGAATCAATTACAGATGGGACTGTGCCTTCTCTACCCCAAATGGGCCATCACAGCTCACGAACACAGTGACAAATGCCTTCAGTGATTCCTCTTAGCTCCTAACTCATATTAACATAACTACCGTTTACGGCGGGCTTTCTACATCCACTGTGCTGAGTGCGACACACACACACGCACGCACGCACGCACACTCACACAGCTTGCAGAAGACGAAACCAGTGGCTATGTAACTTCCCTGAGCCTGAAAGCGCACAGTTAGGAAGAGGCAAGTTAGGAAGAAGTGGGATTCTTCCTCAAAGCCACTGCTTTTATCCAGCCCATCGTACGACTCCCTTCCGAACTGTTGTTCTCAAAGCAAACGCTGATTGTGAGATTATGAAACACTGTGTCTCTCATTTCCTTTCCACTTCCTGCTGCTCTCAACTAACCCACGCTATCACTTGACAGGCATGTGAGTGTGATAAAGTAAATCTGGACAGCGCCACGAACAGGAAATGAATTTTACTGTGGCGAAATTCAAATAGCAACCATTTTGACAAGAGAAAGATAGGAAAGAAGCACTCAAGGCCTTCGGGGATGTTTTCAAAAGACAAGCGCCTCTTCGTGGACTGAGCTGATTTTTTTTTAAACAAAGACAAGATATGAGTCTTTTGGAAGATGGCCCAAGCACAGGACTTTGTTTATCTCCCAGGACAGGGAAAATGGAAATGGTACGTTGGGGCTCAGTCAGACCTTCAGGGAGGGAGGTGTTATGTCCCCTGCGGGCTGGGAGGCCATGAACGCATCACTCAGTGCACTGCATGAAAATGTCCAGCACCACTGATGCTTCTGAACAGAAAAATGCAAAGCCACTTCATACCCCTCAGCGTGATGACTTGCTTCTCTCTGAATGCCAGTATGCCTAAGTTCATCCTTTACAGACAGTGGCACCAAGCAAACGTCATTCACTGCATCAAGTATAAACATAAACGTAGGGATCAATGAAAGGATACCATTTTCTTAATGATTGAAATTAAGCTATGGTTCATCAAACTGATGACAAAAACTCTGGAAGGATGACAGTGTTTTACATTAATTTCTTTGTTTCTGGCCAAAGGGTGCTTATAACACCCTGATATTTATTGACTGTTTTTACTTAGGATTAGAAATAAAGACCTGACTGAGAAATCCAAAAGGCTCCCTTTTAACTCAGGTTCTTGCTCTCTTCTATGCCTCCTCCCCCCAGCATCCCATAATGAGCGCTTCTGATGCTGCCGTGATTAAAAGAGATGAAATGCTCCTTGGGATACACTTCAGGTGGTAGCATCAGGGGAAGAAACAGGAATACGAGATTAGAGTAATTCCAAAATATCCCAAAAGGGAGAAAAAGGAAGCCTGGCCATTTTATTATCTTGAAATAAGTCTTGAATTTCAATCCTGGTTGAATTTGTTGAAGGATGATTTGATAGCTATTGGCCGCACTTCAAACAGCATTCCTCGGGACCTAATTCGACCCATCAGAACTGCCCTGACAAAGCTGACATCTTGTCCACATTTAGGTTCTTTCTAAAGATGTTGCCTTTGTACCACGTAACTTTTAATCCCACAGCCTGAACTTCTCTCGAGAATTGATGAACACAGTTAGCAGAAATGGCTCTAACTAAGTGGCTTTCAAATGGACACAGTATAACTTCAAAGACAAAACTGAGCTTTGAAAACAAAACCTATAGCATCATACCCAATCGTGTTGATGAACTGGATGAACAGCCTCTACCTCAATTTAAGATTATTTTTATGACTCATCTTCAGTAAGTTTTTAAAATATTGGTTTTGCCTGGTGTTCCAGCCCCAGTGCCCTTCTTGGTAGAATTTTTTCCACATATACAGAAAGATGAGATATTTGATAAAAACTCTCCCTTTAACTTGCTCCAACAAATTTTTTTATTTAAAAAAGAACTTTTTTTGAACACGCGGAACCTCTTTCCTTTTGTTTGCACTGAAACCTGGCTGATACATTACTTAGCCCATTTAGTCATGTTGAGTTAATTTGGAAAATATTTCATGAGGTTGCGCAAAGAACTCTATTACTTTTAGGGGCTGGACCACCTCAAAAGTTTGGAACTAACACAAGCATACTCCTGACTGAGTCATCTTTGTATCTTTACATCCTAGGACAGAATGGAACACATCAGATAACTATTTCTCAGTTGAATGAACAAACAGAAACTCTACTCATCATTCAAGACCTCCAAGATCTAGCTCAAAATCCACTCCCATGAAGACTTCTTTGGTCACCAAAGACTGTGGTGATTTCTGACCTCTTGTGTAGTTTCTCACTTTATCTCTTTAGCTCTCACAGAAAGTGTTTCCTGATCAATAGCGCTGCTGAGCGAATGTAAGCTGTAAATTTGCCTTAAGTCCAGGAAATCAAAACATTTCCGAGCATATATTTGGAAGTTCCCATCGCTTCTGAGGCTCAAGGAATCTAAAAAGCAAGAAACAGGCATGAAAACCACTCTTTATAGAATTCTTACTAATTCCTGATCCAACCACAAATGGAATGCAAAACACGGACTGGGCTCCAGGCAAAGAGCCAGGAGGGCTCTGTCCTTCGGGCTGTCTATGCTTTGATTAGCTGCTTTAATGAGTAGTCTCCAGGCGTCCCCTATTTAAGCGAAAAGCACCGTGGTGGGTACTAAGTCTGATTGATCAGTTCATTCAACACCATGATTCCTATTTATTTGTTGAGCACCTCTTTATGTCTAAATAATAAACCACGAGCCAGGGATATAAAAATGGGTAACACTGCCTCTGATCTCAAGGGGATCTCCCTATTAGGGGAGACTGATAAGAAAATACTTATTAAGCAATGTAAGAAAAGAAAACAGATGAGCACATCAAGTACTACAAGCATTCAGAGAAGAAAACTCACTCAGATGAGAGTGTCAGGATTTTTTTCCACAGAGTAATTAATATTAGACTTAAGTCTTGCAAAATGAATAGGATTTTTAGCAGATGTCAACTCAGGAGACAGTATTCTGGACAATGAAAACAGCACTGGCGATACAACTGCATGCCTGGAATAACCACTGCTATTAACATCTTGGTCTGAATTTATGCATTGTGTAATTAGGCCACTCAGGAAAATGAAGGCCCTGGAAGAAAAAGCCACACAACAGAGAAATTTCAAGTAGGGAGGAGAAAGGCTAGACACCTCTGCTGTGATACTGAGCATCCTTGCAAGGGACTGTGGGTAGCTCACACTTCACACAAAGGGTGGCCAGCAGGCTGAATCCAGCCGCTGGATTTGCTCCGAGAGACAACCCTTCCTAATTCCCACAAAGGCGCTGTAGCGTCTAACTGCAGCCCTGTGCTGGTTAACAAAATTTGATTGCCATACGGAAAACAGAGGACAGTGGGGACAAATATCACCAGTTTTATCACTGAGATAAGCCCAGCCCTGAGGACACAGCCTCTGCCAACCCCAGGGGAGCCTGCCTGGTCTATTGTGGTCTATTTCCTGTAACGGTCAAGCGGGGATGTGTTGGTGTGTGGACCACAAGCTGACAGCTGCCACTGGGCCTCCTTCAATCTGAGGCATTTCTCCTGGTGAGACATCCCTTCCATCATCCTCCGTCATACCGAGTAACATCAAGGATGAAGGGTACAGGTGTCCCTTTCCTGGGACATAGTGGCTGCTGACAGGAATAAAGCAAAGGAAAAATTTTAAACCAGTAAAACAAAGAGGTAACTGTACAGTATGCATTTACACCACAAAGTATCTCAGTTTTAAAAGAGAGGTAACAACACTTCTCTTCCTGTTTTGTTTAAGATCCAGCTGTAAATGGTCTGAAGGTCCTTGTTGGGAGGGCTTTTCACAATTCTCTAGTTAAAAAAAGTACTGGAGGCCCAGATTTGATTATGATGTCCAAACTCTGTATCTCCCTAATGGAGACAAAGAGGGGAAAGCTAGAGCACATCCCCTTTCATCACAATTTAAACCAGTAAAAATTAACGATGGTCAAGTCTCTGAGAACTCAAGTATTCTTACCAAGAGCTTCTATCAGTAAAATTGATTTTTTAAACCTTTTTTTCCCTTAGGAAAAATTTGAGAGCAATTGATTCTTCCTTTTGCTAATGCCTGGAGTACACAGGAATGTATGAGGGTTCTCTTTGATACAGCTAGGAAACTTGTGGCTTCCAATATCTCCTTCCCAGCCTGAAACGTACGAACTCTCTATGCTTGTCACATGACACCCAGAGTTGCTAAAACATACTCAAGCGATACCTCTTGAGAGACTCAGGGATTTCAGAGAGCAAGATGAGGAACCAAAGTGTTAAAAACACAGTACGAATGATGGCAAGATCTAGGGATCTTTGGCAAAAGAGAAGCCAAAGGAAAAATATTTTTTACTCAAGGTTAATCAATCACTAACATCTGTGTTCACAGACAGAACCCTCATTTATTCTGATGGTACCAAACCCTCGGGCCCCGCACACTGTATGTTTTAGAAATTAGGATTTCCAATATTTTCAAATGGGAAAACAACACATACTCCTGTAACAACAGGGCTTTATTCTACGTAGAAATAATTCTATGTCATTCTTAGGAGCAGGTAGCGCTGCACAAAGCAGAAACATCATGAAAATGAAGTGCGTTTACCCACAGCAATAAAAGAGCTTCCCAATTAGTAATTAAACCCTAGTAGATCATGAAAGTAGCCTATAGCCACCTTAGGGACACAGAACAACACTGCCGCTGAACAGCAGAAGGCGGCTGTGCGTACGCACGATAGAAGCCCCGTGCCTGCCTCCTGCTTGGGAGATAATGATTCAGCGCTTTCCCGAGCCACTAAAGGGTCTTCTTTTTCTCAGTGACTCGTCTATCAGGGCTTGTAAACTGATGGCCAACCAATGAAACCTCACCTTTTGGAGGATTCTGCTCAGTCCTCACTGTATTTCAGAATCACGTGATTCTGAGCATCTCTCAGCAGGCTCCACGCTCTCTGGCTTGCCTGAGTCACTGTTGCCCCTCATTGCCTCACACGTCTACCTTCCCTGCCTGCTCCTATTTATGTATGAGTCTGGCCTCTCACCCCATTAATGGTATTGCCTGAACAAATAAACGAGCACTGCATTTGATTACTGGGTGCCCTAAGGCTTGAATTATGCTCTCAGCCCTTTAGAGTTCACAGATGTTCAAGTTTCCATTATTTAAGACATGGAAAGCATCGTCCATGCCAATTCCCTGAATCTCTCCATACTACAGACTAAATTCTTTTCCAAGGTGGACAAAACAAATAGTAGTGGCTCATTCATGGTTCTCTGACCTCAAAGCAAATACAACTGCCAATGAGTTTCAACGAATGGTGTGAAAGGGAACCTTACAATTAATTAACCAACCAATTCCGTGCTCTGTGGAGGTCTTACTCTGTCTACTAGGATATTACTCATCGGTGCTTACAGCCGACCCCACCACTTTTGTTCCTTGTGTCATTCTCTTTCCCTTTTTTCTCCTGGAACCTTTGTATTTATGATCTCTTCCTTTACACTCTTGCTACACCCAGAACTTTCCCAATTGAAGAAGCTTTATCAGGGCCAGCCGCATGGCAGGTGAGCTGTGCGATTTGCCCAGCGCTTCCCGCTCAGAAGGGCCCTGGGCTTAGTTTAATGCTCTACTGTTGCCACCTTGACATTCTTCATCCTTTTGGCACAAGGGACTGTACATTTTGATTTTGTACCGGCCTGCAAGTTATGTAACAAGTCTTGAACATCATTTCACCTGCCACCCAACTCATAAAGGCCCTCCACGTCCTGGATTATATTTGCCTGCTGACAACTCTTTATTGCCTTTGTTAAAGTAGGGCGAACGGCAGTCACGCCAGGCTCCTGACAAATCAGTGGCCGTCAAACTTTGGCCCACAAAGCTCTTCTCACAGTCAGCAGGCTCACACTGATTTCCGTTTTATGGGCCCACTTACATTCTCCCATGAAGAATACAAATACAGTGACATTTGTATTAAAATTAGGCATCACTTCTTACTCTTACAAAAGCAATGCCCCTCCTCCTGGCTACATCACTGTGACAGTTTTGGGGTATGGAAAATGGAGAGTGGGTGGCGTGTGACAGGTTTGGTCTGATGACTGTCGTCTAAGAGCCACTGATGCAGACCCCAAACCACATCTACCTGTGTTATCAGGAACGACCCCAGGTTCCTACAGTCCCAGGAAAACAGGAAGAACTCAAGTACTAGCCTGGGTCTGTGCTTCTTAAACGGGGAAAGAGAAACCCAAGGGCAGCCAGCAGTGTGCTGGGTTCACAAAGCCACAAAGGAAACATCTAGAAAGTCTCTCTCTCTCACTGTAATTAATCTGAAATGTTATTTTTAATATGGGAATGTTTTAGAGCTTAATGTAAGATCCCTATTCATTTTTGTAAATATAAGACTTCAGAGATATTTCCTGCTGAGTTACCTTGAACTTATGCCCAAGTGCCTGGGGTTCCTCCTTCATTCTCCTCTGCGGCTAAGGACACTTGGGTAAAAAAATTGAGATGTTCTGTTCTGCTTATGTCCAAAACCACAGTATGGCAAGGTCTCACAGGATGATAGTCCCGTGCTTTGTATTTGGAAGAAAGCAAATATCTGGTGGAAATAGATGTTCCCGAAATCCTATAAAATGGCAGAACTTCAAAGGCTGAGGTTGAGCTGCTCTCATTTTGGCAAAGCCCTAAGTCAGCAGAGAAGAGTAGAATTCAGGGTGGATGCTATTCCTTACTCAGACAGTCACTATGGTGAAACTGGTCACGTGGGCAACAGGACCAGCTGACCACCCTCACAAGTCTACATTTCCACAGATACTGTCTGAAAACATGACATCTGGTTCTCCCTCATCACTAACCACCTGGCAGTCCTGTAGTTCTTACCAAGGAAGCAGAATGACATGAAGTAAAAACACTGGTGTAAGGTGAAAAGGTGATGGAAGAGGAGGCTGGAAATCCCAGAGAAACTTCACTTGGGCTAACTCAAAGAGGAAGATTAACACAGAAATCAGGTTAAGACTCACTCATGTTTCTCTCTTTTCATGTACCAGATCTCTGCATTTTAAGGCACAGAAAGTCCCTATCGTTTCCCCACTGGACTACCAGAGTCCTTCATAAACTAGAGTCACTGTCAGAATTTTCTTTTCTTCCTTCTTTCTTTTTCAAGAAGAGTCTAAGCAAGAATGCTCACTGCAGGGAGTTCCCTGGTGGTCTAGCGGTTGGGATTCGGCTGTTTCACTGCCGTGGCCCGGGTTCAATCCCTGGTCAGGGAACTGAGATCCCACAAGCTGCAGAGCCAAAAAAAAAACAAGTGTTCACTGCACATGATAGTTACTGACTGCTGTGTGAATGCCAACTTGACCCTGGGACCCACACTGTGTCTGGCACAAAGAAATGATCAGTCAGTATGGAAATTTTCAAGAGGCCAAGATTCCTGTTTTCTGGTGACTTGTCTCACAGACAAGTGAGACAAGTCATTTCTGCATCACAGAGAAGGCTCAAAAAAGAATTATGGCAGGAACGTTGCCAAGAGAGTTGCTCTTTTGTTTGTCACTTATCACGGACCAGGATGAAATACAGCTGACAAAGACCCATCCAATGAGAAAAGAGGCCACTATCATGGGTCAGAAACCACACTGAGCTGGAAGCCAAGGACTCTTGGTTCTAGTTCTGATGCTTTACTAATTAGCAAGTTTCTTCTCGTGGTCCCAGTAACCTCAGCTTGAAATAATGAAGTTGAACTATACGATTTCTAAATTCCTTCCAAGTCCTCGGATCCTATCATAAGCAGCATTATTTTTCCATTCCAAAACAAAACTAGATAGAAGACTATCCATTGGCAAAGAGCAAGTTTCGGTAGGTTTAATACACTCTGTTGAGAGACATCTCCCTTTCTTGTTAATGGTGTGGCGGGGTGGTGGCAGGGGGAACCATTCAAACAATGAAGTAATTCAGGAAACGTTTGCCAGAGCAAGACGAGCTAGATTCTTTGGTGGGTGGGCAGCCGTGAAATGAAACAGGAACACTGTAAGTGCTTCACTATTCTCCAAAAAAAGGAAGAAAACTATTCTCTCTTTTTAAGGTCTTGACCCAGGAGAAGGCAATATATCATTGATGTGGATAAATCACCAACAATTAAAAGCCATTGTTTTCTAAAAAGGAAAAAAAAGGCTATCTCCAACCAAAAACTACATTCTGAGAAAGTAATTTTCTTGTTACCAGGATAAAAAAATCTCATTCTTACTAAATCTTTCTAGTACACATATGTACAAATCTCTTTGAAGTCAAGCAACATTTCTCCCTATAAACGCATTATGCTGGTTGTTATTTTTGGAACTAGTTAATAAATAGTCTCCTGTGATGATGCAAAATCAGAATATCAACCTCTTGAATTCTTTTTTCATTAATATGCATAGCCCCCTTCTTTTCAGGAGGTAGATGGCCATTATCATTAAAACAAGTATAATGAATATCAAAACTGAGATCTCTGTTTTCAGATGCTGTGTCTCCTGCATATTAGCATACCCACTGTGTCTTAGCGAAGCTCAAAAGAGAATTGCTGCATAAATGCTGCCATCAAATGGGCTATAAAGGGCTTAATTAGTTAGAGTTCATGGAGGAGTCATTTTCTGAGTAGATGTTGAGACAGGAAAAATGCTGTATGGCTCAAAAGCTTCAACTTCCCTAAGCCTTCTGTTTTGGATTAAATGTCTGTGTGTCCCTAAAATTCCTATGTTGAATCTCTAACCCCCAATGTGACAGTTACTGGAGGTGGGGCATTTGACAGGTAATTAGGTTTAGACAAGGCCATGAGTGTGAAGTCCCCATGATGGGATTAGTGTCCTTCTAAGAAGAGATACCAGAACGTCCTCTCTCTGCTATGTGAGGATATAGCAAGAAGGCAGCCATCTGCAAGCCAGGAAGAGGGTTCTCACCAGAACTCAACCATGCTGGCACCATGATCTTGGACTTCCCAGCCTCCAGAAGCCTGAGAAATAAATGTCCATTATTTCAGCCACCCAGCCTATGGTGTTTTGTTATAGCAGCTCAAGCTAAAACAATTTCCTTTCCTTATCTGGAAAACAATGGATTTGCATGGAATTATTTGAGATTCTTTCAAGGTCAAAAGTCTACGATAATAAAAGAAAGGAAAGGTTACCACAGAAGTAGAATAAGAGAATTTCAAATTAATCACTGGCTCATACAGACAGAGGTATCAAGTGACATGCTGGGAAGGCGCTAGTAAGAAATCAGAATAATAAGTGATTACTGATGAATCCTACAAACAGAAACCACTATAAATCAATGAGCAGGGAGAGTGGCTTGATAGAAGCACTGTCTGAGGCAGATGATTCAAGTAAGTATGTATGGGAGTTGATATGGCACAGTGAAGGTTCTTGAGGAGGGCATACTGGGCCAAACTTGTTCAGACGTATCTTAATGCAGATTAACATCATCTGAGCCTCACACACCTGAACCTGGTATAAAGAATGGCTGGGAAAACCAGAAGGTTTCCCAGGGAGACCAACTCCAAAGACCCTCACGAAATTTTCTGACTGTTTAACGTCTCTTCAATGCCTGCTTCCTGTTCTATATTCAGTTCTTAGGGCTGCCATAACAAAATACCACACTGGGTGGCTTAAACAACTGGGTGAAATTTACTTCTCATGGTTCTGGAGGCTGGGAGGTCCTGGTCAATTTGGTTCCCGGCAAGAGCTCTCTTTCTACCTTGTAGATGGCTGCCTTCTCACTGTATCGTCACATGGGGGACAGAGAGACAGACAGACAGACGGAGAACAAGCTCTCTAGTGTCTCTTTATAAGGGCACTAATCTCACTAGACCAGGGCCCCATTCTCATGACCTCATCTACCTCTATTTAACCTCCCAAAGGCTCATCTCCTAATGCCATCCCACTGGGGATTATGGCTTCAACATATGAATTGGGTGTGGCAGGGGAGGGGGCACACAGCCATGCAGTCTATAACATGCTCCTCTACACTCACAAACTTAAAGCTAAAAAGGCCATTTATTCATTAGTGCCAATAGTTATATGAGTTTGATCAAGAGCAGGCAACCAAATAAACTACTTGTGATACATAATTCTGTTATAATATTATAGACCAGAGCAAAGAAAAACAATAATCATCTATTGGAAATATTTGTGAGATTTAAGAAGACTGGACTCTTGCTTGTAATGGGACAGAGAGGATTAACATCTGAATGCCACCCATTCTCCCCCTCTCACTTGTGTTAAAAAGGATTCTGCTTTCACTCCCTAAGCATTTTCTCCTCCCTCATCCTTCAAGGATGATTTTGCCCTTGTCAAACTGGAGACTTAATAATGCAGAATTAGGAGGAAAGGAGGAGCAGAAGAGTAAGAAGTAAGTGGATAAAGACACACTCAGAACGAACCGCATGGCTCAGGGCTTAGATCCAGTTACATTTGTTTTACTCTGCCTTATTCTCAAGTGCTTATTTTTTGTTTGTTTGTTTGTTTGCTTTATCCTCAAGTGGTTTTAAGGCAGCTAGAAGACTGGGACTACAGTGGTGGCTGTCAAGAACTAAGAAGGGTGTGGGATTTTACCCTACTTGCAAGTTAGCAAGTTAGCCTGCCACAGTTTTCACAGATGCTGGGAGAAGGCATGAAACTCCAGGGTCAGAGACAAAGGACTCTATTACAAAAAGCATTGAAAGAAGCATAAGCACCCGAATATTTGTATCAGTTCTTCTGCCCCAACAACCCAAGGGAGCTATGTGGACGGGCCAGATGGATGCCTGAAAGCTCTGTGGTTTCATTACAGGAGAGGAACTCTGAGCTTAGGAAACCTGAATCTTTTGAGTGGGCAGTAAGCAGGCCTGCCCTTTACTCTGGAGAAAGACACTATCTTTCAAGACCGTTATACCAACATCCTTGAAAAGAAAGTCCAAGGAAAGGACAGTTAGTGCCTTGCTTCCAAGACATTCAGAAACAGGAGAGGTCCGTGAGAAATTACCTCCCAAGAATGGCCATGGAGGTGGAAAACAGATTTCGGACAATGAATCTCCCTTGGCTTTAATGGTCCTCCTTTGTACTGCCCCCTTTCCAGCCCCTCTCTTGCACACACACACGTGATCTCCAGAGAAAAAGAAGGAATCAAAGACAAGGCAATGAAAATTATAACTCATTTTTCTGCAACTGGTGGATTTTAGTAACTTGTCCTTCTTGATGTACCCAACACAGCCTGCTGAAGTTAAAAATGGAAAAGACTATTTTGAGTAATCCAAACAGCATTTATCTTTTAGATTTCTGAGCTGCCATTGTAGACACAAATCTACTCAGAATGCTCTCATAATCTGGAAGCTTCTAAACTTCACGTGCCCCCAAAATGCAAAATATGAAGACCTATGATCAAGGCTACAACTTAAAAAACATCAACATAAGAAAAAGCTAGAGAGGAAACAACAGGTAATATTCTCACTGATAATAGTATCAACAAGAGTTATTATTTAATGGACATAATAAACCAGAAGCTATGCTAAATACATATATATTTTTTAATTTTACAAATAAGAAAGTAAACAGAGTCCTAAAACTTCAAGTTACTTATTAAGGGTCACATAGACAGTAAGTGACAATTGGAATATAGACACCAAAAACTGAGTTCTTCCACAGTCTACCAATTTGCCTCTGACAGGAAAGAAAAAGTAAGATCATACTCATTCAAAGAACCAAAATCAAAATCTTCACCAAAAGACCATGACTAGCAGGTAGTCAAAGTGAGACAACCATGGAAAAGGTTTTCCCCCAAGATCCTGTTCCAGACATCATTCCTACTAACCTGGGAGGGTAGGTAGCTCCAAACACTATCCCTATCTCCCAAATATCTCCACAAGGATTCTCATGTTCTTTGAGTCGGAAACCAGGAAAAATGGGAAACAAATAAATAAAACTAAAAAGCAAATACCAAAATCTAAAATGCAAACAAATACGAAGACACAGGGCAAAAGAAAGGAAGACAAAGACTCGCTCATTCATAAGCTAAACTTGTAGAATCTGAACTGGCTTCAGGAAAATTCTACCATAATCTGGTATGCGCTGATGATTTGCCACTAAATTGTTCCCAATACTCTATCTCCTTTTCCGGTTGCCAAAGCAGCATCGTTAATAGTTTAATCCTGTTGTAAAACACATTGAAGATTAGAGGAATATATTCACTAGGATAAGCAGCTGTTTCTCCCACAGTGTGCGGAAAGAAACAGCAGCTAGTAGAGTGGTTAGTCAGTGAGAGTAGCAGAGAGGTTACTGCTGTACTTCCCGCTTGGAAATAGAGGGTATTAGTCACAGTAGGCTAGGCTCTGTTGCAGTAACAACAGCAACAAAAAAATCCCATAATCTCAGTGACTTGACACAATGACATTTAGTTTTTACTCATGCATACGAAGTCTAACGCAGGTGCTCGTGGTTGAGCAGCTTTCCTCGAAGTGGTAACTCAGGTCACAAGGCACTGTTTATCTTGTAGCCATACACTCTGCAACTAATGGCTTCAAAGATGACTATAGGAAATAAAGAGGATTGTGAATGGGAGGTCTTTTTATGCACCAGATTTACTACTGCCGAATAGGTGATACTCGCCTAAGCAGAAAAAGAGAGAAAACTGTAAATAAACCTCCCTTAAGATGGATTTCCCTCTAATGACTTTAAAAAAAGTATCTCCTAATGTCCCAATTAATACACGGAAATAGGGCACATCACATCCACCCACATTGCAATGACCAAAATTAGACATATGTCCCATCCATCTCAGTGTCACTGTCACACAGGGGTCGCCCAAACTACTCTGGGTCCTCAGTTCTTGGGACATCTGGGTCAGAGCCCCACGTCTTTGTTTTTTCAGTGAATTTCCTCAAAAAGTCCTGGGGCCCCAGGCAGCTCAGTTTTGACATTGTGTCACATTCACATAAACACAGTGAGGCAACTAATACCTGTTTTATTTTCCAATTCTTTCTGAACCTTTATAAAGTGCCAAAGGGGAGGTATATTGTTAATTTTCAAAATGTTCTCTCATCACTGTTCCTCTGAATATCTTCCACACAGAAAATGTTCTCTGAAATCCTCCTAAACTGAAACCTCCCTCCCAAAAAGCCCCCTGCCATACAGCCCATGGTTTTTCTCTGTCTTTCCTCTTCCCCACTTCTGTTCTGTATTATACATCAACTTGGTCTGCCTTGCTTCTTTAGCATTTTCTCGGGAGAGCTAGATGCTAGATGCTCCCAGGGAGAGCTACTGGCTGACCTAGTAAAAAAGTCTTGTCCTCAAAGAAAGAGCCAGCGGTGGTAGATTGCAAATACTCCCACAATCATAATTTACTGTAAATGCCAAAAGCATTTAAAGCAGCGGAAGCCAGCTTGCCTCCTAAATGGTCATAAACTTGGAAAGACCGGAGCAGGGGTGGGGGTGGGGGTGAAAAGTCTAATTTAACCAAAAATCCACTTAACATTTGTCAATCTTACTCTTCTCTGTACCCACAGTTCTTGGCACAGAGAAAGTTCTCTACTGCCTGTGGAATTAAGGCAAATGGATTTGTGGCTGAAACAAATGTGCCTGGAGCACCATCATCGAACCTCGACCCAGTAACAAATGTGATGGCCGCTTGAGTTCATCAGTCTCCAAATTAGCCATTAACTTTTAGAGAACTCTCCCAGCACTTCTCAGAAATTATCCCAAGTTAATTGGGATGTCTGGAGAGAATGGCTTTTAAGCCATTAAAGGGAAATCAATCTTAAGAAACACTTATTTATGGTCTAGAATATGGCAAGTGCCTTCTCTCTTTGTCTCCTTATTTAAGTACCTCCGACATGGCAAGGTCCTGATCAGTTCTCTTACCTCCAGGAAAACTTTCCCAAGCCCAGCCCTCAGGAAACAGCACTTTTGGCCCTTCCCTCACCAAGCCCTCAGCATGTGCTTCATCCAGCTGTAGACCTTCATCCAGGTCTCTAAGGAGACGGGACCCTCCTTCAGAACAGGATGACCAAGAAGGAGCTGAGTCCACACTCTCCCTCAACCCAAGTCCCTTCACCAACCTGTTTATCATCATGCACAGTCTGTACTCAGAACATCCCCGAACTCAATGTTGGTGGTGGAAAATGATGTAAAATTATATATTATTATATATAAATTATACATAAAAATTATTGCACATTATATATACCATTTTTTATATATGTGTGTATATATATATATATTTAGTTAAATTATGAGTGAAGAATTTTATCATATCTAAGGCTTCATTTTGCATGCAAGCCCTCAAAGTACAACAGAATCATCAGTTTTGCTTTTGTTTTCATTCTTTATCAGAGACAGCTCAAAGTATAAAAGATAACGTGGAGTCAAAAGGAAAGAACAAGATCTTCTCTTGTTTCAATGTAGTAACTCAGATATTTTTTATCCTGGTCTTGGAACCAAGATAAGTTTGGTTTATGGTACAAATGTGAAATAAACGATTAAAGGGTCTGTCTGAAATCTCATAGTTCTTGGCCACAGAGTAAGACAAGACAGAGTGTGCCCACTGTAGTATTCATGCTGGGATGTAAGTAAAGCACGTCAGGCCTTGTCAACCCAGACAATGGTTATTGTAAAACGTGTTGTGCAGTGTTCATGGAATAGTAAGGTAGAATGGAAACATAATTCATGCAAGAGATCAAGGACATCAACATCCTGAATTATTTGCAAGAGACTGGTCCATGAAGGTGACTCTTCCTAACTTCACAGGGCTTGGTCATGGCCTACCCAGGGGTAGAACCATGCGCTATACTCAAAATATTTAACAATGCTTATGGCGTGGCGTGGGCGCTGACCAATCAGAACAGATGCTGACCCACTCTAGTGGCTGGAATGGAGCCAAGGAAGCTAATCACTGTGTGAGGCATTACTTATTAGTTGCTAAGTACAGGGAGATGTGGAATATTCCAGAGGTGAGGCCCTGATGGCTAGGGTGACAACATCAGGAGGACTGAGCGGGCTTCCCCGGTGGCGCAATGGTTGAGAGTCCACCTGCCGATCATGGCGACACGGGTTCGTGCCCCGGTCCGGGAGGATCCCACGTGCCGCGGAGCGGCTGGGCCCGTGAGCCATGGCCACTGAGCCTGCGCGTCCGGAGCCTGTGCTCCACAATGGGAGAGGCCACAACAGTGAGAGGCCCGCATACCACAAAAAAAAAAAAAAAAAAGAGGACTGAGCACTCAGGCCAATGGCTATTTACCAGTTGGTACAGGAATATTTCAATATTAACACCTTGTACCGGCAAGCATGCTCAGCATCTGATTATTATTGCTGGTTACAGCTCTTGCCCAAGCACAGAACCAAGACCTGCAGCAATAAAAGGAAAATACTTCTTTATCTAAGTCATGATCCCCGGCCCTGTTACGCATATCACTATCCAGAGCTAAGCATCATCAAGGCCTCATCCTTATCCTGGGGAAAAAATTAGAGTCAGTGCCCAGATGAAGCAGTAACTCTACTTCCAGCTCCCTGTGTCAGAGCAAAATCCTCTCTCCAGATATCTAAGATGAAGAGGATCTCTCTAGCCTCAATTTTAATCCTGATGTCTACATTCATATGTAGACATCACTCTGAAAATGTCTACAACCAAAACTACTGATTCTCTGTCCCCCTCCCTGCTGCCAAACCCATCTTCCCCTTACTTACTCTCAGCCATCTCAGTAAATGGCATTGCCACTGGCTGGGTCGGTCAAGCCAAAAGCCCAGGGATCATCTGATTCTGTCCTTGGATACCCCTGGGCCATTGATTAACACTTCCAATCAACTCTACCCTCAACACACATACGAAATCTAACCAATTCAGTCAACCTCCATCATTCCTATGCCAGGCAAGTCACCATGACAGATCACCTCAACAATTCCATAGATTCCTGATTGGTCCTCCTGCTTCTACTCTTACCAGATACAGTCTACTCTCTGTCCGGAAGTCCAAGTGTTCTTTTTAAAAAGACAATCAAATCACCTCTCTCTCTGCTAATCACTGCTCTCCCTTGGCCTCTCACAGCACTTAAGTTGAAATCCAAAACGGTGCTTCCCAACCATGCTTCCTGTCGTCCTCTCTCTCACTCAACTCAATGCCTTCAGCTCTTCCTCAAACCCGCTGAGCCCATTTCCACCTCAGGCTGTCTCCCCGCCTAGAACACTCTGTCACTCCCTGGTCCCTGTTCTCTGGGTCTTCACGCAGATTGTCCCATCTCTCAACCCAATCTCCCCTCAACAGTCACCTCCTCAGAGAAGTCTTCCTTTCAAAACTAGACCCACTGATCCCCCAGGTCTCCACTCTCTAACCCCTTATTCTGCTTTATTTTTCTTCATGGTACTTGCCTAACTGAAAATCGTCCCACGTATCTATTTATTGTCTCACTACAGTGTAAGCACCAAGAGAGCAGAGGCTTCAAATTGTTCTCTTCTCAGTCCCAGAGGCCTGGAACAGGACCTGGATGACAGCAAGCTTCCAGACATTTGCGGCGAAAATATCAATAATTGACTTTTATTATTTTTTTTACCCACTAAAGCACAGTTACTTTTTGAAAATCCTTCTTTGGTATGTACACGCTATCTTGACATTATACTGCCTTTGTGAGTCTTAAGAATTCAACGGTGAAAAAAATTCTCTATCTTAGAATGCATTCTCCATGCTACTTAAGCAGGGAAGAAACAAGTCATCTCGCGGTAAGCAGCTTAAGTGGTACAGGTGTTTCTCATCATAGATTCCTAGAATTTCAGAGCTGAGGTTTTAGTGATCATCCATCACCATGGTCTCATTTTACAGGAGCTCCCAAGGGTTCAGAGCTGTGCTGTCCCATATTATCCACATATTAACCGTTCAATGACCCCATAGGGTAGCCACTAGCCATATGGGGTCATTGAACACAATGTGTGGATAATCTGAATTGAGATGTGCTGTAAGTGTAAAATATACACCACAATGTGTGGATAATCTGAATTGAGATGTGCTGTAAGTGTAAGGTTTCAAAGATTTAATATGAAAAAAAAGAATATATCTTATTGATACATTTTATCGGCTACATGTTGAATGACTATATTTTGGCGTATTAGATTAAATGACAAAAAATATATATATAATACACATATATTAGTAAAATTAATTTTGCCTGTTTCTTTTTACTTTTAAAAAAATGTGACTACTTGAAAATTGTAAGTTATTGATACATGTGTGGCTCACATTTGCAATTCACATTCTATTCCATTACAGACCACTGGCGAGATTAGATGACTTGCCCAAAGCAAGTTGCACTTGCTTTGCAAAGCAAGTACATTACTGCACTGTAATGGAAGACCCAGAATCGCGTGCCAGACCTCTGCCTCCACTTGGACTTCCTTCCACTGCCTAATCCAACCATGGGTGTCCTACAGTGATTCTTCAGGTGATTCTTTAGGGTGATTCAGGAGAAGAGAAGAGCCATAAGAAAAGTAAGGAGCCCCTGGAATCAAACTGCCTGGTCAATCAAATCCCAGCTTCACATCTAGTAGTGAGTGACTTTGGGAAACTCATTTAATCATTCTTTACCCTCAGTTTCCTCATCAGTAAAATGGACAAAGTATACTGCATGCTTCAATAACTTGTAAGGATGAAATGAATTCATAGATATAAAACCCTTATAATCATTTTTGACATATAAACAGTGTTATATAAGTTTACTGCCATTATTATTATTAAATGTTCCTATGCTTTAGAGTAAATTGAAGGCTAGAAAGTTTTTGGCTAATGACAAATAGTGTTAGTTCAGGAGTCATTTTAATTTATTTACTTATTTGTTTGTTTATTTATTTGTACACTACATCCCCATGACTTATCTTATGCCTAGAAGCTTATACCTTTGGACCCATTTCACCCCCCCCCGAGTCATTTTTATGTCAACAGATATTTCTACAATCAGAAGTTCCAGTTAGATTACCAATTCAATACATTTCTGTCCCTGACAAACCTGTTCTGATATCCTGAGATTAACGCATATGTAAAGTCTCATGTTACTTGAAAATACAAACACAGAGAACAAAGGAATATGAAGAATTCTATTTCTGTCACTTGTCACCCAGGCAAACAGCAACAGCTACTATTTCCTCAGTTATGCTGGAGGCAGGCACTAAACACACACACACACACACACACACACACACACACACACACACACACACACACACACACACACACACACACACACACACACACACACACACACAGTTTCTGCCCCGAGTGATCAAGGTAACACTTCCACTATGGCTGAAGAGTTACCACAGGAACTCAGAGCTGCTGAATCCAGCCTCTTCATTTTACCATTGAGGAGCCTCTAGGCCTTTATGACTTGCCCAGGGTCACATTGCAAAATAGAAGCCATTCTGGGACCTACACCAAAGATTTCTGGCAATTCATCCACAAGCATTTAGACAACAACCAGCTTTTTCAGGTAGTCGAAAGGTGAAAAGTATTAAAGGGAAAAGCAATTCATTAAACAGGTGATTATCAGATGAAATAAGGAACTGTTTACAATTCTGGAAAAAATACAAATCAGAAATAATATTTCTAATTATTGCTCTACCAGATGTCATAATATAAATTAAGGTATTCTTTGAGTTTTGTGAATCATAATAATTAAAAACAAAACCCTTTCTGTTTTGACCAGTATGATTCTCCTTAAAGAGCAAGGTGACTTTAAACAGAAATTTTAGATGCTCAAACTGAACACTTTAGACAAATGAATATACTTTTGTTGGATAATAAATTTTGCCATTTTCTGGTTTGCACCAAGATATAATTACATTGCAGATAAAATTGGTTTAATTCTCCTAAGGGCAAATTCAAATTGCCTTGTAAATGCAAATTCTCTGGTGGTAGTTGTGGTGGTGGTGGTGTGTGTGTATTTGTGTGTGTATGTGTACACACAAATTGGCTTCACTGGGGCCATGCCTAATTGATAGTCACTACCTTTAGTGTCCAATCCTACTCTGATGAGCTTATGTCAAATAAACCAAAGCCTCCTCCACATTTCTTCCACCAGTCTATCCTCAAACACAGACACAAATTAACTGAGGCAAGGCAGAAAGACTTCCTCATTACCCTAAATGAACGGTAATTTGAAAATGGTCAGGGAAAGTTCCAGCAGGTTCCTCACCCATCAGCTACCTGTAGTCAGTCTGCAATTCCACAGTGACAAATACAAAGGCAGAGAGAAGATATTAAAGGGGGTGATTCAGTCAACTTTTAGACCAAGAAGAAGCATTTAAACCCAAACACTTGCTTTGAAGGCTTACAGTTGGTAGAGGTTTGGGTAGGCTTATGGTTTGTGACAAGGGCTTTATATTTAAAGAACAGGATGAAATAGGGTGAATTAACTCATTCTTAAATAGCTTAGTGTTTCTATTGAAAGGAAAGAAACGTATAAACAATATTAGACTGATATGTTCAAACACAGAATATCAAAAGCAGAATATAGACAAGCTTTAAGAAACAACCTGATAGCTCTCATCTCTTGAATCTGAGATCTAAGTTTTTCTTCTTTAAAGTTCAGTGACAGTAGGGACTTCCCTGGTGGCTGATTTTTAGGCTGAGACTGTACATCTTCTTGGTTGGGTTGAACTTTGCAAGCCACAAAAGGTGAAGGAATAAGAAACAAATCAAGGGCTTCCCTGGTGGCACAGTGGTTAAGAATCTGCCTGCCAATGCAGGGGACGCAGGTTCGGGCCCTGGTCCGGGAGGATTCCACGTGTGGCAGAGCGGCTAAGCCCATGCGCCGCAACCGCTGAGCTACTGAGCCTGTGCTCTAGAGCCCGCATGCCACAACTACTGAAGCCCGCGTGCCTGGAGCCCGTGCTCCCCAACAAGGGAGGCCACCACAACGAGAGGCCTGCGCACCGCAACAAAGAGTAGCCCCTGCTCACCACAACTGGAGAAAAGCCCACGAACAGCAGCGAAGACCCAAGGCAGCCAAAAATAAAATAAATTAAATAAATTTAAAAAGAGAAAAAAAAAGGAATGAATCAAATATACAGTAATAATGCTCAAGTTAAATTTAAGAATAGGTATGATAATCATGAGCAGCACTGAATTTTTTTTGATGCTGTCATTTAAAGCATTTAATCTGATACAAAGTAATCTGAATATTAGAGTTGTGATTAATTTACAGGAGTTAATAGTATAGATTATTATTTGATTTGATTACACTTAAGAATAGTATTTTATTTTATTACATTTAGAAAACAGTATTTGACTGTTTAAAAGAATAAGATTAATTTAATCTAGAACTTTAGGTTTATGAGATCACTGGAGCCACTTAAATGCTTAGCTTTTTCTTGCCAGCTTTGTCAGTGCGTTGATATATTTGAGGACACTCAGGTTTTTTAAATGTGTTAATAGGTTTTAAGTGTTTAAGGGAAATTTAATTATTTACTTCACCGAATTAATAAGTAGAGTTAACTTAGTAGTAAATTAAAAACTAACCAAAGAATTAAGTGAAAGGCATAGTTATTTTTATTAAAAAATTATGAGGTTTTTAAAAATTAAAATGGACATTAAAGGCTTAGGAAAACTAGGCTTTTATATTTCTCAACCTTGACAAACTCAATATCAAGTAAAACAAACAGCTTCAAATGTTTATTTGCTCGCAAAAAAAAAACCTCCTATAAAATTTCTGAAAAGTCAACTGCAGAAAATACAAGTATGTCATATATCACTAGAATGTCCAGAGAATGAGAGACCCAGATATGGTATTGACTTCCAGCCAAGATCCTCATCATGTTGGATATTAGACACCCCTCCCACAAACATATTACATTCTGACTTTTCTGCCTTAGAATTGCATATGATTGGGAAAGAACCCCCAGATATATCGGGAGTTTAAAAGCTGAGTGCAAAACAGAATGTATGGGGCTTCCCTGGTGGCGCAGTGGTTGAGAATCTGTCTGCTAATGCAGGGGACATGGGTTCAAGCCCTGGTCTGGGAGGATCCCACATGCTGTGGAGCAACTAGGCCCATGAGCCACAACTACTGAGCCTGCGCGTCTGGAGCCTGTGCTCCGCAACAAGAGAGGCCGTGATAGTGAGAAACCTGCGCACCGCGATGAAGAGTGGCCCCCGCTTGCACAACTAGAGAAAGCCCTGGCACAGAAACGAAGACCCAACACAGCAAAAATAAATAAATTAATTAATAAACTCCTACCCCCAACATCTTCTTTAAAAAAAAAACAACAGAATGTATAATATTTTATTAGCTAGGATACCAGTTTAGCTGCTATTGAAAAAGGGTCCCATTGTTCCTAGCTCAGGGCTAGTATGGCACCTCCGTAGTATCAGGGATACAGGCCTTTTCTACCGTGTTGCTTTTTCATCCTCAACACCCAACTTCCATCTCATGGGGAAAAGATGGTTGCTCTAACTGCTACCACCAAATCAGCATTCTTCTCTAGAAGGGAAGGAGGCCCCTTTCCTTTTAAGGTCACAACTCAGAAATCGCCTATATGACTACAGTTTATATCCCATGGGCTATGAACTTAGCCAAATGACCACACCAGCAGCAGGCAAACTGAGAAATACAGTCTTTACCTCCGGGTCATGTGTCAAGATATTACCTTACTACAGAAGGAGGGAGAAAAGAAGATATGCAGGAGACTACTAGCAGTCTTTGGTACAAATATGCCACTCTTTAAGTTAAAAAATTTTTAACTTAATTTTTCACTTTTGTGCATAAGAAAATATGAAAACTTAGGAAACAAATAAGACGCATGCAATAAATCCTTGGTTCCAGAACATCGGCCCACAATCCAATGTCAGTATGTAACAAAGTTTTCATCAGTCCAAAAGTGAAAGTTTAATATGAACAAATAGTGAGTCATAAATATTTATTTATCCAATTTAAAGTATCGTCTATTAAGAATAAGCCCTTTCCACCATTTGAAGTTAAAATATCCTTTCATTTATGCAATTATATTGATACTAAATGGCAATACATTTTTTCATTCAGCAGATGTTTCTGGAAGAACCAGGCACTATACAAGATCTTGAGGACTCACTGGTTCTAATAATCCCTACACTCAGCAGATATAGAGTCTAGCGGGGAAGATGAAAAGAACCATATTAGAAACAGAGTTTCAAACCATGATGACTACCATTTTAAAAAAGAAATACAGAATGGGCTATGGGAGAATACTCTGGGGGGACTTATTCTGGATCAGGGAGTCAGTGAAGGCTTCCAGGAGGAAGGGGTATTTAAGATGCCTTCTGAAAATGAGTAGCAGTTAGCTAGAAGACTAGTAAGGACTCATGTTGAAGGCAGATGATTGGCATGTGCAGACATCTAAGAAGGAAGCATTTGGCCCCAATAAAGGTCCTAAAAGGGGGCTCTACAGCCAGAAGTGAGTGATCCCAGGGAATAATGGCAGAGGGGTGGCAGGGGATGGGTAGAAGGTCTTACGGGCCGCGCACAGATTTTAGATTTGCATCCAAAGGCAATGGGAAGACATAGAAAGGTTTTGAGTGGGAAAACAAGAATCCAATTTACATTTTTAAAAGGTCACTCTGGCTGCAGCATGGAGAAAGGACTCAGGGCTAGGGAGCAGTAGAGGATGAAGTAATCCAGACAAGAGTTGGGGCAAATACAATGGCAAGAAGTAGGCACAGTGGAGATTTGGCCTCTTGAAGTACATTGGGGTGAGATGTTGGTTCTGGGAGACAGAAATAGGACCATGATTCAGAACCAGGGCTCTGGAATCAGACTCTCTGGGTTCGAACCCTGGTTCTACCCTGGCTGGTGAACCTTGCTTTGGAGCCTCAGTTTCCTCATCTGTAGAATGGGGAGGACCATAGTCACTGCACCTCCAAGCACAGAGAGAAACAAATGAGATCATTCATTTCAAGTGCCCAGAATGATGATGGGATGTACACATGTTAATGTTTTATTATTATTATTCCATTTCTAGTGTTAGGTGTAGTAGAAGAAAGATCAAGAAAGACTCTCTGGATTCTGGTTTGAGCACACGGGTGGTCAGGGGTACCATTTGTTGAGATAAGAAAGATGGGTGGAAACGCATGAATCAGGGAGAGGTAAAGTGAAGACCCTTCAGGTTGGTTCAATGTGTTCCATTTTGGACATGTTAAGAAAGGAGTTGTTAAATGTGTCTAATATCACCGTTTAAATTGCTTTTCAGAGGAATACACTAAAATATTTTTAACATTCTCACTTGGTAAATTTTTCGAATGGATAGCCCCATTTTGTTTACTTTCCCAAATTTTTAAAAACAAACTCAAAATTACAAAATCTGAAGACCACTGTTTTAAATAATACCAATTACAAAGATTTATATCAACAAACCAACATATATATATGTGAAGCACATAAGGTCTTGCCACTTCAAATATCCCCACTTAGTGCGATATCAGATGCTCACTTCTGCCAGCTGCACAGAAAGAGGTCATTTTCCTATGAAATTTGGTCAGGTTATGGTGTGGCTCTTAACACATCAGACTAGGTCTTAAGCTTCAGAGGATTTAAGTCATTGTAATGAAAGATTCTTTTAGAGCTTCCAAATTTCATATTCATAAAATTAAGTGTGAGATGGGTCTCCAAAATCATGAAGTCTAACTCTTAAATACAGACAGAACTACTAGATGTTTACAAAAATTACATAAAGACCGAGATGAACTATGATTTTTTTCAAATTATTTCAGAATAAAGCAATAGCGAAGAACAATTAGCAAATGTCTCAACTATAGTTCTGTTTACATATCAAAATCTTATCAAGTACCATTACTAGGAAAGAAGTACAAAGAATATATTTTGCCAAATATCATTTCACTTCTAGGATCCGAGCTCAATTTTCTTATTCTGACACCACTAATCCAGGTATAAGCACATTCAAAATGAGTAATTAGCCCAGATCTTATACACGTAAAAAACAAACCAATCCTGGAATTTTCTAATTTTCCTTTCTTCAAGGCCCAAACCAGGTTTGTCTTCCTTCCATGAATGTTCCTACAGTGCCCCAAACAACAGAGACGTCCAGCTCCTGTAAGAAATTCACACTACTCATCTGGTATTTCATGGAAACCACTATAGAGACAGAGAAACATATTTATTCAACCAGTGTTTAAGCTAGGCTCTGTGCTCAACATTGCGGGTTCAGTGGTGAACAAAGCCACCAGAGAGTTCAAGGTCTCATGTGAAACTCTTCCTAGACTCAACCAATTGCCTGAATGTGGCCCATCCACAATTATTCAGACACTGGAGCAAACAGTAGCATATATCGGTCCTCTCACAACATTTTGTTGCTCTAATTTTCTTCTTAAACTTCTTTATATATAAAAGTCCCACTAATCTAGGAAGCAACTCTTTTTAGAGTTTCATAGCATAAGATTACTTGAACTCAGTGGGCTGATGGCAATATGACAGAGGCTTCTTTTCCAATCTAATTTCAGCACTTAATCAGTTGTACGAAATTGAATTCTTTGTCAATAATTGGGGCAGTTTTACTTCATTTTAAATGTGTACTATCAGAGGGAAAAAAGAGAGAAAAACATAACCTTATATCCTTGATTTCAAGATTTATTGCCACACAAATTAACATTCTCAAGGTCAAGATGCCTTTGCATTGATGTGTATATTTCCTACAGTATAGTAAATGAAAATCTGTTTTCAAATCAATGGCGTATCTTAGAATGGATGTTGCCTTAGAAATGAAATTCAATATGAAGACTCGGTGACTTAATGAAAGAATGGGCTGGCAACTAAGAGACTGGACTCCTCACTATGGCTTACTGTCAGTTAGCTACTGACTACAAGCCCTGTGACATCTGCTGAGTCTCTCCAGTCCTCTGGACCTTTGCCACCCCACCCATAAAAGTTTGCACTTGTGATTCGCAAACTGTGGTAAGGGACCAGTTTTTAAATTTTTCCCATTCAGTTGCAGACTGTTACATCAATGAAATACAATAAAAATACCCTCTGATGCCACAGCAATGTTAAATTGCTATAAAAGTTTCTAGATGCTTATTCTTGATTTCTGTACTTGTCTTACATGCACACTGGCCCGGGGCCCACAACTACTTTTTGAGTGGCATTGACTCGGACAACTAGGATTTAGACCACTAGGTACATTAGATGATGATTCTGCAAATGATTTATCACCTTCATTTATCTCATTTTGTTTAGTAATACAATTAGCTTATATTTCCCAATTACATAGTAGCTGAGCAACAGAAAAGCATCCTGGGGATGAGTTACTCAAATGAAGGTGTTATTCATGGCAGGTTCAAGACAGCAGTGGCATAGTTAATCATCTGTGGGTCACTGACAACTGACTGACCATACAAAAGATGCCTTTCAGACAAAATAATAAAAGATAAATGTTCTCTTTTCCTCTCATTCATTAAAAAAGTACAAAACATGAGAATGTATCAGTTACTTAGGAAAGAAAACAAAACTTGAGAACCAGGAATATTACCCTTTGGATGGAAATACCAGCCAATGTTCCACAGAGGGTGAACTTTCAAAGAGCAGACTGATATATGGTGGCTCACGCTAAAATATGTCTCCTCCGCACCACTTAGTCCATACTGGAAAGGTAACTACTTAATGGTTATTGGCCATAAAACCATTGCAATTTATAGGAGCACAACTTTTGGAGTTGTACATCAAAGTGCAAGGGTCCACGCAAATGCACACTGTTGCTTTTGTAAGGACTCTTGCCAAGGTAAGACGTACATACATGCGTGCCTGCTCTTCCTCTTTGCCCAGCAACCCGGCAGCTGAGGACAAAGGCTAAACAGTCGCTACAGATTACCCAGCTCACACTCTGAAGACCCTTCTTCAAGTTGGTGAGGGAAAGATTGCTTCAACTTCAAGAAAGAGAGCATCCGCTAGGCAGGTTGATCCTAGGGGCCTCCTAGATATCCGCTGAAAGAGAAGGATATCTGCCTTAGAGCCTAGGGCAGCAGAGTCTGGCCAGTCCTGAGCTGCAGGCTAATGCTATAAAACAGGTCACCTGGAGGCCTTATTAACATACAGCCTGCGGGTCCCACTCCAGAATTTGGTTCAGAAGGACATGATGGGGACTGAGACTTTGTATTTCCAACAAGTTCCCAGTGCTGATACTGCTGGTCCTGGGAACACACTTTGAGAACCACTGGTATAAACCATCTGATGACAGAATGGAAAAGACCTCAGAGGTCACCTGATCCAAGCCTTTCATTTTACAGGTGAGGATCCTAGGGTTCAAAAGGGAATGTCTTGCTCATGGTCATATACCGACTACTCAGGGGCTACCTCCACCAAAACAAAAACAAAACAAAACAAAACACTCAGGTTTCCAGAGCCTTAACGTGCTGTTCCCTTCAAGATTCTAAGTTATGGGGCTTCCCTGGTGGCGCAGTGGTTAAGAATCAGCCTGCCAACGTGGGGGACACGGGTTCGAGCCCTGGTCCGGGAAGATCCCACATGCCGCGGAGCAACTAGGCCCGTGTACCACAACTACTGAGCCCGTGAGCCACAACTGCTGAGGCCCGCACGCCTAGAGCCCATGCTCTGCAGAGGGAGAGGCCGCAGTGGTGAAGAGCCCACGCACCGCAGCGAGGAGTGGTCCCCGCTCACCACAACTAGAGAAAGCCCGCGCGCAGCAACAAGGACCCAACGCAGACAAAAATAAATAAATTAAAAAAAAAAAAGATTCTACGTTATGACCCCACATCCGTTGCCTGCTCTCTGAGAAGGGGCACCAGCAGGGACTTCATGTTGTTGGCTGCCCTATCTCCATACCTTTCTGGGAACTGCATGCTACTTCTATCAGTGACCTTGTAACCGAGCCCAGACGGGGGTTAGCAGCACAATGGGAACGATTTCTTGCCTAGATTTTACACTCACAAAGCCTGGCTCCAGAGAGCACGCTCTCACCACTATACCTTCCTGCCTCTCCCCCCAGCTCTCTGGCAGATGGGCACAATCAGATGGCCCGAGGTTTTGAAAAGTGACAGAGTAGCGGGAGACAGTCATTTGCGGCTCTCACGTGGAGGTAAGCATCCAGGGCAGCCTCGGCGACTCTCGGCTAGGGGTGACGCGTCTCTGGCTGTGTGCCTGGCAGTCTGGTCTGACCCCAACGTCAAGACTACCTTGGATCCTGCCCTTTGGCTTAGCCTGCTCTCCAATCCCTATCAATTCTATGAGCTTCCTGCTTCCCCGCCAACAAATTATTCTTCGGCTTAAATGGTCTGCAACCAAGAACCCCGCCCAATGTGATAAGCCATTAATTTACCCAGCAGCCAACTGCTGCAATGAAAGCGGGGCTCTGCAGAGGGTCCTGCCGTGCTTTCCACTTTCAGAGCCCTGGGATTTCGGCTGGTACGCTTCTGATTCCTTGGTCAGTGTTTGCAGCAGTGGCTGCTGCCCTTGCAGGGAGCCGGGCCCCAGGCCACCTGTATTCAGATGAAGCCACGTCTGTGCTGTGTGTCTCCCAGACAAAAGTGATTGATCCAGGAGCGCACCCTCACCCACACGGGGCCGCAGGCTCTCTGACAGGGACAAGAAAGGCCCAGGGGCTCTAGAGCTCCAAAGGGGACAGAGCCAAGTCATGTTGGTGGCCGTGGAGAAGGGCCCCAGGAACGCCCTGGCACTTGCTTTCCCGCTTTTTACTATTTGATCCTTTTCATTTCATGGGAGGCCCTGGTAAGAATCCTTCCAATAAAGTCCCTCTTTTGCCTGAATTTCAATCTCTGCCTTTAGTAACACAATAGCTTGGCTACACTGACTTGCTGACACCCCTCTCTGTCTGCCTTCTCAATCCAGCCATCTCCCTCCCTGCAACGCCACACATGGGGCTTCTTACAAGGACACTTTTCTCTTATGATTCAGGTATCACAGAAAAAAAGAAAATAAAAAGGTGATACAGACTAGAAGCCATCTTTTTTTTTTTTTTTTAATCTTTTACAGAAAAGAAAACCTTTGAGGGCTAAGCCTTTTTTCTTTTTACATTGTTTTTCGTCAAACTTCACTGGTAGATTTTTCCATTTTAAATCTGCTCACAGCAGCACAGCCTCAAAATTTTCATCCTCTGACTCAGTGCTTTAGAGATGTGGTTCTTCAGGTGCTTAGATACTATACCGGTGATTTGATTTGAATTAGGGGACTTGATATCTTTGTTTCAAGTGGCTTAAACATCTTAGAAGAAAGGGTGCAGTTCTCTACTAAAAGTGATCAAGGCCCTGCAGTGAAATGTCTTATTCCTGGACTGGGCAGAGTGGTACGAGGTGAGCCTGGGGCATGTAGTTATGCCAGAAGAAGGTGCTCCAAAAGCGATGGGGGCGGGACACGGGAACCACTGCGCAAATCCGGTGCAGTGCCTGGCACTCTGGATTGAACAAAGCCAAGAGGAAGGAACATGTGCATATTCACCATTTTGCTCCCTCTCCTCACAAAGCAAGAAAATTCTGTCAGTTTCTACCGAGAAACCCACACTGTCTACACCATTCCCTCTAATAGACTTCCAGCCCAGGAACATGACAGTGAGTTCTACAATGGAATTTTGTTATAACCAATGCAATAAAACTTTGGGGGACTCAGATTTTTCAACGTTTTAGTGTAAGGAGAATAAGATTTTAAAGTCAGCTTAAGGTTCAGAAAACAGTAAGGCAAACCCAAGGTGAAACATTTTTGTTAAAGCACGACCAGGACAACTTACACAAACTGCTAGAGACCTACAACTGGTCAACTAAAATGGAAATGACACCTCACTGGTGGCTAAAAATGCTCAAAAACAGTGTGATGCTAGCTGCCACTTACCACTGCCAGACAGAGCCGAGAGAAGTTAGTCCACAATTAACAAAGGGTAGAGGCAGGGCTTGAACCCAGGCAGTCAGGCCTCATAACCTACATTTTTAATCCCTATACCAGCATAAGTTAAATACCAATTCCCCAGTACACATTCCTTCCAGACAGTTCCAAGATGGGGTCTGCATCCAAAATTAAGCCATCAGAGTTGCTGGCGACCCTCAACCCAATTAACAAGCAACACTTTCCCAAGCCTCATTCCACACCAAGAACCAATAAAAGATCACATTTCTCCCCATTTAATTGCTATTGTCCAGACACTTTCTTCCTATACTGAGTGGTGCTCATCAGGGCTCTTAGAACTCTTTTGTCCCACTTTTATCTGAAGAACTGATAAGGAATTTCTTTCTACTAAAGTCAGCCGTCTCCTTTATTTCCCCCATCTCCTTCCACTGAGAGACCACCATGCTGACACCTTGCGAATACCAGCCCCAAACAGACAGCAATTTTTATCTTTCCCTGCGGACACTGACCCATGCTTTTATTATGCACAAACGGGATACTGCCCCACTGAATGCACTTTGGAAACATCCTCAAATCATTTAGTTGCAACAACATGCTTCCTTGTCAAAGAGTTGGTGGCCTTTCAGGTCATTCCATGCTCCACACAGGATCCTCAATTCCCATTTGCAAAACAGATTACAGAGGCTCAGGTGTTTTATTTTTTTTTAATTAAATTGCATGACTTTAGACAAAGCAGCATTCCCTGATTCCTTTATCTTGGGCATCACCTCCTCCTCCTCTATCTTAAGAAATGCAAGTATGACCGGCTCCCTTACAGAGTAACCAGAGGTTTCAAAGTCCATCCTTGGGACTGTAGACAATTCCATGTGGTATGGAAACTTTCTAACAGTTTCTGAGTGACTAGCACTGAGCCTGTGTGCTAGTCACAGCTGGGCACGATGAAAAGGGGGATCCTGGAAGGTCAGGCAGTGCTGAGAGGGGCAAGGGCCTGGCGGGTACAAAGAAGGATTCTAATCACCTGGATTAAGTATGACTTCCAGAGAAAACATACCTACAAACGTTCCTACCCTAGTCTGAGCGTGAGTAAATCCAAGCATTTTACTTGGAACAGGCTTATCACCTGAATGGTGATAAGAATCACCAGAGTGGCTCAGCTTACTGTTTAATTTTCATTTGTCAAGCTCCTGGTATATTCCAGACACTGAACTTCACACACTGACACAGATCAGAGTATTTCACAATGATAGAGGGTTCAGCCTGTCCTTGAAAAGAAAAAGTATGCAGCTAAAGCCAGGCCCGCCCCTAACCTCTGGGGGGTCCGGGGCAAGAGGACGATGAGGGCCCACATAATTACTCGAAATTGCTATCCTCTAGCAGACTGTCACAGAATCTTCCTTCCTTGACATATGCAGCTTTATAACAACCTGGAAGGCCAGGTACAATTAGAATTCTCAGACCCCTCAGAGTTCTGGGCCAGGTGTGAGAGGGCAGCCCCAGCCAATGGACAGAATCCCTTCCCTTCCCCACCCAGGCCCCATCTCTCCTCCAGGAAGGCCTCTTGGGCACACCTGTAGGCCCTCAGCCCACATTGCCAGGCTCTTCCACACCCCCAGTACAGCTGCCTCATTAGGCACTCCTCAGGGAGGGGGTCTGCTCCCCCTACTTGCACAGAGCAGGCTTGGGGTCTTTGAATTCCCTATTTCAATGGGGGTCTGGGCTGCAGTGGGCAGTGTGGACTCTGGGTAGGCAGTCCGGTCCACCTGCAGACACTAGCCCAGTGGGGAAGGGCACAACCTGGGGAAGGGCAGACCCTGCCCTCCTAAACCCAGGGAATAATTACACAGGGGTTCCCTTGCCCAGGTCTGAAGGTAAAACTGACAAAAAACCTTCTCTATTTTCTTCTAGCTAAATGGACTTTTCTTTCCTTGAAGCTTTTCGGGAGGGTGACTCCTTAAAGATGAATAAAATGGTATAAGAGAGGATTCCTGTCTGGAAGAGATGAAAGAAAAAGTTAAATATTTGCAGCTCTCTAGAAAGATATGATAGCTGCTACCCTGGTCTGAAAGAAGGAAAAGGTAAATATTCCTCAAACAGCAAATGGACTGAACAGGGTTCTATAACGTCAGAAGAGAAGGGACCCTGCCCTATGGCATATCTGGGGCAAACCCTAACATTCTCTTTCCGGTTTTGAAAGTGGGCGTCCCACCTAGGCCTGTGCGGAGGCCAAAATAACCCGACGAAGAACTAGCCAGCGCGGCTGGGGCAGCGGAGTCCCAACCCTAGGAACGAGCATACGAGCACACGCTGAGCGGATCTGAGCTAGGCAGGTGTGGGCCTTCGGCAAACAAGCCTCCCCAAAGGGACCCCCGGGAGGCAGGCGGGACAGTGGTTAAGGCTTGGGCTTCACCCCGACGACCGACCCGCTATCTGCTGTGCCTTCCTTTCCTCAGTCAGGAAAAGTTCGCCAACTTTCCGTCCTCCGTTTTTAATTCTCAAACGGAGAAATCACCTGCTCGCATCACTGCGCGGTGATGCCAAGAACTTAGCGCAGTTCCACACTTCGTAAGCTCTCGGTCCCGCGTGCTTGTTTAGACCTGAGAGCGCAGCGGGCAGAGCTAGCGCTGAACCCAAGATGGGGATCAAGCAGCTCCCCACCACCGACCTCCAACATCCAAGATACGGTTCTGCAGAGGCTGTACGACTCTGGGGACCGAGGGGTGGGGTGGATGAGGCTTTAGGGAGAGAGGCAAAGCACAACGGGGAAAGCAGACAGGGGTCGAATATTACACCTCAGCCCTAGTTTGGAGGTAAGAAAGGGGGTGCCTTAGAATGCCGCCCAGCTGGAGGTGCAAAGGACTGGGCCCAACTTGCTGCCATCCGCGAGCCCCTGGGGAGGGGAGGAAGCTGCGCTGCACCCCGCTCGGCTCCAGGTCCTCCAGGCGGGTTGCACGCGAGGGAAGCGGCCCGGAGGGAAACACTCGGCGCTCAGGGGTCTGGGAGACGCAGCCACTCACCCAGCAGCAGTAGCTTGAGCTCGCGGCGCGCGTCCTTCTTGTCCCGGCGAAGCTGCCGCTCGATCTCGGCGCTGATGCGCTGCGACTCCTTCTCCTCCGCGGACAGGCAGCAGCAGCCGGCCATGGTGCGCGCAGCCCCCGACGGGCTACGCCGTTTCCAGGGCCCGGACGCTCCGCCGGCCGCTCTCCCAGCCGGTCCGCGACAGCACCCGAGGTCGGTGGGAAAAGACTGGGGTGCCGACTCGAGTTTCGGAGTATAAGGCCGGGACCACTACGGCTCAATCCCTCCTCGAAGGGTCGGCTCCGGGGCGGGAGCGAATTTGGAGCTCTGAGAAAGCTCAAGTGCACCGCAGCTCTGGGCTCACCCAGCCCCAAGCTCGCTCAGGGGAGGAGGAGGGCGAGCCGGGGGAGACAGCTTTGCCGGCCCCCGGAAGATCAGCGCGGCCCTTGGCACAGGAGCGTGACAGGGAGCGCAGACCGCTCGTGAGAAGTTGGGGCGTCGCTGCGGGGGGCGGTGGGGAGCGGGAACTCCCGGCCTGGCGGTGTCCCAGGCAGGTGGCAGGCAAGGCGTGGGATGGAGGCAGAGGTCCTTGGCTGGCCCTTTCCTACAAAGTTCTGAAAACCTCAGCAGTGATCGCCGCCTAAGACCGAATGGAAAAGTTCCTGGAGGCCCCCGTGGTTCTAAGTGGCAGAAGGAGGCGGAGCTTCTCGAACCCGCAGCCCTGGCGTCTGCCCAAGCTGGTCTTCGGGGCACGCCAAGCCGAGGGCGCCTGGGGGCGAAAGAGGTGAGCAGGGAGCTGGGGCGCGGAGCCCAGGCGTCTCGAGTTTCGGGGAGCGGCCCCCACACCTTTCTCCCTGGCCGTGGCGTCCCGGTGCGGGGAAGACGGTGGGCCGAGGGGCCGCCAGGCCCAGCTCCCTGTCCGGAGCCAGGTTCCGACAGGTGAGTGAGGTTCGCCAACTCGCAGCCTCAACTCCTCCCAGCTGCGAGAGGAGCCGAGCCCAGCGTCCGCAGCGCGACGCAGCCCGCGGGCGGCGAGGTTGAGCTCTGCCGACCTGAAATTGAGCCTCTCGCGCCAGCCTCAGCACGACGCACACCGCGGTTTCCTAGACGGGCTCCTTCCGCTTCCCGGACGCCGCAGCCCAGCGCCGGCTCGGCCAAAGCCCTTGGTCAGCTCGGCAGTCTGCCTGCAAGGTGGGGCTGGGCCTGAGCCGGCTGGCGCTGCACTCAGAAGCAGCTGCCCCTGGGTTCAGTTAAATAAGAGAAGTGAGAGAGCGGAGGGTAAATATCCTCCCGGCCCCTTCGTAACCCGCCGGACGAGGAGGGTTGAAGACGTGAGGAATGGAAAACGGCTGGCTACTTTGCATTTTACGATGGGAAAGACTCCTCCTTTGTAAAGAGGGCTGACCCGTTTCCAGCAGCCCCTGGCATGGTCCCTGCCCCAGCCCTGAAGCCTGATAGCCGTCTCGCAAAGCTGTGTCCGCACAGCCACATTGGCCTGGCTCCTGGAACGTGGGGATCACGTTTGAGCTGCATTCATAAAAATTTAAAAATTAAAAAGCACCTCTTTGTACTCAAGTGGCACAATAGAATGCGTATTAACAACATCTGATTTTGTCTTCTGTGTACACTTTGAGGCAGAGGGCAAAGAGTTTCGCGGGAAAAGCAGAAAAGTGAAGGTGGAGGGAGGGGATCCCGTCGTCCACAGCAATGAATGTTTTTTTTTCCTTCTCGTCAAGTCAGCATGTGCCACGTAAACACTTTATGGCGTTAGGCAATTAGCTAATGCTTCCTCTATTAATAGAAGCCCAAGTGCCTTTCTTAAGAGTAGCATATATTTCAATTCAAACTGAGGAGCATATTGAGTGGAGAGAGTGGTATATGTCATTATATAAAGAACTTGGCATTAGGATGCTATCTGGCTGCAAGGTCTTATTATTTATTTTACAGTTTAGGGAATGTAGAGGAATCAGGCATTAAAAATGCATGTGCTTACATTCTAAAATGCATAATTATTTTAGTTGCCTTGCAGGCATAAATTGACAGTAACAGCGACCCCTACAGGAAAGCTTCTGGACATGATCTTAGCCATTTAGTCACACATCTCTCTTAGCTCTTACATTCATTTACAATTTGAGAGTAAGACCTCTTGGCTTCTCAAATTAATAATTGCGTCATAATTATTAGTACTTCTTAAATGATTAAAATTAGGGCAAATTTGAACTCCCAAGTTAACTGGAATAACTCTATTAGGTCTAAAATTGCTAAGATTGCAAGAAAGATATGAAGCGTATTGTTTACAGCAAATCTGCAAAACTTTCCTGGGCTGGTGAACTTGGCAGTGTGTATCAGAAGCCTTAAACATGTCCATCCCCTTTGACCAAACTAGTAATTCTCCCCTTAAGAAATAATCGGAGAGGCCAAAGTTTTTATTTCTAATAGCAACAACTCAAAACAATCTAAATGCCCAACAAAGGTGAATAGTTCCAATAAATTATGGTATTATGCATACAATGAGATATTATATAGTCATTAAATATGTGAATATGTAACAAACATGTGAATAACAAAGATTTGGGGGGAAAACCTCAAAATATATGGAGTGTAAAAGTCAAGATACAAAAATATAAACAGTATGATACAAATTTTATTATGGGAACACATAGTGCATTTTTAAGGGACTAAAAGAACATATACCAACAAGGTAAGTTGCTCTGAGTCATAGCTTTTCGCTTGATTTTAATTCTCTGATATAAAATTATTGGGGGCAGCTTGCATAAAGTAATCTAGGCCCTAATTTCCTCAGCTGTAAAATCAAAGAGGAAGAACCAGAATAAACTCACAGGGATCTCCCAACTCTAACATCAATTATTTCTTTGCTGATTTCCACACTTATAAGATAGTATAAAAATAATCATAAACCAAAAGTTGTTATTGACGAGTGGTAGCTAGAGAGGATTGTAAAACTAGGATATCGCAAGTCAATTATTTTTATACTTCTATTTTTTAAATTCACATCTCTATTTTCCCTATCTTTAGGATCTGGGGAAGGGATGGGAATAATTTTAAGTTACTGATTCATTTGCAACATTGTTACCGAAATTTGGCTTCTTGTACATTGGTGGCTGATTAAATCTCAGAGACACAGTTCTGGGCGAAGCAGAAAGAAATAGCTTTATTGCTTTGTCAGGCAAAGGGGGCCACAGCTGGGTAGTGCTTCAAGGCTCTATGTCCCATCCTGGAGTGGGTAGTGAGGAGTCTTACACTATTCAAGTAACAGGGTGTGATCAGCTCGTGGACATTCTTCTGATTGGCTGGTGGTGAGGTAATTGGGAGTCAGCATTATCAACTTGGTTCCAGCTGGTCTGGGGGTACATGTGCTTGTGGGCCGCATACAGTTAACTTCTTCCACCTGGTGGGGCTTTCGGTATCTGCTAGACAGCTCAAAGCACATGGCTCAATATTATCTATAGTCCTTGAGGAAGCACTAAAGGACCTTGACTTTGTTTAATGGCTAAAATATTATTATTTGGTCTTGCTTGACTGTTTTCCTTTCTTTCTGCATTTTCTCGCTTCTCTGATTAAATATATTCTTTGACAAGTTTTTCTACAGACAAAAGGCAGGCAGAGGACATGAGTGGGTGTCTATTCTGGAAAGGCCTCACAGGGTCCTGCTCTGTTACCACATCTTTCCAGGAAGGGGTAGTTTGGAAAAAAAGTCTCAGTAAAAAAGAATATTTGTTTTCTTGGGTTATTCCCGAAGTGCTGCAATTCCATTTCATTCCTCTTGAAGATCAGAGCACAGGCTGAACATGACTTTTCAGATACCTGCCAAGTGCTGGGCTGCAAAGGTGAACTAATTGTCTGAATGTCCATCGAGTCCATGCCAAGCCCATTACCAGGCTCTGGGAATTCAGATACTGAGACATTCCAGGTTTTAGGTAGGCTATAGTCTAGTAGAAAGAAGTAAGACTATAACCCTGAAATCTGAAGTCAGCCCTCCTTGCTTCCTCCCAGAGAGCAAACAGTGGAGCACAGAATCACCTGGGCGGTTCCCCACAGCCTTTAGATGTGCACAGGGGCCCTTCAGCTGAACCTCATCTCCCATCATTCTCCTGGAACCTCAGACAAATGTAACTCCATGTTCTCCACACCTCTATGTCTTACTTCATGCGTTCCCTCTTCCAGGAATGCTCTCTCTCACCCCCAGACAAAATTAGGTACTTTCTTTCCCAAACACATCTCTTCTGAGACACCATCTCCACCCCTTGTCAGTCAGACCCATCTTTCTCTGCTGCCTGAGCACCTCCTATGTTCCTCTCTTCAACATCTCACTCTATTATACCTGTTTGTTTCTTCTCCTAATCCATTAGTTACTCACAAGTAGAGAGTTTTTTCTTGTTCATCCTGGTATTTCTAAATTAATAACATTTCGTTGACTGAATAACATTGAAACCAAAACGAATTAACCTGAGATAAGAGAAAGAAGAAACTAGAACAGAGAACGGAAAGTTCTTATGGTGGAAGACAGTAAAAACAACAACAGCAAGCAAGTCCACAGCCAATCAATGTATGACTTAGGAAGGACTCTGTCCCCAATTTGCCCCCTTAGAGGGAAAGAGTGCCCTGTTTCTAAGGAAATTCCAAGGAAATGTGCACATAGAGGGCTGGAAAAATGCTATTCTCTTTGACAAATGTGGCATCTTAGAATTTTAACAAGTAACATAGAATAAAAACATGACCTTAAAGAAGTATACAAGGCTAAAATAGCACTAATAATAATACACCTATGCTGCTTTTCAAATTGCACATGTGACCCATTCTTAGGTTGTGACCAGCATTTTTTTTAAGAAAAAGAATAGAATATCAATAGGAAATAACAAAGTATGCAACATGTATTATTGTTTCATGAAACTTTTGTTTCAGTTGTATACATAAATATCAACTCTTAAGCAGACAAGTCATTAATGGGGGTTTCCTTCTCCATATCCCAGATGGGTTGGTCTAAATAATTCCCAATTTTCTAATTCATTTTTCTGAGACTGACATGTTCCCAATTTTTCATTCAATTTTCTGAGTCCAATGTGTTCTCTAAAATGTTTTCAGCCCTCCTCTCCTCTCACCACTCCCCTCTTCCTCCACCCAATCATTTTCCAGTTTTGATGAGCGTGGTATGTAAGAGTCGATGGAGTGGTGATGGGTATTTAGACGAATAAGTAATAATTGTAGCTGGTGGTTGGATGTACTTAACATCTATTTTTCTAAGGCAGTCAACGTGTTGCTCCAAAATATTTTCTGCCTGAAGACCAGAAATTGCTTATTGTATAACTTCTACTGAAAAGGCTAGAATTATCGACAATTAAGCCCACCTTCAAACACACATGACTCTGAGTGGGCAGGAATCGCTATTGTTTGTTTCTGAATCTGACTTCCCAGGGGAGTTAGGTATCGCAAGAATTTAAGTAAAAATCTTCAAGGTGAGGAGTTTGGACATTTTTTTTTTCTTTTTCTTTTCTTTTCCTTTTTGCTTAAGTTCTCCCCTCCTCCACTTACATCACTCTCTCCCTGAATGAACAAATGTTAACAACCTAGTATGTTTTCTTCTTTTTTATGCTCTTATAATCATATATAAGCTTACAAACACTCATAAATGTAAATAAACATACACAGAGGGAGTTTGTCATCATTAATTTAAAAATGGGACTGTATTGTATTACATGAACTCTATATTTTGCTTTTCTCTTTTAATACTACCTTGTGGGAATTTCAGTAAACTCTGATTCAGTCTTTCATACATTCATACATAATATTCCACAGGGTAAAAGGACCATATTTTATTTAATTTTCCCCTTTGAAGGACATTCTCTTTTATTCCCAATTTTGGCCACTAAAAACAAAGCTGTAATAGCATCTTTGTATATAAATCCTCATGCACTAGTGATTTTATTTCTGTGTGATAGATTCCCAGGGTAAAAACTGCTGAATCGAAGGATATATACATTTTTCGTTTTCATTATGGTGGCCAGATTCCTTTCCAAAAAGACTAAAATAATTCACATTTCTACCAAAAATAGAAATACCCATGTCCCAACTAGCAATAAATACGACCACTTATTAATTTTTGGCAGCCTGAAGGGATTCAAATAATTTTAAAGTGTGGTTTTACTTTGTGTTTCCATGACTACTTGTGAATCTGTACATTTGTTCATAGCTTGTTAGTATTTGCATTTGTTACCCTGTGAACTGTCTATTTACATCCTTTGCTCATTTTTTTTAATTGGGTCATTTGTCTTTTTCTTGACAATCTGTAAGAGCTCTTCCATATTACATATCTACTCTTTGTCATCTGAATTACAAATTTTCAAATATGTTTTTTGTTCTTTATCATTTTTAATGGCATCTTTTGCCATAGAAAATTTTATTTTTACGTATCCAAATATCTCTATTTTCTTGCATAGCTTCCAGAGCCCCAGTCTTTGTAAGAAGGTCTCTCCATTTCTATACTGTACATGCAGTATCTTAGATATTCTTGCAAGTACTTTCGTTATTTCATTTTTTACATTGAAATAGTTAGTCCATCTGGTGTTTATTTTTGTAAAATATGTAAGATAGGACACTAATTTTATTTTCTTCCAGATGGATTGCCAGTTGTGCCAACATCATTGATTGAACATTCCATCCTTTTTCCAATGAATTAAACTTCAATCTTTGTCATGTATTACACTCTCATATTGACTGAGATCCATTTCTTTAAGTCTGAACTGTTCCACTGAGCTATTTATTCCTATATCAATACCATCTCGATTTGATTACAGGGGCTCTATGAAACATTTTGGTATCTGATAGGATATATCACCCCTTCAGAGTTATCCAACTCTTCTTAGTTGTGTTCAGATACTTATTCTTCCATATGAACTATACTGATCTTCCTCTTCCTCAACTTATGATGGGGTTATGTCCCAGTAAACCCATCAAAAAATAAAAATATCGTAAGTTGAAAATGCATTCAATACACCTAATCTACTGAACATCATAGCTTAGCCTAGCCTACCTTACAGGTGCTCAGAACAGTAACATTAGCCTACAGTTGTGCAAAATCATCTCACACAAGGCCTATTTTATAATAAAGTGTTGAATATCTCATGTAATTTATGGAATACTGTACTGAGGGTGAAAAACAGAATGCTGGTATGCATACAGAATGATTGCAGGTGTATGGGTTGCTTACCTTGGTGATTGCATGGCTGACTGGGAGCTGCGGCTCGCTTCTGCTGCCCGGTATAATGAGAGAGTATGCCACCACATATCATCACTAGCCTGGGAAAGATTAAAATGCAACATTCAAAGCACAGCTTCTACTGAACGCATATTGCTTTCACACCATCATAAGGTCGAAAAACTGTAAGTCAAACCATGGTAAGTCGGGGACCGTCTTTAATACCATTTATCAATGATTCTCTCCTGAACGTCACAGCTTAACCTTAACCCTAACTCCAACTGCTTTCTTGACATAATGGCTTACATATTAGAGGCATCTCGATGTAACAAGACAAAACAAAACTCTGATTTTGTTTTCCAAAACTTACCTTACTGCTATCTTTTCCAACTCAGACCACCAAACACCCAATGGATTGCTTCTTTGCCCCACCTCTGGCACCCAGTCTTAGCAGTTATGAACTCCTCCTTTAAACCATGTATTGTTTTAGAACCACTGCATGCAGCCAACAGCTTTTGCACTGAGCCGCTCTGGAGCTGTCATGCACAATTAATCTTTGTGAATGAGGCTCCCTGTTAGATCATAAGTGCCCCCCCCCAGGTATGTTCATTTTTATTTTTGCTGCTTCCACTTCTGAGCAAGCCAACAGCACCTCTGACCTGGACTAAAACAAAAGCTTTGTCACTAGTCTTCTTGCTTCTAGTCTTGAACCTCTAAAATCCATTTTCCACAGGACAAGATAGCCAGAATGAGCTTTCAGAATCCCAGAGCAGATCTCCTTATTCTCTAGATTAAAATCCTCCAATGGATTTCCATCAGAGAATAAAATTAAATGCCCTTGTTCTAGACCACAGGCCCTACATGATAGGCCATTGCCTACCTCTCTAACTTCCTATCCTAACATTCTCCCTCCTATCCTAATATGTTCCCATCATGCTTGTATCTATTTTCTTTGAGCATACCTCAGGACAGCTTTATACTATCAGCTCTGCTGCCTGAATCACGCTTCCTCCAAGCCTTGAGGTGCTTGGTTTCTACTTGTCAGGTAGGTCTCAACGTAAATGTGACTTACTAAGTGCTGGCTTCCCTGACCCGTTAGCCTAAGGTAGCCACTCCTCCCTGCCAATCCACTTGATATCATCATTGTATTTTCACTGTAGCATTTGTCTCTCTCTGGTTTCTCTTGTTTCCTTTCTTCTTTATTTATCATCTTCTCCCACCAGTAAAAGAAAGTAAGCTCTATGAGAAGAAGGGTCATGACTGTCATATCCACCACTGTATCCCTAGAGCCTACATCAGGGGAAGCTACGTCATCTTAAAATTGAACTCTGTTCAGAAGCATTCTCAAAAGTAAAGTTGAATCTTGGAAAAATCAGTAATATGGGATTTGTGATTTAATATTTGCCGATTTTATACTACATTATGTAATACCAAGGAAAACAAAACACTCCTGAGGACGCTTGATTTGTAGAGATAGGACCCTGCCTATGTTTGCCAGGATATGTTAATTACAAGCAACAGAGACCCAGTGTAAATAGGCTTAAGTTAATAGAATTTATTGGTGCTTAGGACTGAAAATTTCAGGGATGGTCTTGATTTTAAATTCTGCTGGATCAAGGTACTAAAGTGATGTGATAAGGAAGCCATGTAGTACTTAATAAGTATTTGCTGAATTAATGAAAGAATAACGCCAATCTCATTGGATTGTTGTGAAGATTAGAAAAAGTAATATATAAAGCTTTTGGTTCCTTGCCTGAAGCTAGTAAGCACTCATTAGTAGTAGATAGTATTATTTTTTTTTTAAGTATCATTAGCATTATCATCAAAAACTTCATTTTCAAGGACTACCCTGGTGGCGCAGCTGTTAAGAATCTGCCTGCCAATGCAGGGGACACGGGTTCAAACCCTGGTTCGGGAAGATCCCACATGCCGCGGAGCAACTAAGCCCCTGCGCCACAACTACTGAGCCTGTGCTCTAGAGCCCGCAAGCCACAATTACTGAGCCCGCATACCACAACTACTGAAGCCCACACGCCTAGAGCCCATGCTCCGCAACAAGAGAAGCCACTGCAATGAGAAGCCCGTGCTCCACAGCGAAGAGCAGCCCCCACTCGCTGCAACTAGAGAAAGCCCGCGCACAGCAACGAAGACCCAACACAGCCAAAAATAAATAAATATAAATAAATTTATTTTTAAAATTTCATTTTCAACACAACAGATACATTAATTTTTATTTTTTAAATTTTATTGAAGTGTAGTTGATTTACAATGTGTATTAATTTCTGCTGTACAGCAAAGTGATTCACATATATATATATATATATATATAGTCTTTTTCATATTCTTTTCCATTATGGTTTACTATAGGATATTGAATATAGTTCCCTGTGCTATACAGTAGGACCTTGTTGTTTATCCATCCTATATATACTAGTTTGCATCTGCTAATCCCAAACTCCCAATCCTCCCACCCTGCCGCCTTCCCCCTTGGCAACCATAAGTCTGTTCTCCATATCTGTGAGTCTGTTTTGTAGATATGTTCATTTGTGTCATACTTTATATTCCACATATAAGTGATATCATACAGTATTTGTCTTTCTCTTTCTGACTTACTTCGCTTAGAATGATAATCTGTAGGTTTGTCCATGTTGTTGCAAATGGCATTATTTCATTCTTTTTTATGGCTGAGTAGTATTCCACTGTGTGTGTGTGTGTGTGTGTGTGTGTGTGTGTGTGTGTGTGTGTATGACATCTTCTTTACCCATTCATCTGTCAATGGACATTTAGGTTATTTCCATGTCTTGGCTCTTGTACATAGTGCTCTTATGAGTATGAACATTGGGGTGCATGTATCTTTTTGAATTACAGTTTTGTCTGGATAGATGCCCAGGAGTGGGATTGCTGGATCATATGGCAGCTTTATTTTTAGTTTTTTTAGGAAACTCCATACTGTTTTCCATAGTGGCTGCACCAATTTACATTCCCACCAACAGTATAGGAAGTTTCCCTTTTCTCCACACCCTCTCCAGCACTTATTTGTAGACTTTTTAATACTGGCCATTCTGAACAGTGTGAGGTGGTACCTCATTGTAGTTTTGATTTGCATTTCTCTAAATTATTAGCGATAATGAGCATCTTTTCATGTGCCTGTTGGCCACCTGTATGTCCTTTTTGGAGAAATGTCTGTTTAGATCTTCTGCCCATTTTTCTATTGGGTTGTTTGTATTTTTGTTATTGAGTTGTATGAGCTGTTGTGTATTTTGGAAATTAAATTAAATCCTTGTCAGTTGCATCATTTGCAAATATCTTCTCCCATTCTTATCTTTTCATTTGCTGTGCACAAGCTTGTAAGTTTGATTAGGTCCCATCTGTTTATTTTTGCTTTTATTTTTATTGCCTTGGGGACTCACCTAAGAAAACATTGGTATGATTTATGTCAGAGAATGAAAAGATATATTCATGATTACTCTTGTACTGTGGGGAGAAGGAAAGATTGAACTTTGCACAGTCATTTGGAATAATTCCGACTGTCTGGGAGCAATAGCAGATGAGAATCATGTTGCAAGGCTTCCCAGCAGAGGTAGAGAAGTAAACAACCACCTTGCATGGCCTGTCTGACCCAGATAGGAATTTAGCCATTGAGTCCTCTTGAAAATCAATGTTGAGTTAAATATTTGAATCAAATATTCAGCCTTTTAACAGTCATCATGTGTACCATTTTTCTAGATTCCACATACATGCATTAATATACAATATTTGTTTTTCTCTTTCTGGCTTACTTCACTCTGTATGACAGACTCTAGGTCCATCTACATCTCCACAAATGACCTAATTTCATTCCTTTTTATGGCTGAGTAATATGGTACAGATGAACTTATTTGCAAGGCAGGAATAGAGACGTAGGCGTAGAGAACGGACATGTGGGCACAGTGGGGGAAGGGGAGGGTGGGACGAATTGGGAGCTTACAATTGACATGTATACACTACCATGCGTAAAATAGATAGCTAGTGGGAACCTGCTGTATAGCACAGGGAGCTCAGCTCGGTGCTCTGTGACAACCTAGATGGGTGGGGGTGGGGGGGGTGGGGGTGGGGGGTTGGGAGAGTTGTCCAAGAGGGAGGGGATATGGAGATATATGTATACACATAGCTGGTTCACTTCATTGTACAGCAGAAACTAACACAGCATTGTAAAGCAATTATACTCCAATAAAAAAAAACAAATAAATAAAAGTCATCATGAAGAAAGCTAACATCAGAAGATACTCAAGTTCTTCTGTCCTAAATATTAAATACATTATGTATCTTCTTCATGATTTTAAAATCTACTGGTTAATGTAACTGGTTAATACAGTTAGAAATATAGAGTTGAAAAGAATATATGTTGTTGCCTCCTAGCTTCTTCAGTACCCAAGTCACTTTTTGATGCCTTTAGATACATGGAAGTCCACCCAGTCCCTTTTTAATGGCGTTGTGGTAGATTAAACATGCCCAGAAATTCTGGGACACACCTTCCTTCAAGAGGTGAGGCATATGTTCCCTCCTCTTAAAGCTTGGCACGCTATGTGGTTGTTTTGACTGATGGACCAAAGTGGAAATGACACTGTGTCAGTCTCCAAGTCCAGGCTTTATGAGACCAGCAACTTCCATTTCCTGTCTCTTGACTCACTCACTCCTGGAGCCCTGAACTGCCTCATGAAGAATCTAGAGAGATCACCTGGAGAGACCCTGAGACCACCTGGCTGAGCTCATCCTTCTAGCCATAGTGCTAGGAATGTAAGTCTAGCACCACCAAGGTGCTAGGACTGTAAGTCTAGCCATCCAGGCCCTCCAGCCCAGCCCAGCTGGGTACCACCAAGTGGCTCCCTTGTCAATACCATGTAGAGCAGAAGAGCCACCAGGCAAACCTGCCCTAATTTCTGGCCCACAGATCTTGATATATAATAAAATGGTGGTTGTTTTAAGCAACTAAGTTTTGAGGTAGTTTACTAAGCAGCTGTGGGTAACCTGAACCCTCTGGCAATATTTCATATAGTGCCAGAGTTAGTAATCTGCTAAATCAGGTTACTTCTGAACTGACCTGGGACTGAAAGAGCACACCAAAACTACCCACAAGGAGGTCCTTAAAGCAGGTTGGACATCAAACATAGAGTGGTTTGGTGGCCAGGAAAGGCTAAATGATGACAGTCTCCACTTTGTGGAGCGGATACCTCTTTCTTCTGAGTGAGCTGCACTGAATGTTCATCACTAACTGTGGTGTCAGTGAGGATATAAAGGACCCAGTGCACACAAGCAATCCAAAGGAACATGGTATTCGTATACCAATTTTTTGAGTACCCACTACGTATTGAGCACTGGAACAATAGCAACTGTGACAAACAAGACTTATCCTTACAGATCTCATCATCTACTAGAAAAAATATTTATTCAGAATTATTTGCCCAATGATTTTGGAGGAGGGGGCAGTGGGTGGGGGGGAGGGAGAGAAGGCTGCATCATCCTGAACTACTGATGTCTGAACTCTGTCCAGATACCATTTCAACAATACAGTCAAGTCTTAGAATATTCAGCAAATTGTGGTGCCTCATATATATATGGGATTTGTGATTTGTCTGTTTTTTCCTACTTCATATAATGCCAAGGAAAACAAAACACCCTTGAGGATGCTTGATTTGTGGAAATGGGACCCTGCCTATATTTGCCATGACATGTTGGTTGCCAGGGAGAGCCCTGGTATGAGCTGAGACGTTTAAATGGAAGGTGTTGGTGCTTAAGACTGAGAAGTTCAGGGATGGTCTTGGTTTTAGGCTCTGCTGGATCCAGATGCTCAAATGATGTCATAAGGAAGCCATCTCTCTCCACCTTTTTGGCTGGACTTTCCTCTGAACTCTAGTCTCAGGTAGATCTCTCCCCGCATGGTGGCAAGATGACTGCCAGAAACCCCACGCTCATCCATATCTACCAGCAACCTCAGCAGAAAGAGAACTTCCCCTTTTCAATATTCCAGCAAAAGTTCCAAGATTGAGTCTGATTAATCGCCCCTCCCTGAACTGCTTCATTATGACCAGGGGAACGGAGTACTCTGCTGACCAGGCCAAGATCAGATATCCACCCCTCAAGTATGAAATTAATTTTTGTAATGTATTTTATTTAACTGAACATTTTCAAAATATTATCATTTGTTCAATATTAAAATGACTAATGACTTTTTTTTTTTTTTTCCAGTACGCGGGCCTCTCACTGTCGTGGCCTCTCCCGTTGCGGAGCACAGGCTCCGGACGCGCAGGCTCAGCGGCCATGGCTCACGGGCCCAGCCGCTCTGCAGCATGTGGGATCCTCCCGGACCGGGACACGAACCCGTGTCCCCTGCATTGGCACGTAGACTCTCAACCACTGCGCCACGAGGGAAGCCCGACTAATGACTTTTTTATTCATATTAAACTGGAGTTTGCAGTGCGTATTTTACACTTATAGCCATCTCCATTTGGACTAGCCCCGTTTCAAGTGTTCGACAGCCACTAGCCGCATTGGATGGGCAACTCTAAAGATTCATTTTAGCATAAGTAGAATGAAATGGAATGGAACACAAGAGAATAGAACAGAATAGAATAGAAAAAAGCGTAACTTGGAACATGCAGGGGAAGAAAATCTCTGTTCCTATGGCTCTGGAGCCCTGTGAGGGAACATGTGAAAGAAGTTGTGTCTTCCTGGAGAGAGGTACAGATGTAGGCAATGGAGAAGGAAGTGGCATGCGGAAGGGCTGTAGGGACTCAAGGAGAGGATGCCCAGATGAAACACAGCACTCAGAGTCAGGGAGAGAAATCTGGGTATCTCAGTGGATGCCATAGAGAAGAGATGCCTTGACCCAGGACTGGATGAGAGGAGGACACCACGGTAGAAGCCAGCTCTGACAAAAGCCAGCTCAGACCAGACCTCTCCCTGACCTCCACCCTCCTCCTTCCTTTGGGACTTAGGGAAGAGGAAAGACATGAGACCATGAATTGACTGAGAAAGATCTGATTTTTTTTTTTTAATCTTAAAGGAGAGAAGAAAAGATAGCACTTTTTTTTCCGAAGAATAGTTGATTTACAGTGTTGTGTTAGTTTCAGACGAACTTATATACAAAACAGAAATGACCCACAGACATGGAAAACAGACTTATGGTTAATAAAGGGGAAGGGAGGGGGAGGAAAGATCTGATTTGACTGAGTTTACCCAGCATTGACTGGTTTGTGGAGGGAGTCTCAAAAAAGAAATTGTTTGGATATAAAAAATAAAGTTTTATACACTGCATATCAGAGCTTATTGGTCTGAAAATACCATTCCCAAAACAAAGCCTCAAAAACCCTGTGTGTTCAGGAAATAGAGCCAATACTCCTTTCCCCTCCAGGGAGGGAAGTTTGGCAGTCATCCTCAACTAGCCAGAGGATTTTGCCTTCCCAGGGGATATTTGGCAATATCTGGAGACGTTTTTGATGGTCACAGCTAGGGAGGGGAGGGCTATTTGGGGTGGAGGCCAGGGACGGTGCTGACCATCCTACAGTGCACAGGACAGCCTCCACCAGTAATGGTTATCTAGCCCCAAATGCCAGTAGTGCTAAGGCTGAGGAACCCTGGACTGAGCCAGTCTGAGATTCTTGAGACGTGTGTAGAGAGAGGAAAAGCAAGTCTGTGTTGGACTAAGCCAGTCATAAAAGGAAAGCCAGGCCCCGGGTCAGCACATAACGTAGTTTCTATGGCGCTGCGGTAACTGAGCCTTGTCTCAAAGTAGTGAGTCGCCAGATAAACAGTAGGCTGAGCCAGGCCCAGCAGCTGAGGGCCCATAGGCTTCTGTTCTCTTTCCCTCCCCCTCCCCCTCTCCTTCCCCTTCTTCTCCTTCTCCTTTGCCTCTTCCCTCTTCCCGAACACTCTCCTCAAAGGAAGTCCCGGGAACTGCTGGGGAAGATGGCGGAAGAGTAAGACGCGGAGATCACCTTCCTCCCCACAGATACACCAGAAATACATCTACACGTGGAACAAATCCTACAGCACACCTACTGAACGCTGGCAGAAGACCTCAGACCTCCCAAAAGGCAAGAAACCCCCCACGTACCTGGGTAGGGCAAAAGAAAAAAGAATAAACAGAGACAAAAGGATAGGGGCGGGACCTGCACCAGTGGGAGGGAGCTGTGAAGGAGGAAAGGTTCCCACACACTAGGAAGCCCCTTCGCGGGCGGAGACTGCGGGTGGCGGAGGGGGAAAGCTTTGGAGCCGCGGAGGAGAGCACAGCAACAGGGGTGCGGGGGGGCAAAGCGGCGAGATTCCCGCACAGAGATCAGGGCTGACCGGCACTCACCAGCCGAGAGGCTTGTCTGCTCACCCGCCGGGGCGGGCGGGGCTGGGAGCTGAGGCTCGGGCTTCGGTCGGAGCGCAGGGAGAGGACTGGGGTTGGCTGCGTGAACACAGCCTGCAGGCGGTTGGTGCGCCGCGGCTAGCAGGGAGGGAGTCCGGAGAAAGGTCTGGACCTGCCGAAGAGGCAAGAGACTTTTTCTTCCCTCTTTGTTTACTGGTGCGCGAGGAGAGGGGATTAAGAACGCTGCTTAAAGGAGCTCCAGAGACGGGCGCGAGCCGCGGCTAAAAGCGCGGACCCCAGAGACGGGCATGGGACGCTAAGGCTGCTGCTGTTGCCACCAAGAAGCCTGTGTGCGAGCACAGGTCACTATCCACAATCCCCTTCCGGGGAGCCTGTGCAGCCCGCCACTGCCAGGGTCCCGGGATCCAGGGACACCTCCCCCGGAAGAACGCACAGTGCGCCTCAGGCTGGTGCAACGTCATGCCGGCCTTTGCTGCCGCAGGCCCGCCCCGCCCTCCGTGCCCCTCCCTCCCCCCCCCTCCCCCGGCCTGAGTGCGCCAGAGCGCCCGAATCATTGGCTCCTTTAACCCTGTCCTGTCTGAGCGAAGAACAGACGCCCTCCGTCGACCTACACGCAGAGGTGGGGCCAAATCCAAAGCTGAGCCCCTGGGAGCTGTGAGAACAAAGAAGAGAAAGGGAAATCTCTCCCAGCAGCCTCAGAAGCAGCGGATTAAAGCTCCACAATCAACTTGATGTACCCTGCATCTGTGGAATACCTGAATAGACAACCAATCATCCCAAATTAAGGAGGTGGACTTTGAGAGCAAGATTTATGATTTTTTCCCCTTTTCCTCTTTTTGTGAGTGTGTACGTGTATGCTTCTCTGTGAGACTTTGTCTGAATAGCTTTGCTTCCACCATTTGTCCTAGGGTTCTATCCGTCTGTTTTTTTTAATTTTTTTCTTTTTTTCTCTTAAAAATTATTTATTTTAATAACTTTATTATATTTTATCTTACTTTATTTTATTTCACTTTATCTTCTTTCTTTTGTTCCTTCTCTCCTTCTTTCCTCCCTCCCTCCCTCCCTTCTTTCTTTCTTTCTTTCTTTCTTTCTTTCTTTCTTTCTACTTCTACTAATTCTTTCTTTCTACTTTATCTCCCTTTTATTCTGAGCCGAGTGGATGAAAGGCTCTTGGTGCTGCAGCCAGGAGTCAGTGCTGTGCCTCTGAGGTGGGAGAGCCAACTTCAGGACACTGGTCCACAAGAGACCTCCCAGCTCCACATAATATCAAACGGCAAAAATCTCCCAGAGATCTCCATCTCAACACCAGCACCCAGCTTCACTCAACGACCAGCAAGCTACAGTGCTGGACATCCTATGCCAAACGACTAGCAAGACAGGAACACAACCCCACCCATTAGCAGAGAGGCTACCTAAAATCATAAAAAGTCCACAGACACCCCAAAACACAGCACCAGACGTGGACCTGCCCACCAGAAAGACAAGATCCAGTCTCATCCACCAGAACACAGGCACTAGTCCCCTCCACCAGGAAGCCTACACAACCCACTGAACCAACCTTAGCCACTGGGGACAGACACCAAAAACAACGGGAACTACGAACCTGCAGCCTGCAAAAAGGAGACCCCAAACACAGTAAGATAAGCAAAATGAGAAGACAGAAAAACACACAGCAAATGAAGGAGCAAGATAAAAACCCACCAGACCTAAGGAATGAAGAGGAAATAGGCAGTCTACCTGAAAAAGAATTCAGAATAATGATAGTAAAGATGATCCAGAATCTTGGAAATAGAATAGACAAAATGCAAGAAACATTTAACAAGGACCTAGAAGACCTAAAGATGAAACAAACAATGATGAACAACACAATAAATGACATTTAAAATATTCTACATGGGATCAATAGCAGAATAACTGAGGCAGAAGAATGGATAAGTGACCTGGAAGATAAAATAATGGAAATAACTACTGCAGAGCAGAATAAAGAAAAAAGAAAGAAAAGAACTGAGGACAGTCTCAGAGACATCTGGGACAACATTAAACACACCATTCGAATTATAGGGGTTCCAGAGGAAGAAGAGAAAAAGGAAGGGACTGAGAAAATATTTGAAGAGATTATAGTTGAAAACTTCCCTAATATGGGAAAGGAAATAGTTAATCAAGTCCAGGAAGCACAGAGAGTCCCATACAGGATAAATCCAAAGAGAAATACGCCAAGACACATATTAATCAAACTGTCAAAAATTAAGTACAAAGAAAACATATTAAAAGCAGCAAGGGAAAAACAACAAATAACACACAAGGGAATCCCCATAAGGTTAACAGCTGAACTTTCAGTAGAAACTCTGCAAGCCAGAAGGGACTGGCAGGACATATTTAAAGTGATGAAGGAGAAAAACCTGCAACCAAGATTACTCTACCCAGCAAGGATCTCATTCAGATTTGATGGAGAAATTAAAACCTTTACAGACAAGCAAAGGCTAAGAGAGTTCAGCACTACCAAACCAGCTTTACAACAAATGCTAAAGGAACTTCTCTAGGCAAGAAACACAAGAGAAGGAAAAGACCTACAGTAACGAACCCAAAACAATTAAGAAAATGGGAATAGGAACATACATATCGATAATTACCTTAAATGTGAAAATGGATTAATGCTCCCACCAAAAGACACAGATTGGCTGAATGGATACAAAAACAAGACCCATATATTTGCTGTCTACAAGAGACCCACTTCAGACCTAGAAACACTTACAGACTGAAAGTAAGGGGATGGAAAAAGATATTTCATGCAAATGGAAACCAAAAGAAAGCTGGAGTAGCAATTCTCATATCAGACAAAATAGACTTTAAAATAAGGACTATTAGAAGACACAAAGAAGGACACTACATAATGATCAAGGGATCGATCCAAGAAGAAGATATAACAATTGTAAATATTTATGCACCCAACATAGGAGCACCTCAATACATAAGGCAAATACTAACAGCCATAAAAGGGGAAATCGACAGTAACACATTCATAGTAGGGGACTTTAACACCCCACTTTCACCAATGGACAGATCATCCAAAATGAAAATAAATAAGGAAACACAAGCTCTAAATGATACATTAAACAAGATGGACTTCATTGATATTTATAGGACACTCCATCCAAAAACAACAGAATACACATTTTTCTCAAGTGCTCATGGAACATTCTCCAGGATAGATCATATCTTGGGTCACAAACCAAGCCTTGGTAAATTTAAGAAAATTGAAATTGTATCAAGTATCTTTTCTGACCACAACGCTATGAGACTAGATATCAATTACAGGAAAAGATCTGTAAAAAATACAAACACATGGAGGCTAAACAATACACTACTTAATAACGAAGTGATCACTGAAGAAATCAAAGAGGAAATCAAAAAATACCTAGAAACAAATGACAATGGAGACACGATGACCCAAAATCTATGGGATGCAGCAAAAGCAGTTCTAAGAAGGAAGTTTATAGCAATACAATCCTACCTCAAGAAACAGGAAACATCTCAAATAAACAACCTAACCTTGCACCTAAAGCAATTAGAGAAAGAAGAAGAAAAAAACCCCAAAGTTAGCAGAAGGAAAGAAATCATAAAAATCAGATCAGAAATAAATGAAAAAGAAATGAAGGAAACGATAGCAAAGATCAATAAAACTAAAAGCTGGTTCTTTGAGAAGATAAACAAAATTGATAAACCATTAGCCAGACTCATCAAGAAAAAAAGGGAGAAAGACTCAAATCAATAGAATTAGAAATGAGAAAGGAGAAGTAACAACTGATGCTGCAGAAATACAAAAGATCATGAGAGATTACTACAAGCAGCTCTATGCCAATAAAATGGACAACCTGGAAGAAATGGACAAATTCTTAGAAATGTACAACCTGCCAAGACTGAATCAGGAAGAAATAGAAAATATGAACAGACCAATGACAAGCACTGAAATTGAAACTGTGATTTAAAATCTTCCAGCAAACAAAAGCCCAGGCCAAGATGGCTTCACAGGCGAATTCTATCAAACATTTAGAGAAGAGCTAACACCTATCCTTCTCAAACTCTTCCAGAATATAGCAGAGGGAGGAACACTCCCAAATTCCTTCTACGAGGCCACCATCACCTTGATACCAAAACCAGACAAGGATGTCACAAAGAAAGAAAACTACAGGCCAATATCACTGATGAACATAGATGCAAAAATCCTCAACAAAATAGTAGCAAACAGAATCCAACAGCACATTAAACAGATCATACATCATGATCAAGTGGGGTTTATTCCAGGAATGCAAGGATTCTTCAGTATACGCAAATCAATCAACATGACACACCATATTAACAAATTGAAGGAGAAAAACCATATGATCATCTCAATAGATACAGAGAAAGCTTTCAACAAAATTCAACACCCATTTATGATAAAAACCCTGCAGAAAGTAGGCATAGAGGGAACTTTCCTCAACGTAATAAAGGCCATATATGACAAACCCACAGCCAACATGATCCTCAATGGTGAACAACTGAAAGCATTTCCACTAAGATCAGGAAGAAGACAAGGTTGCCCACTCTCACCACTCTTATTCAACATAGTTTTGGAAGTTTTAGCCACAGCAATCAGAGAAGAAAAGGAAATAAAAGGAATCCAAATCGGAAAAAAAGAAGTAAAGCTGTCACTGTTTGCAGATGACAATTTACTCTACATAGAGAATCCTAAAGATGCTACCAGAAAACTACTAGAGCTAATCAATGAATTTGGTAAAGTAGCAGGATACAAAACTAATGCACAGAAATCTCTGGCATTCCTATACACTAATGATGAAAAATCTGAAAGTGAAATCAAGAAAACACTCCCATTTACCATTGCAACAAAAAGAATAAAATATCTAGGAATAAACCAACCTAAGGAGACAAAAGATCTGTATGCAGAAAATTATAAGACACTGATGAAAGAAATTAAAGATGATACAAATAGATGGAGAGATATACCATGTTCTTTCATTGGAAGAATCAACGTTGTGAAAATGACACTACTACCCAAAGCAATCTACAGATTCAATGCAATCCCTATCAAACTACCACTGGCATTTTTTACAGAACTAGAACAAAAAATTCCACAATTTGTATGGAAACACAAAAGGCCCCGAATAGCCAAAGCAATCTTGAGAATGAAAAACAGAGCTGGAGGAATCAGGCTCCCTGACTTTAGACTATACTACACAGCTACAGTAATCAAGACAGTATGGTACTGGCACAAAAACAGAAAGATAGATCAATGGAACAGGATAGAAAGCCCAGAGAAAAGCCCACGCACATATGGTCACCTTATCTTTGATAAAGGAGGCAGGTACATGTAAAAGAATGAAATTAGAACATTCCCTAACACCATACACAAAAGAAGCTCAAAATGGATTAAAGACCTAAATGTAAGGCCAGAAACTATCAAACTCTTAGAGGAGAACGTAGGCAGAACAGTCTATGACATAAATCACAGCAAGATCCTTTTTGACCCACCTCCTAGGGAAATGGAAATAAAAACAAAAATAAACAAATGAGACCTAATGAAACTTCAAAGCTTTTGCACAGCAAAGGAAACCATAAACAAGACCAAAAGACAACCCTCAGAATGGGAGAAAATATTTGCAAATGAAGCAACTGACAAAGGATTAATCTCCAAAATTTATAAGCAGCTCATGCAGCTCAGTAACAAAAAAACAAACAACCCAATCCAAAAATGGGCAGAAGACCTAAATAGACATTTCTCCAAAGAAGATATACAGTCTGCCAACAAACACATGAAAGAATGCTCAACATCATTAATCATTAGAGAAATGCAAATCAAAATTACAATGAGATATAATCTCACAGCAGTCAGAATGGCCATCATCAAAAAATCTAGAAACAATAAATGCTGGAGAGGGTGTGGAGAAAAGGGAACACTCTTGCACTGTTGGTGGGAATGTAAATTGATACAGCCATTGTGGAGAACAGTATGGAGGTTCCTTAAAAAACTACAAATAGAACTACCATATGACCCAGCAATCCCACTACTGGGCATATACCCTGAGAAAACCATAATTCAAAAAGAGTCATGTACCAAAATGTTCATTGCAGCTCTATTTACAATAGCCGGGAGATGGAAACAACCTAAGTGTCCATCAACAGATGAATGGATAAAGAAGATGTGGCACATATATACAATGGAATATTACTCAGCCATAAAAAGAAACGAAATTGAGCTATTTGTAATGAGGTGGATAGACCTAGAGTCTTTCATACAGAGTGAAGTAAGTCAGAAAGAGTGAGACAAATACCATATGCTAACACATATATATGGAATTTAAGAAAAAAAAATGTCATGAAGAACCTAGGGGTAAGACAGGAATAAAGACACAGACCTACTAGAGAATGGACTTGAGGATATGGGGAGGGGGAAGGATAAGCTGTGACAAAGTGAGACACAGGCATGGACATATATACACTACCAAACGTAAGGTAGATAGCTAGTGGGAAGCAGCCGCATAGCACAGGGAGATCAGGTCGGTGCTTTGTGACCGCTGGAGGGGTGGGATAGGGAGGGTGGGAGGGAGGGAGACGCAAGAGGGAAGAGATGTGGGAACATATGTATATGTATAACTGATTCACTTTGTTATAAAGCAGAAACTAACACACCCTTGTAAAGCAATTATACTCCAATAAGGATGTTAAAAAAAAAAAAAAAAAAAAGGAAGTTCCCCCACCTCAGGTGGGAACTGAGGCAGATAAACTGAGGTGATAAATGGCTGCCAAGGCTTCTCATCCCTCCATGCTCTCAGCCCGGCCAGAGGCAGAGGCTGCAACACCCCAGCTGCTGGCATTTTTTTTCCCCACTGCAGAGGGTACCCAGGAGGCAGCTGTGGAGAATGAGTCAGGCTGGACAGTTTAATTGGCTTCTTCTCTCACTCTGAGCCTCGCTCACACTTTGTCCTCCTCTAGAACAGGGCCACTCCATTGTTGTTTAAGAGTCATCTGGAGAGCTCGTTCCTGCCCAGACTCCTGGGCTGGCCTTCAGAGATCCTGAATCAGTAGGTCTGGGGTCCAGGGTGTCCAACACTTCCCAGTTTGCCTGGGATTTCCCCAGGTTTAGCACCGGCAGCCCTGCATCCCAGCAGGTTTAGCACCGGCAGCCCTGCATCCCAGCAAACACTGGGTGATGGCTGATCACCCTAGGTAGGGCCCAAGATTTTGCATTTCTAAGTGTATCCCAGGGGATGCTGATGCTTCCACATTCTGCCACACTCTGCCATGCAATGCCGGCCCACCGCACAAGGCCTAGGGATTTCACTTGTACTCCCAGGTCTAGCGCAAATTAAATTGTCTTCAGAAAGAGTTCCCAGGAATCCCTGTTCTCCCCCTCCCCCAACTCAGCAGCAGTCATGGTAACATCTCACTGCAATGTGATGGGATGTACTGGTTTGTTTTTGTTTTTGTTTTTGTTTGGTTTATTTGCGGTACGCGGGCCTCTCACCGCTGGGGCCCCTCCCGCTGCGGAGCACAGGCTCCAGACGCGCAGGCTCAGCGGCCATGGCTCACGTGCCCAGTCGCTCCGCGGCATGTGGGATCCTCCCAGACCAGGGCAGAAACCCGTGTCCCCTGCATCGGCAGGCGGACTCTCAACCACTGCGCCACCAGGGAAACGCTGTTTTTGTTTTTTTGTCTTTTTTTCTGCTGACATACTCCAAGTCTCCTTCGGGACAGGAATCACATTTTCACATCTTTCCCACTGTTATGGGAATCCATGACTCCAAACATATGGAAGATAATAAAGAGATTTGTTGAATAAACACAGCTAACATTTATTGAGTGCTAACCAGTCACCAGGAACTGTGCTAAGCACTTTATACAGCTTAACTCGTGTCATCCTCACAATGGCCCTGTGTAGCAGGTGCTGTTATTTCCGCCATTTTACAGATGAGGAAGCTAAGGTACGGAAGAGGTACATGACATAGTCACAGAACTGGAAGGTGATAGAACTAGGATTCTAACTCCAATCTGATATCAGAGCCCACAGTCTTACCCACTACACTATGCTACCTACAACAAAGAAATGAAAACAGAAGTGGATCTGATGCAGGAATCATTACTATTTATTTTTTTAGAATATATCTCACTTTTTCATTGGAGTCCATGTGCCTGAACTGTGTGCGTTCAAAATAGATTCACATTGTCTTTCTGGGAATAATGCTGGGCTGTTTAATTTTAACTTTGAATCTGCACTGAACACTGATTCACCATTGTTTATAGCAATTTTTCGGTCCAAGAGAAAGTAGATGTTCTGAGCGAAAGACATGTTTGTCAGCCCTTTGAGAGATACTGTCCACCATTCTATGGAAATCCAGTCTCATCCCTGGGGATTACAAGGGACTAATAAGGCTTCTGGTTCCATTGATGAGCACATGACCCAGACCTGGCCTATCAGAGCACTCCATCTCTTTAATCACAGAGATTGGTTTAGAAGTGTGCACATGACCCAAGCCTGGCCAATGAGAACATTCCATCCTTTAAACACAGAGATTGGTTCAGGGGATGCTAAACCAAACCCTTCCTGAATTTCCCTGAGCCATCTGAAAGTCTAAGTTTCCGTTTGTCTAGAATAACAAGTTTGAAAATATGAAATAACCTAGGGCCACTTGTGGCCATCTTTGCAGATATGGAACATCTCTACCTGAGTAAGACACCAACATAGACAGAATGTGAGCCAAGAGATGGAGAGAAATATAATCTTCCTCCCATGATTTGAACCCCTGAATCCAGATATCCAGTTACTGGGTCAATAAATTTCCTTGATTGTTTAAGCCAGGTAGATTGGATTTCTATCTCTTGCAACCCAAAGAATCATGGCTAATGTATCTTACCCATGAAAAAGTAAAAGGTGGGTATTAGTGGGTAGGAAAAATTGAATACCTTGAATTCTATTAATAATTATTTTATAGCACCCTAATATTTCAATGCTTACTTTATTACCTTCTGTAAGAAAGACTAATGGTAGATGGCCATCAAATTCTGCCTACTTTGTCACAAGAATAAGCTGAACATAGACCAGGAAGTAATCAATATAAGTGAGCAAATAGGTCTTTTTAGAGTTGGCATGGGGATTGTGTTTTGGTTTGACTTTCTACCAACTTTCCTTTCTTGATTACTACTACTTAAGAATCTGTGGTCAGATAGGTTTTTTAAAAATGCATGTGTCAGTTAGTTTTTAGGTGTGGCAAATTTACAGAATTTTCTGAATATGTAGAAGAATTAAACATCACCTGAACCAGTTCTTATAACAAGCTGTCTCTCTTTAATATGGTGTCAGTTGATTTTTTTTATTTCAATTAAGGTTTTATTAAAGTTGTTTCTGAAGATTATATTTCATCCTTAGTCTTCCTTATCTGATTTTGCTTTAGTGTTTAAGAACCTTTCTTCACTTATTAAATCCTTTGCCATGAAAGAGCACCACATAACTTATATCGGTATCAAACTGAATAATTCCTTTATGGAAGTGAGGAAAATCCACAAAAGATTCATAAAATCCAAGCACTAAAGCACCAAGACCCCTCTTCAGATGAGCCGAAGCTTCCTTACACGTGTCATCTGCAAGCCAATGATGTCTTTTACTTTACCATCAAGATGAAAATAATTAAGAACACTGAAACAATTTTCTTATTTCTCCAGTCTCAAAATGTAGATTTCCTCGTTATGGTTAAAACAGACACACACGAAAAACAGAAGCTGAAAGGAAAATAAGTTCACTGTGATTGATTAGCTTACAATTTTTTTTTATAGTCAAGCACCGCTTAAGCAGTCTTTCCCTTCCCCTAGACTTTAGGCAACTATAAAAACATACGAAAAACAATGTGTATAATAAAAGGCGATAAAAATAAATATTTGAGGGCCTACTGTAATAGGTAACTTGCACATTTCATTTAATCCTCACAATATTTTGAAATTATAACCATTTTACAAACATGGAAGCAGGCTCAGAAGAGTGAAGTGACTAGGCTGGGAATTATGTTCAGGGTGATGCCTACTAAGCATATGCTCTATTATGCTGCGCTGGCTCCTGAAAGCCCTTCAACTTTTTGAGATTCTCACTGTTATAGCGCCGTCTTCTATATTTATACTTTTAAGTCTGCAAAACTGCTGAATAATAGAAGAATCTAAAATTATTCTCAGTCTACTTGTTAAAACAGGAGGTTGCAAGGAATATTTAAAAACTCTTCAAGTAATCAGAATATTCCACACCTAAAATTATGGTTATTCTAATTTACTGGTAATGATAGCTAGTGATCCAAGAATACACAGGAAATCATAATTGGCTCATTTTCTTTTCGTCACTATTTGTCAATCTCAAAGGAATGAAGGCCAAAAAAGACAAATTCTTTTTTTTTTTTATAAATGATACTTAGAGACTGAGTATTTATTTATTTATTTATTAGAAGATGTTGGGGGTAGGAGTTTATTAATTAATTTATTTATTTTTGCTGTGTTGGGTCTTCGTTTCTGTGCGAGGGCTTTCTCTAGTTGTGGCAAGCGGGGGCCACTCTTCATCGCGGTGCGCGGGCCTCTCACTATCGCGGCCTCTCTTGCTGCGGAGCACAGGCTCCAGACGCGCAGGCTCAGTAGTTGTGGCTCACGGGCCTAGTTGCTCCGCGGCATGTGGGATCCTCCCAGACCAGGGCTCGAACCCGTGTCCCATGCATTAGCAGGCAGATTCTCAACCGCAGTGCCACCAGGGAAGCCCCAAGACAAATTCTTATTGTGAAATCTGACTGCTTATTATATTTACAGTGTGAACTTAGTGGAATGTCAAAAGAGGTTCTGGTTTTAAAATCTCACCATCAGTCTTTTGCTTGCATCTTAGAAGCATGTTATTTGTTTTTTTTAAGTGTCTAAATCTGATGGAGGTGGTAGGACCCATTGGGGGATGGCTTTGCTGATACACGTTTGTGTAGTATGCTAGAACTATCTATGACATCTAAGAGGGTAACTTTCACCATCCCACAGAATGGGGTCATAGAGTTCTGGTAGAAATGGATTTATTTTATGGGTAAGTAACTTAAACCTAAACCTGGGCAATCTGGACACCTAACAACATTTAATTGTCTGCTGGGGAAATATTTGCATGTTTGTTATAGAACTGTTGAATCTTAAATGACTGAAGTTAATAGACAGTTGTTTCTTACTTAAGTTCTCACTGAAATTGAGTTTACTAGTTTTAGAGTTTTTTTTTTCCTTTGAGTCCAGTCCTAAAAAGACTATGTTTTCATACTTCAGAAGAAGCTGAAAGGGTGAGATTAGATCATCATTAAGGCTGCTTCTAACATTAAAATATCCATATGACCTCCTTTCTAATGTCCAATTGATTGATATATAATTCATTCACTAACTCATTTATTGAATAAATTTTTTACAGAACACTATCTATAAGCAAGACTGAAATAAAAAATATACACATAGGCTCATTAAATCTAGGAGGTCAATACATAAAAGGGGAGCTAGATCTTTACACATGTGACATAAGACAGACACAAAAACTGGGAAATAAAGCTTGTCAATGTAAGAGAGGTAGTGAATTGTGAGTACCCCACCCCACCCCCCAAAACACCCCGAAACCCAGCATAACTAATGAGGAATCATGGGAACCTAACGTTTTTTTGTCCTGACCACCTCCCCACATAATCTAATAAAGGATCATAAGGTTAATCTGACAAAGTGGCAGAGGATTTAAGGGCTGATGGAAAGAGAAGTTGTGGGTAAATTAACTATATAGACCAATTTAGGTCATTAGCTGTTGGTGATGCCTCAATTTCCCTGAAATGATTATATACCTAGGAAGGCTGAAAATAATTTGAAGATAATTCAACAAAGAAAGCACAAGGTTTCTTGGCCATACTTGCTTGAAAGGGACCTGATATCTTGATTTCTTGCTAGTCCCTGCCTTCCAAGCCTTGCCTTGTAGATGGGATTTGAAAAGGGAAAATGAGTGTGAATATGAAGTCTATCTGGCAGGAACTACAAGGACAAAAGAAAAATAAAATAAAAATGGGAAGTCTGAAAATCTATGTGCATAAAAATCAACCCGAATGATTTAAATGCATACAACTATAAAGCTTTATCATTTAAGTACCCAAATGTTAAACCAATCCCTGCCATCTCCTTTTCCCACGAATACAAGATTCTATACAATTCCTATTATAGGGGTCATTAGTAATGAACATTTAGTTAAAAATAAACATATACTCATTTCCACCTTTAAGAAAGATTTTGGATTGAAAGTCATCAGAGTACCAATTTAAAACTAATTTTCTTAAACATATTTTGATAAGACCACAGGAACACTTGTCACATTGTTCAAATGCCCAATGGCAAGACTGCTGATGAGACCAAACAGGTCACATGAAATCAACAGAGTATCTTAGAAATAAAGCCAATATGACTAAATCCAAGACAGATCACATGAAGTACCTCATGTACAATACGAACCTAGTTTAATATATAAAGGAATCACAGGTGACTGCACTCTGGGAGAACATTCAGTTCCTCTGGGCCCATTCATAGTCTTCTCTGAGACCCTACCACCACTTCCACCTGGGCGAGTCTAATGGCGCAGCCATGAAGCTTGTCGCCATCCTGCCTCACTGATGCCACAGTGCCAGGCTGTACCCCAGCACCAGCTGGCACATGACAGATGGGTTCATGCTCATGAGGGTCATATTTGTCACCAGTGGGTGTCAGCTTCTCCAGGCCATGTTTGGCAAACACACTTTTCAGCTTTGTTTCTAAAAATGACAAGCCTCGGAAGATCTTCTCCAGAGTGAGCTTCTGGTCCCCAGGCTCTGTTTCTTCAGAAATACACTCTGTAGTCTTCTCCAAAATGTCTGCCACCTCCACCAAATCCTTACAGAAACTCTGAATTCCAAATATCTTGGCATCTTCTACATATCTCTGGGTTTGCCTTCTTATATTTTCACCATCAGTTACAGCTCTCTGGTATCTCACTGTGAAACCCTGTACTTCCTTCTCCAGTCTAACAGCTTTTAGCTTTCAGGCTCGTTCTGCAAGAGAGGGCCCAAGTTCATCAGGAGGGTCCTCAGAATTGCAGTCTTCACCCGCGGTCCTCTGGGTGACAGTGCTGAAAGGATGCAGCCATCCCCTGCCATCTGACGTGGCACTCGAGGCCAGGAGAGGCTGCATCCACCGCTGGGCAGCCCACAGGGACCTGGTGGCCGTGTTCCCCAACTCGGCTGACCTGTCAGTTGATTATTCAAAGCCAACTTGTCAGAAAAATCTGTACTTGTATCAAGATTACATCCTTGAACCCGAAGAAATACAAACAATAAGTATATTGCTAATAAGGCCACCTGAAGTAGTAGTGGTCAAACTGAATCCTTAACTGATAATGCACTGGCGCTGGAGAATCTAGAGAGCAAAGGAATCCTGGTAAATAACTACGTAAACTAAAAGACTTCTCTTCAGCCCGCGTGTTGTTTGTTTCTGTTTGGATGATTTATTTAAGAGTGACATGGTTTCCCTCTGGCCATCGTCTTTATTTTCTTCGGCTCTTTAATCATTACGTGTGCCGTGCACCGCCTAGGACCCTGACGTCATTAAGTGCCTTATAAGCAACTAGTTCCGAATGAGCTGCTTGCCAGTGCAAACATGTCTGACAGGTTTAGTGACCACCCAACTCGCATATAAGGGGCTGAACCAGCAGGCACAGGCTCTTCTCCACTGGTACACACACAACCAAGTCCAGGGTTATTTCGGAATTGAAATCCTGACTTGGGCGGCAAGGCTATCTTCCAAACTGCCCTGACAAATGCTGTCCGTCAATTCTATGCCTTCTTCCTTTCTTGCAGAGATGTTTATTGGGGTCTACAGCTGGGATCATAGAAATGAGTAAGACTCATTCTCTTTCTTGAGGAACTTCTAGTCTGCAGGGAGACAGGTCTATTGCTATATTTACGACATACCCTAAAAGTACTTAGATGTGGACCACAGGCTTCAGGATCACAAAAGAGGGGAGCTCTTTAGGATAGAGACTATTTTCTCTGTTACAAATATTTTCTTAATGAGTACCCTAGTGTTTACCTCCCTTTCTTGGACATAGTCCTAACTCAGGATACTTCTAAATAAAACTAAAAATTATTTTCTACTGATAAGGACCTACTGTGTAGCACAGGGAACTCTACTCAATACTCTGTAATGGCCTATATGGGAAAAGAATCTTAAAAAAGAGTGGATATATGTATATGTACAACTGATCCACTTTGCTGTACACCTGAAACTAACACAACATTGTAAATCAACTATACTCCAAAAATTTTTTTTTCAATTAATTTATAGCTCTATGTGCTATATAACTTTAATATGACTAAAATTTTCCCTACTTTCCATTTGGAAATTGTTGTAATGTAGAAAAAATTTGAAAGATTCTATAATGAACCCTGTAAATGCTTCATCGAGATTCACCCATTGTGAACATTTCCCCCATGTTTGTTTTATTTCTCTCAGTCTCTCAAAATATATATTTGCTAAACTGCTTGAAAATAAGTTGCAGTTATGGTACTTCTTCCCTAAAGAATTCAACCAATGTTGCCTGAGCATTAGGACATTTTCCTACAAAAACCCTATATGATTATCACACCTAAGAAATTTAACAATGCTGTAATATAATTTAATGTACAATACACATTCAATTTTACCCAGTTGCCTCAAATATATATTTTATAGCTTTAAATATATGTATATATTTTTTATAGCTTTTAAAAAATATCTAAGATATAATCAAGGCTTATGCACTGCCGTTGGTTTTTATCTTCTCAGTCTCTAATCTAGAGCCATCCTCCCGCCTTTTGTTGTTTTTCACGCTATTGAATTTTTGACAAGTTCAGGTCACTTGTAGAATATCCCACAGCTTCGATTTATCTGAGGTTCTTCATTATTTGTTCTAGTTTAAAAATGTTGGCAAGAACGCTACAGGTCGTTTGCGTAGTTCTTATTTCATTATATTAGCAGGTATGCAGTGGGAATACGATTTAAATTTTAAACTCATACATTTAAAACAAACCAAAAACAGGAAAACAGTTGATTTCTTTTCTGATTGATGAGAAGATCCTGTGATTTAAGGCCTTACAATTAAAAGTGTGGTCAGCAGGCTTTCTTAGAAATTAGAAGCCCCAGGCCCCTCCCCAGATCTATTGAATCAAAATTTGCATTTTAACAAGATCCCCAGGTGATTCATATGCACGTTAAAGTTTGAGAAGGACCAATTTAAGATATTAACTAGAGGGCGGGCATCTGGCATACTGGCTTTATCCAAAGCAAAGGTTTATTTGTTGCAGACACTCTTAGGACATAATACCCATTTCTTCTTTTTCCTGACTAACAGGAAAAAATTGTACCTAGCTAAAAAGCTACATTTTTAATCTGTCTTGACGTTAGAAGTTTCCATGTGACACAGTTCTGGCCAATGAGAGGGAAATGAAATTCCCGGGGGGAAGGTTTTAGAAAACAGCTTGGATTCACCTGGCACGCACATTTCGTCCTTCCCCTTCTTTCTTCCCGGTTCGGGGATAGGAAAGTAGAGGTGGAGATGCTATTGGTGACCCTGAAACTTCAAACCGCAGGCTAAGGATGACTCCGTGGCAAGAGCCTTGAGGAGCCCTGGTCTGCCTACCTCCGTACCTCTTTCATGCAGGTAAAATGAAGCCTCTGGTTTAAGTCACTGTTTAATTGAATTTCCTGTTATTCATAGTCAAACTGAATCCCTAACTGATAATGCTGTTTGAAGAATTTCCTTTTTTTATAAATTTATTTATTTGTGGCTGCGTTGGGTCTTTGCTGCTGCGCGTGGGCTCTGCCTAACTGCGGCAGCGGGGGCCACTCTTCATAGCGGTTCGTGGGCTTCTCATTGCGGTGGCTTCTCTCGTTGCGGAGCACGGACTCTGGGCCCGCGGGCCCTAGAGCGCAGGCTCAGTAGTTGTGGCGCACGGGCTTAGTTGTTCTGTGGCATGTGGGACCTTCCCGGACTAGGGCTCAAACCGGTGTCCCCTGCGTTGGCAGGCGGATTCTTAACTGCTGCGCCACCAGGGATGCCCTGAAGAATTTCTTGATGGGAGATTTTGAGGAACCGCTGGTGGGTAGAGTCGCAGAGAGGTGGATTCTTTCTCGTTTTTTTGCTTTGTTTATGGTTTTGTCCATTAAGAGAGACTGAAATGTGCAATGTATTCCCTTCCCATTTGTGAAGGAACAGCTAGGCCTCCTCTAGAGGACTGTCACTAGGGAGGCAGATTTCTGCTGCAAGAGCATTTTCATTGAAATTTTGGTTCCACAGATAGGCAGTAATACACATATTTTACTGCATGTGAAGACTGTCTGCTACTAACAGAAAAGGTATGAACCAAGGACTTGCCTTGCCCTGTGTTACAAAAGTTTTTCCTCCTCATGTGACGGTAATTCTAGTCCCCTTTGGTGACTCACTCACTATCTCTGTTAATTTCCTTCGACTTTACCGTGGAAAAGGAAATGTATGCGTGTGTATGTGTGTGCATGTGTTCATTATGGCGTATGCCTCTCCAAATTGTTATGCATCTCGTTCCAAAAATAATTTGAAATAGTTTACATCTCAGCTTTCATTACCATTTAGGACTGACCTTTGCCCAGAAGAATATTTAATCTCTAGTACTTGGCTTCTTCTACGCCAGGTATAATTCATTCCTGCTTGGATGTAACGAGTTCTCACTCCATCTTTGAAACCCCTCCCCCACCCCATAATTGCACTCAGTAGAAGAGTTAAATATTTGTTGAATGAATCTATTTGTTCAACATTTATTAAGCACTCTATTTGCAAGGACTGCATCTGGCCACAGAGGTTGGCAAACTTTTCTATAAAGGGCCAGATAGTAAATATTTTGGCTTCATGAGTCAAGAGACAAAAGTGAGCCTATTACCAAGGTCATATTACCTTTATTTGACCATTTAAATTGTAACCATTTAAAAATGTAAAAACTACCTTTACGCCGTATACAAAACGTAACTCAAAATCAAAGACTTAAATGTAAGAGCTAAAACTATAATATTTTTATGTGACTGATGCCCTACGTACTGTACTAACAAGCCAGCTTAAAAAGAAAACATAGGTGTACCACTTTATGACTGTGGATTAAGCAATGGTCTTTTAGATATAATACCCAAAAGCAAAAACAACAGAAGAAAAAAATGGATGACTTAGATTTCACCAAAATTAAAAATTTTTATGCATCAAAGGAAATGATTAAGAAAGTAAAAAGGCGGTCTATGGAGTGGAAGAAAGTGTTTGCAGATCATATGTCTGATAAGTGTTTAATACCCAGAATATATAAAGAACTCCTGCAAGTCAACAGAAAAAGGCAAATAACCCAATTAGGATTTTTAAATGGGAAAAGGACTTGAGTAGACATTTCTCCAAAGAAGATATACAAAAGTTTGAAAAGATGCTCAACATCATTAGTCATTAGGAAAATGCAAATCAAAACCATAATGAGCTACCACTTCACATCTACTAAGCTAGGTATAATTTTTTAAGGGAATATAAGTGTTGGCAAGGACGTGGAGAAATTGGAACCCTCGTGCCTTGCTGGTAGACTGTAAAATGGAGCAACCTCTGTGGAAGCCAGATTAGCGATTCCTCAAAAAGTGAAACAAAGAATTGCCTTACGATCCAGCAATTTCAGTCCTATGACCCAAGATTCCTAACTGACATGTAAACACTTTCCAAAGCCGTTTCAGGTTCATTCATCTCCTTTGATTCTTCTAACACCCGAGGTTTGGTGGCAGAGTGAGGGCTGGAACCAATCTCCCGCATCCCTACTAGGCACTCTTGTCGTGTTGTCCAGCGTCATGAAGGGGGCTGCTCAGTACACAGTAGGCTTTGCTATGGGAACAATTGTGTCAGGCCTTGGCTAAAGTCAAGGACACTCTCAGTGCTGGAAGGAGTTTCTTCATGATACAGCCAAATGCCGAGGACCGGATCCAGAGAAAATAAATGAACAGGAAAGGCTGTTATGCATTAATGTGATCAAACTACATGATTTATTTGCTTAATGTTTGCTGAAAAAGAATATGGCATTTAACCATTCCCTTCTACTCAGAACTTACGTGGATCCTTTTAAAGTCAACCAATGAGATAATTTAACAAAGAAGTCTTTTTATTTCTACTTGCTACTATTCATGTAAAAATGAATCAAGAAGAAGCTGTAACACCAGTAACCAAAGACCACATACTGTACAACTTTATTTGTATGAAAGGTCCAGAATAGGCAAATCCAGGGAGACAGAAAGTAGATTATTACTTGCCAGGGGCTGGAGAGAGGGGAGGTGCGGAGTGACAGCTAATAGGTACAGGTTTCTTTTGGAGGTTATGAAATGTTCTGAAATTAGATTATGGTGATGATTGCACAACGCTGTAAATACACTAAAAACCACTGTATTGTGTACTTTAAACAGTGAATTTTTTGCCTTGTAAATTATATCAGTGAAACCATTACATAGGAACCATCACTGTTCTGTTTCATAACTCCACTTTCTAATGTTAATAGGAAACACAAATACTTTTATTTAATATCAACAAAGGGCCATTCATTATATTATTTATCCAAACAATACTATTAGGTAAGCATTATTATTATCCCATGGTACAGAAGAAGAAACCCAGGCTTCAAGAGATTATATCATCTGCTCAACGTTACATAGCTACCCATGAGGTTGTATATCTAGGAATTAAATCCAGATCTGTCAGGTCCTGATACCAAAGCTTTGGGCTTAAAATTTTGGTATATTCTTTGATTATTTGTTTTGTTGTTGTTATGGTATATATGGTAAAGACTGTTTACTGAAAACAGGCAGACACTTCCTTGTTTCTGGAATATCCTGAAATAATGTCTTGATGAAGCAGTTATTTATCACATCTTCTATAACTACTCTATCAAATGCTCTCTTTGTGGGTGGCAGAATGGTGGGATCACTTGCCTAGAGAGTAGGAGGATAAAACGACAGAAACTCCTCTGCACCCGCCAGCTTTTTACAACATGCAGTGCAGTTGTCTATGTGAAAGCCAGCCTGTGGACTTGTGTGTCTGCCTGAGCTCATAGCTCTGGGCACCCGGTTTGGATAAAATTATGCTCTGAAGGTCTTTTTGAGCTGGACACTTTGTCCAGGCTCTGCCTACACTGGAAACTCTCAAGATTTCCCTGTTTCAAAGATGAGCTTCTTTGGAAATCACTGGAGAGACTCCGCTACAGTGTACATTTAAATGCGCTGGTTCTCTTTTCGTTCTTGCAAAATACAGACTTGGATTAACAGGATGTAAGAGGTACTATTTGGCGGAATGTAAAATGTCTTAAATCTCCCCATATTTGGCAATGCAGTGTTCTCTCTCTCTTCCTCTCTCCTTTAGCAGATTTCCAGTTGCACTTCATAGATGGATGTCAGCTGGTCCTTTTTTCCTGTTATGTAAACTTGAGAATGATTATTTGGACTATGTTTCAAACCATTCTTCCTTGAACTTCAACCGCCAAACACTGTTAAAATGCCCCAGAAACTCTAACTGTAATTCTTTACCAGAGTTTAGAAACACCACTTGACACTTTTCAGTGCCAGCAATTCCCTTTCTGTCTATAGATCTTCAGACATTTAAAAGCTCCATTCTTCCTCTATAGGACTTAACTCTCTTTCATTGCCTCATTGTTGGCCAGTAATCCAGCTTTGCTTTCAATGAGAGAGGGAGAAAAAGAGAAAGGTGAGCTAGAAAAAAAAAAAAGGGTGTGAACCCAGAAACTCAGGAGCTTTTTTTTTTTTTAAATAGAGTTCATGCTAGTGAAAGACTGGAAAGAGGCTTAACCAGTGTCAACCAGTATCCACCAGTGAGGAGACTTCCAGTGCAAGCCACCCAGTGGCTGTTGAATACAGAATGCTCATTCAAGCACTAGTTGCTGAGCCAAAGATTTGAGGAGTGAGGTGTGTGGGGGGCAGGGCGGGGAGGTTTGGGGGCTAAGAATAGTTTGATGTATTTGTTATCACTGAACATCCCTCCCCCAACGCCATTTATTTTGCATAATGAATATTTCCAGAGAGACAATTCACGCTTATGGTAGTATCCCGTATTCCCTAGCACGTTTCCGTGTGAGCATGATTTCTTGAAAACACTGTGGACAGATTTAGCAGGCGTCACGCTTTTTTTTTTTTTTTTTTTTTTTTTTTTTGCGGTACGCGGGCCTCTCACTGTTGTGGCCTCTCCCATTGCGGAGCACGGGCTGCAGACGCGCAGGCTCAGCGGCTCACGGGCCCAGCCGCTCCGAGGCATGTGGGATCCTCCCGGACCGGGGCACGAACCCGTGTTCCCTGCATCGGCAGGCGGACTCTCAACCACTGCGCCACCAGGGAAGCCCTGGGATTATGTTTTGATGGCTGTTTTGGGTGTATACAAACAGGTATAAGAATACAGACCCTTTGCGGCTTCAGGAGGGTAAAAGTCGTTTGCAAATTGACAGTGGAGAGATTCTGAGAGCAAAGTGTTTCAAACAGATTTCCCACACGATTGCTGTCGGATATGTCTTCTCCTGACACTGAGCGAACATTGCAAATTGTCAGTTGTCAATGTATTGTCAACCAAGGTTGACAATACATTCAGACAGGAATATGTTTAATATCCCTATAGAATTTTAACGAAAGTGACTTTTGGTTCTCTGCTCTTCTTACACAACTAAACAAACTTGGTATTTTAATGTTATTTCCTTTCCTACTATAGTAACCAAAGCGATTGTCAAATAAAAGAGACCAGGGGATAAATATAGAAAACTAATGGAATTACAGAGGGTGGAGCTCTTTTATTTTAGAAATGAGGAAACGGGAGCCCAGAGAGGTAAGGCGATTTGCCTAGGGTCGCAAACATTAGTCGTGTCCACGGAGGGGGCGGAGGGGGCGTCATATTCATTTGATTGTGTGACTGGTCACTAGAGTCTCATACAGAGGCAACTTGGTCTTTGATGCCATCTGAAGTGGATTCACACTCAAACCAGTGGCCACCTGTGTCCATGCAGAGCCTTGGATGAAGAGGAGAGGAAAGTGTGTTATGTTCCCAGTAACAGTGGGAGAACTAAGGAAGAAGGCCAGGCAGTACCCCAGAGTGGCAGAGAGGGGATAGGGAGCAGGCCAGTAGATGCCAAGAAGGTCTCCTGGACCACAGTCCACATACCAGCCATCACGTGGTCCCTCAAAATATGGGATGTTAGGAAAATGCTAAAAAGTCAAGGAAGGCTTTAGGTCAGTGGCTCTCAACTTTGGCTGCACTTGAGAATCGCCTGAGGAGCTTTTAAAAACTGATACCCAGGCTAAACCCCAAACCAATTTCATCAGTGTTTTCAATGGTGGTCTCCATTTCTATGCAAAATTGAGAACACCTACTCCAGATAAATCTGGTATAGACCTATTAAAGGAATGATAGATGTAGCGTATCCCTAAATTCTTGAGACTGAGACTTCGCTTTTCTTTAAATTCCTGAGTGCTGCTATCAAAAATGAGGCATTACCTCCTCTTACTCTGCTAATGCTCTTTTTTAGTAGTAATATAGTGACATACTGGACATGTGCTGAGTTTGGGTCACCTTTATTTTTATTCCAATTAACTACTTATGCATAAGAAATCACTCCAAAACTTAGTGGTTTCAAATGGCAATGACTATTATTTCTCAGGATTCTGTGGGTTGGTTGGGTGATTTTTCTGCTGACTTTGCTTGGGTTCACTCACACAGTTGCATTCAGCTGGAGGGTTGGCTGGGCTGACAGACATGAGACAGCCTCACTCACACATCTGTGGTTGATGTTGGCTGGGGTACCTTGGTTCGTTCTCCAGGTCAGCATTCCAAGAGAATAAAGGTGGAGTTACAAGGTCTCTTAAGGGGGAGGTTTGGAAATCACATCACTTCACTTCTGCTGCATTTTACTGGTCACAGACCTCCCACTACAGGAAATGTAATTGACTCAGGGCCTCATCTCTGTGCTTTGAAATTCATTGCTGAGTTTGTGCAGAGGCCACAGGCTGGATATTAAGTCAGACCTGTTCCTGGGAGATGTGGGACTCCATTTTTGGCCAACTTTGGCTAAAGGATTCCTCGATGACTTTGCTGACTTTTTCTTAGACACTTCTACCCAACCTTTTCTCGCTCTTTCCTTCTCTCAAGATCTGACTTGCCTTAAGATCTGATGTTCTCTCAACTTTCTCTCCCCAATTCTTTCACGCAGGTGCTTCCCCTAATAAAAATACTTGCACATTTAGTTTTGCCTTGACTTCTTAGAGGACCTAGATTAACCTAGTAACTTGAAGACCAGCCCAGATTCAAGGGGAGAGGAAATAGACTTTATCTCTTGGTGGAAGGAGCAGGCAAGTCACACTGCAGAGGAGAATGAGAGGAATTGTTCGCACCATCTTTGAAAACAATCTCCCATGATTTCCCCACGGGGAAGGCCTCCTCCCTCATTCTCCGCACAGATGCTTTAGGTAGAATTGATTCTATTCCCAGCTTCAACGTGAGTGAGTGATGCCAGTGGGATGCTATTAGGAGGTGGGGCCTTTGGGGAGTAATTAGGTTCAGATGAAGTTATGAAGGTAGAGCCTCCATGATAGGATTAGCGCCTTTATAAGAAGAGACTAGAGCTCACTCTCTCCGACTTGTGAGAAGAGACCAGTGAGTAGCCAACCATCTGCAAACTGGGAAGCAGGCGCTCACCAGACACCAGATCTGCCAGCACCTTGATCTTGGACTTCCTAACCTCCAGAACTGTGAGAAGTAAGTGTTTGTTGTTTAAGTGCCCAGTCTATGGTATTTTTGCTATTTTGCCTGAGTTGACTGAGACAGAAGGTTAAATATCTCACTAATAATTTGTACATTGATCACATGTTGAGCTATTTTGGATATATTGGTTTAAAGTACATAATTATAAATTAATTTCACCTTTTTTAGTTTCTTTACTAACTAGAAAATATAAAGACTCATTTGCAACTTGCTTGATATTTTTGTTATGTAAGCACTGCCTTTGAATATCAAAAGTTCCCAAGAAATTAAATCAATATTTTTAGTTAAAATAGTTATTTTGAAATAATTGTAGATTCACATGCAGTTGTAAGAAATAGATCCCTTGCATCCTTTACTCAGTTTTACCTAATGATAACTTACCACAAATTTATAATATAATATCACAACTAGGATATTGACATTGATACAGTCAAGATACAAAATATTTCCATCAAAACAAGGATCCCTCATGCTGCCCTTCTATGGTCACACCCACTACTGTACACCCTCACTCTCTTGGTAACCCCTGGCAATCACAACTCTGTTCTGCATTTCTGTAAATCTGTCATTTCGAGAACGTTGTATAAATGAAATTATACTGTATGTAACCTTTGGGGGTTGGTGTTTTTTCACTCAGCATGATTCCTCAGGAATTCATCCAGTTTGTTACATGTATCAGTAGTTCGTTCCTTTTACTGCTGAGTAGTATATCATGGTACGGATATAGCACAGTTTGTTTAACAATTCACCCATGAGGAAAGACATCTAGGTTGTTTCCATTTGGGGGCTATTACAAATAAAGCTGCTATAAATATTCATGTACAGGTTTCTGTGTGAAGCTAAGTTATCTTTCTCTGGGATAAGTTCCCAGGAGTGCAATTTCTGGGTCGTATGGTAGTTGCATGTTTAATTTCTAAGAAATGACCAGACTGTCTTCCGGAGTGGCTGTACCATTTTACATTCCTGTCAGCAGTGTAGGAGTGACTCAGTTCCCCCACGTTTTCCCTAGTCATTGGGGTTGTCACCACTTTTTATTTTAGCCATTCTGATAGGTATAGAATGGCATCTCATTCTGGTTTTAATTTGCATATCCCTAATGGCTAATGATGTTGAGCATCTTTTCATGTGTGTGTGTTTTCCATCTATACATCTTATTTGGTGAAATATCTCTTCATTCCTTTTGTCTATTATCTAATTGGATTGTTTGCTTTATTACTGTTGTTTCAAATTCTATTCTAGATAATAGTCTGTCAGGTATATGGTTTGCAAATATTTTCTCCCGGTCTTTTCATGCTTTTAACAGGGTCTTTCTGAAAGCAAAAGTTTTTAATTTTGAGAAATCTAAATTATCTGTTTTCTTCCCTTATGGATCAAACTTTTGGTGTCAATCCTAAGAAATCTTTGCCTAACCCTAAACCCTTAAGATTTTCTCATATTTTTTTCTAAAGATTTTATAGTTTTACATTTTACACTTAAGTCTGTGATTCATTTTGAGTTAATACTTGTGCAACGTATGAGACTTAAATCTGGAGGTTCATTTTTTTGCCTAAGGATGTCCAATTGCTCCAGCACCATTTGTTGAAGGGGCTATATTTTCTCCACTGATTTGCTTTTGCATGTTTGTCAAAAATCTGTTGGTTAGGGCTTCCCTGGTAGCGCAGTGGTTGAGAGTCCGCCTGCCGATGCAGGGGACACGGGTTCGTGCCCCGGTCTGGGAAGATCCCACGTGCCGCGGAGCGACTAGGCCCGTGAGCCATGGCCGCTGAGCCTGCGTGTCCGGAGCCTGTGCTCCACAACGGGAGAGGCCACAACAGTGAGAGGCCCGCGTACTGCAAAAAAAAAAAAAAAAAAAAATCTGTTGGTTATATTTGTGTGGGTCTATTTCTGTGTTCTCTTCTGTTCCATTAGTCTATGTGTCTATCGCGTCACCAGTGCTGTATGATCTTGATTATTGTAGCTATATAAAAAGTCTTAATACTTTAGACTGATTTCTTTTTTCTTTTTTAATGTGTAAATATGGTGGACTAGATGGATTTATTCCCAAATATTAATCTAGTTTTGTATCCTTGGAATAAACCCTACTAGGTTATGGTGCAAATTCTTTGTATAGATTGCTGACTTCTATTTGCCAGTATTTGGTTAAGGATTTTACATCTATATTGTTATAGATTGAATGTTTGTGTCACCTCCCTACCACACACACACACACACACACACACACACACACACACACACACACACACACACACACTCTTGTGTTGAAGCCCTAACCTCTAATGTGATAGTATTGATATTTGGAGGTGGGGCCTTTGGGTTACATTACTAGCTACATTAGGTCATGAAGTTAGAGCCTTCATGATGGTGTTAGCGACCTTAAAAGAAGTAAAAGAGATCTCTCTCTCTCTTTCTCTCTCTCCACTTGCATATACCCCCCACCACCTGCCCCACCCCCCAAAAAAAGAAAGAATAAAGAAGAAAAGGCCATATGAGGGACACATCAAGAAGGCAGCTGTCTGCAAGCCAGGAAGATAGTCTTCACCAGGAACCAAATTGATTAGCCCCTTGATCTTTGAGTTCAACCTCCAGAACTGTGATAAGTAAATATTTTATTATCTAAGCCACCCAATCTATGGTATTTTTTTATGGCAGCCCAAGCAGACTAAGGCATATATTCATGAAGATATTGGTCTGTATGCTGTCCTTGTCTAATTTTTGTATCGATGTAATACTAGCTTCATAAAATTGATTGGGAAGTGTTCATTCCTCTTCTGTTTTCTCAAAAATATTGTATAGTGTTGGGATAATTCTTCTTTTTTTTTTTTTTTAGCAGTACGCGGGCCTCTCACTG